>NW_027248940.1:7068367-7392420 GCF_036711975.1 Onthophagus taurus | reverse complement strand
GGAGCAAAAAATGTTACAGACCATTGCGTTAAGGGTACAATTTGCTACAACTTTTGTAGTAAAAGTTTTTCTGTACTCTGCTTCCGATACGTTTTTTTTTCACACTCTTCTATTTTCCACATTTTTCAAAATTCTCGATATTGATGCATCTGGGAGCAAAATGTTACAGACCATTGCGTTAAGGGTACAATTTGCTACAACTTTTGTAGTAAAAGTTTTTCTGTACTCTGCTTCCGATACCGTTTTTTTTCAACACTCTTCTATTTTCCACATTTTTCAAAAATTCTCGATATTGATGCATCTGGGAGCAAAAATGTTACAGACCATTGCGTTAAGGGTACAATTTGCTACAACTTTTGTAGTAAAAGTTTTTCTGTACTCTGCTTCCGATACCGTTTTTTTTCAACACTCTTCTATTTTCCACATTTTTGAAAAATTCTCGATATTGATGCATCTGGGAGCAAAAATGTTACAGACCATTGCGTTAAGGGTACAATTTGCTACAACTTTTGTAGTAAAAGTTTTTCTGTACTCTGCTTCCGATACCGTTTTTTTTTCAACACTCTTCTATTTTCCACATTTTTGAAAAATTCTCGATATTGATGCATCTGGGAGCAAAAATGTTACAGACCATTGCGTTAAGGGTACAATTTGCTACAACTTTTGTAGTAAAAGTTTTTCTGTACTCTGCTTCCGATACCGTTTTTTTTCAACACTCTTCTATTTTCCACATTTTGAAAAATTCTCGATATTGATGCATCTGGGAGCAAAAATGTTACAGACCATTGCGTTAAGGGTACAATTTGCTACAACTTTTGTAGTAAAAGTTTTTCTGTACTCTGCTTCCGATACCGTTTTTTTTCAACACTCTTCTATTTTCCACATTTTTGAAAAATTCTCGATATTGATGCATCTGGGAGCAAAAATGTTACAGACCATTGCGTTAAGGGTACAATTTGCTACAACTTTTGTAGTAAAAGTTTTTCTGTACTCTGCTTCCGATACCGTTTTTTTTCAACACTCTTCTATTTTCCACATTTTTGAAAAATTCTCGATATTGATGCATCTGGGAGCAAAAATGTTACAGACCATTGCGTTAAGGGTACAATTTGCTACAACTTTTGTAGTAAAAGTTTTTCTGTACTCTGCTTCCGATACCGTTTTTTTTCAACACTCTTCTATTTTTCACATTTTGAAAAATTCTCGACATTGATGCATCTGGGAGCAAAAATGTTACAGACCATTGCGTTAAGGGTACAATTTGCTACAACTTTTGTAGTAAAAGTTTTTCTGTACTCTGCTTCCGATACCGTTTTTTTTCAACACTCTTCTATTTTCCACATTTTTCAAAAATTCTCGATATTGATGCATCTGGGAGCAAAAATGTTACAGACCATTGCGTTTAGGGTACAATTTGCTACAACTTTTGTAGTAAAAGTTTTTCTGTACTCTGCTTCCGATACCGTTTTTTTTCAACACTCTTCTATTTTCCACATTTTTGAAAAATTCTCGATATTGATGCATCTGGGAGCAAAAATGTTACAGACCATTGCGTTAAGGGTACAATTTGCTACAACTTTTGTAGTAAAAGTTTTTCTGTACTCTGCTTCCGATACCGTTTTTTTTCAACACTCTTCTATTTTCCACATTTTTGAAAAATTCTCGATATTGATGCATCTGGGAGCAAAAATGTTACAGACCATTGCGTTAAGGGTACAATTTGCTACAACTTTTGTAGTAAAAGTTTTTCTGTACTCTGCTTCCGATACCGTTTTTTTTCAACACTCTTCTATTTTCCACATTTTTGAAAAATTCTCGATATTGATGCATCTGGGAGCAAAAATGTTACAGACCATTGCGTTAAGGGTACAATTTGCTACAACTCTTGTAGTAAAAATTTTTCTGTACTCTGCTTCCGATACCGTTTTTTTTCAACACTCTTCTATTTTCCACATTTTTGAAAAATTCTCGATATTGATGCATCTGGGAGCAAAAATGTTACAGACCATTGCGTTAAGGGTACAATTTGCTACAACTTTTGTAGTAAAAGTTTTTCTGTACTCTGCTTCCGATACCGTTTTTTTTCAACACTCTTCTATTTTTAACATTCTTGAAAAATTTTCGACATTGATGCATCTGGGAGCAAAAATGTTACAGACCATTGCGTTAAGGGTACAATTTGCTACAACTTTTGTAGTAAAAGTTTTTCTGTACTCTGCTTCCGATACCGTTTTTTTTTCAACACTCTTCTATTTTCCACATTTTTCAAAAATTCTCGATATTGATGCATCTGGGAGCAAAAATGTTACAGACCATTGCGTTAAGGGTACAATTTGCTACAACTTTTGTAGTAAAAGTTTTTCTGTACTCTGCTTCCGATACCGTTTTTTTTCAACACTCTTCTATTTTCCACATTTTTGAAAAATTCTCGATATTGATGCATCTGGGAGCAAAAATGTTGCAGACCATTGCGTTAAGGGCACAATTTGCTACAACTTTTGTAGTAAAAGTTTTTCTGTACTCTGCTTCCGATACCGTTTTTTTTCAACACTCTTCTATTTTTAACATTCTTGAAAAATTTTCGACATTGATGCATCTGGGAGCAAAAATGTTACAGACCATTGCGTTAAGGGTACAATTTGCTACAACTTTTGTAGTAAAAGTTTTTCTGTACTCTGCTTCCGATACCGTTTTTTTTCAACACTCTTCTATTTTCCACATTTTTCAAAAATTCTCGATATTGATGCATCTGGGAGCAAAAATGTTACAGACCATTGCGTTTAGGGTACAATTTGCTACAACTTTTGTAGTAAAAGTTTTTCTGTACTCTGCTTCCGATACCGTTTTTTTTCAACACTCTTCTATTTTCCACATTTTTGAAAAATTCTCGATATTGATGCATCTGGGAGCAAAAATGTTACAGACCATTGCGTTAAGGGTACAATTTGCTACAACTTTTGTAGTAAAAGTTTTTCTGTACTCTGCTTCCGATACCGTTTTTTTTCAACACTCTTCTATTTTCCACATTTTTGAAAAATTCTCGATATTGATGCATCTGGGAGCAAAAATGTTACAGACCATTGCGTTAAGGGTACAATTTGCTACAACTTTTGTAGTAAAAGTTTTTCTGTACTCTGCTTCCGATACCGTTTTTTTCACACTCTTCTATTTTCCACATTTTTGAAAAATTCTCGATATTGATGCATCTGGGAGCAAAAATGTTACAGACCATTGCGTTAAGGGTACAATTTGCTACAACTCTTGTAGTAAAAATTTTTCTGTACTCTGCTTCCGATACCGTTTTTTTTCAACACTCTTCTATTTTCCACATTTTTGAAAAATTCTCGATATTGATGCATCTGGGAGCAAAAATGTTACAGACCATTGCGTTAAGGGTACAATTTGCTACAACTTTTGTAGTAAAAGTTTTTCTGTACTCTGCTTCCGATACCGTTTTTTTTCAACACTCTTCTATTTTTAACATTCTTGAAAAATTTTCGACATTGATGCATCTGGGAGCAAAAATGTTACAGACCATTGCGTTAAGGGTACAATTTGCTACAACTTTTGTAGTAAAAGTTTTTCTGTACTCTGCTTCCGATACCGTTTTTTTTCAACACTCTTCTATTTTCCACATTTTTCAAAAATTCTCGATATTGATGCATCTGGGAGCAAAAATGTTACAGACCATTGCGTTAAGGGTACAATTTGCTACAACTTTTGTAGTAAAAGTTTTTCTGTACTCTGCTTCCGATACCGTTTTTTTTCAACACTCTTCTATTTTCCACATTTTTGAAAAATTCTCGATATTGATGCATCTGGGAGCAAAAATGTTACAGACCATTGCGTTAAGGGTACAATTTGCTACAACTTTTGTAGTAAAAGTTTTTCTGTACTCTGCTTCCGATACCGTTTTTTTTCAACACTCTTCTATTTTCCACATTTTTGAAAAATTCTCGATATTGATGCATCTGGGAGCAAAAATGTTACAGACCATTGCGTTAAGGGTACAATTTGCTACAACTCTTGTAGTAAAAATTTTTCTGTACTCTGCTTCCGATACCGTTTTTTTTCAACACTCTTCTATTTTCCACATTTTTGAAAAATTCTCGATATTGATGCATCTGGGAGCAAAAATGTTACAGACCATTGCGTTAAGGGTACAATTTGCTACAACTTTTGTAGTAAAAGTTTTTCTGTACTCTGCTTCCGATACCGTTTTTTTTCAACACTCTTCTATTTTTAACATTCTTGAAAAATTTTCGACATTGATGCATCTGGGAGCAAAAATGTTACAGACCATTGCGTTAAGGGTACAATTTGCTACAACTTTTGTAGTAAAAGTTTTTCTGTACTCTGCTTCCGATACCGTTTTCTTTCAACACTCTTCTATTTTCCACATTTTTGAAAAATTCTCGATATTGATGCATCTGGGAGCAAAAATGTTACAGACCATTGCGTTAAGGGTACAATTTGCTACAACTCTTGTAGTAAAAATTTTTCTGTACTCTGCTTCCGATACCGTTTTTTTTCAACACTCTTCTATTTTCCACATTTTTGAAAAATTCTCGATATTGATGCATCTGGGAGCAAAAATGTTACAGACCATTGCGTTAAGGGTACAATTTGCTACAACTTTTGTAGTAAAAGTTTTTCTGTACTCTGCTTCCGATACCGTTTTTTTTCAACACTCTTCTATTTTTAACATTCTTGAAAAATTTTCGACATTGATGCATCTGGGAGCAAAAATGTTACAGACCATTGCGTTAAGGGTACAATTTGCTACAACTTTTGTAGTAAAAGTTTTTCTGTACTCTGCTTCCGATACCGTTTTTTTTCAACACTCTTCTATTTTCCACATTTTTCAAAAATTCTCGATATTGATGCATCTGGGAGCAAAAATGTTACAGACCATTGCGTTAAGGGTACAATTTGCTACAACTTTTGTAGTAAAAGTTTTTCTGTACTCTGCTTCCGATACCGTTTTTTTTTCAACACTCTTCTATTTTCCACATTTTTGAAAAATTCTCGATATTGATGCATCTGGGAGCAAAAATGTTACAGACCATTGCGTTAAGGGTACAATTTGCTACAACTTTTGTAGTAAAAGTTTTTCTGTACTCTGCTTCCGATACCGTTTTTTTTCAACACTCTTCTATTTTCCACATTTTTGAAAAATTCTCGATATTGATGCATCTGGGAGCAAAAATGTTACAGACCATTGCGTTAAGGGTACAATTTGCTACAACTCTTGTAGTAAAAATTTTTCTGTACTCTGCTTCCGATACCGTTTTTTTTTCAACACTCTTCTATTTTCCACATTTTTGAAAAATTCTCGATATTGATGCATCTGGGAGCAAAAATGTTACAGACCATTGCGTTAAGGGTACAATTTGCTACAACTTTTGTAGTAAAAGTTTTTCTGTACTCTGCTTCCGATACCGTTTTTTTTCAACACTCTTCTATTTTTAACATTCTTGAAAAATTTTCGACATTGATGCATCTGGGAGCAAAAATGTTACAGACCATTGCGTTAAGGGTACAATTTGCTACAACTTTTGTAGTAAAAGTTTTTCTGTACTCTGCTTCCGATACCGTTTTTTTTCAACACTCTTCTATTTTCCACATTTTTGAAAAATTCTCGATATTGATGCATCTGGGAGCAAAAATGTTACAGACCATTGCGTTAAGGGTACAATTTGCTACAACTTTTGTAGTAAAAGTTTTTCTGTACTCTGCTTCCGATACCGTTTTTTTTCAACACTCTTCTATTTTTAACATTCTTGAAAAATTTTCGACATTGATGCATCTGGGAGCAAAAATGTTACAGACCATTGCGTTAAGGGTACAATTTGCTACAACTTTTGTAGTAAAAGTTTTTCTGTACTCTGCTTCCGATACCGTTTTTTTTCAACACTCTTCTATTTTCCACATTTTTGAAAAATTCTCGATATTGATGCATCTGGGAGCAAAAATGTTACAGACCATTGCGTTAAGGGTACAATTTGCTACAACTTTTGTAGTAAAAGTTTTTCTGTACTCTGCTTCCGATACCGTTTTTTTTCAACACTCTTCTATTTTCCACATTTTTGAAAAATTCTCGATATTGATGCATCTGGGAGCAAAAATGTTACAGACCATTGCGTTAAGGGTACAATTTGCTACAACTCTTGTAGTAAAAATTTTTCTGTACTCTGCTTCCGATACCGTTTTTTATCAACACTCTTCTATTTTCCACATTTTTGAAAAATTCTCGATATTGATGCATCTGGGAGCAAAAATGTTACAGACCATTGCGTTAAGGGTACAATTTGCTACAACTTTTGTAGTAAAAGTTTTTCTGTACTCTGCTTCCGATACCGTTTTTTTTCAACACTCTTCTATTTTTAACATTCTTGAAAAATTTTCGACATTGATGCATCTGGGAGCAAAAATGTTACAGACCATTGCGTTAAGGGTACAATTTGCTACAACTTTTGTAGTAAAAGTTTTTCTGTACTCTGCTTCCGATACCGTTTTTTTTTCAACACTCTTCTATTTTCCACATTTTTCAAAAATTCTCGATATTGATGCATCTGGGAGCAAAAATGTTACAGACCATTGCGTTAAGGGTACAATTTGCTACAACTTTTGTAGTAAAAGTTTTTCTGTACTCTGCTTCCGATACCGTTTTTTTTCAACACTCTTCTATTTTCCACATTTTTGAAAAATTCTCGATATTGATGCATCTGGGAGCAAAAATGTTACAGACCATTGCGTTAAGGGTACAATTTGCTACAACTTTTGTAGTAAAAGTTTTTCTGTACTCTGCTTCCGATACCGTTTTTTTTCAACACTCTTCTATTTTCCACATTTTTGAAAAATTCTCGATATTGATGCATCTGGGAGCAAAAATGTTACAGACCATTGCGTTAAGGGTACAATTTGCTACAACTCTTGTAGTAAAAGTTTTTCTGTACTCTGCTTCCGATACCGTTTTTTTTCAACACTCTTCTATTTTCCACATTTTTCAAAATTCTCGATATTGATGCATCTGGGAGCAAAAATGTTACAGACCATTGCGTTAAGGGTACAATTTGCTACAACTTTTGTAGTAAAAGTTTTTCTGTACTCTGCTTCCGATACCGTTTTTTTTTCAACACTCTTCTATTTTCCACATTTTTGAAAAATTCTCGATATTGATGCATCTGGGAGCAAAAATGTTACAGACCATTGCGTTAAGGGTACAATTTGCTACAACTTTTGTAGTAAAAGTTTTTCTGTACTCTGCTTCCGATACCGTTTTTTTTCAACACTCTTCTATTTTCCACATTTTTGAAAAATTCTCGATATTGATGCATCTGGGAGCAAAAATGTTACAGACCATTGCGTTAAGGGTACAATTTGCTACAACTCTTGTAGTAAAAATTTTTCTGTACTCTGCTTCCGATACCGTTTTTTTTTCAACACTCTTCTATTTTCCACATTTTTGAAAAATTCTCGATATTGATGCATCTGGGAGCAAAAATGTTACAGACCATTGCGTTAAGGGTACAATTTGCTACAACTTTTGTAGTAAAAGTTTTTCTGTACTCTGCTTCCGATACCGTTTTTTTTCAACACTCTTCTATTTTTAACATTCTTGAAAAATTTTCGACATTGATGCATCTGGGAGCAAAAATGTTACAGACCATTGCGTTAAGGGTACAATTTGCTACAACTTTTGTAGTAAAAGTTTTTCTGTACTCTGCTTCCGATACCGTTTTTTTTCAACACTCTTCTATTTTCCACATTTTTGAAAAATTCTCGATATTGATGCATCTGGGAGCAAAAATGTTACAGACCATTGCGTTAAGGGTACAATTTGCTACAACTTTTGTAGTAAAAGTTTTTCTGTACTCTGCTTCCGATACCGTTTTTTTTCAACACTCTTCTATTTTCCACATTTTTGAAAAATTCTCGATATTGATGCATCTGGGAGCAAAAATGTTACAGACCATTGCGTTAAGGGTACAATTTGCTACAACTCTTGTAGTAAAAATTTTTCTGTACTCTGCTTCCGATACCGTTTTTTTTCAACACTCTTCTATTTTCCACATTTTTGAAAAATTCTCGATATTGATGCATCTGGGAGCAAAAATGTTACAGACCATTGCGTTAAGGGTACAATTTGCTACAACTTTTGTAGTAAAAGTTTTTCTGTACTCTGCTTCCGATACCGTTTTTTTCAACACTCTTCTATTTTTAACATTCTTGAAAAATTTTCGACATTGATGCATCTGGGAGCAAAAATGTTACAGACCATTGCGTTAAGGGTACAATTTGCTACAACTTTTGTAGTAAAAGTTTTTCTGTACTCTGCTTCCGATACCGTTTTTTTTCAACACTCTTCTATTTTCCACATTTTTGAAAAATTCTCGATATTGATGCATCTGGGAGCAAAAATGTTACAGACCATTGCGTTAAGGGTACAATTTGCTACAACTTTTGTAGTAAAAGTTTTTCTGTACTCTGCTTCCGATACCGTTTTTTTTCAACACTCTTCTATTTTCCACATTTTTGAAAATTCTCGATATTGATGCATCTGGGAGCAAAAATGTTACAGACCATTGCGTTAAGGGTACAATTTGCTACAACTCTTGTAGTAAAAATTTTTCTGTACTCTGCTTCCGATACCGTTTTTTTTCAACACTCTTCTATTTTCCACATTTTTGAAAAATTCTCGATATTGATGCATCTGGGAGCAAAAATGTTACAGACCATTGCGTTAAGGGTACAATTTGCTACAACTTTTGTAGTAAAAGTTTTTCTGTACTCTGCTTCCGATACCGTTTTTTTTCAACACTCTTCTATTTTAACATTCTTGAAAAATTTTCGACATTGATGCATCTGGGAGCAAAAATGTTACAGACCATTGCGTTAAGGGTACAATTTGCTACAACTTTTGTAGTAAAAGTTTTTCTGTACTCTGCTTCCGATACCGTTTTTTTTCAACACTCTTCTATTTTCCACATTTTTGAAAAATTCTCGATATTGATGCATCTGGGAGCAAAAATGTTACAGACCATTGCGTTAAGGGTACAATTTGCTACAACTCTTGTAGTAAAAATTTTTCTGTACTCTGCTTCCGATACCGTTTTTTTTCAACACTCTTCTATTTTCCACATTTTTGAAAAATTCTCGATATTGATGCATCTGGGAGCAAAAATGTTACAGACCATTGCGTTAAGGGTACAATTTGCTACAACTTTTGTAGTAAAAGTTTTTCTGTACTCTGCTTCCGATACCGTTTTTTTTCAACACTCTTCTATTTTTAACATTCTTGAAAAATTTTCGACATTGATGCATCTGGGAGCAAAAATGTTACAGACCATTGCGTTAAGGGTACAATTTGCTACAACTTTTGTAGTAAAAGTTTTTCTGTACTCTGCTTCCGATACCGTTTTTTTTCAACACTCTTCTATTTTCCACATTTTTCAAAAATTCTCGATATTGATGCATCTGGGAGCAAAAATGTTACAGACCATTGCGTTAAGGGTACAATTTGCTACAACTTTTGTAGTAAAAGTTTTTCTGTACTCTGCTTCCGATACCGTTTTTTTTCAACACTCTTCTATTTTCCACATTTTTGAAAAATTCTCGATATTGATGCATCTGGAGCAAAAATGTTACAGACCATTGCGTTAAGGGTACAATTTGCTACAACTTTTGTAGTAAAAGTTTTTCTGTACTCTGCTTCCGATACCGTTTTTTTTTCAACACTCTTCTATTTTCCACATTTTTGAAAAATTCTCGATATTGATGCATCTGGGAGCAAAAATGTTACAGACCATTGCGTTAAGGGTACAATTTGCTACAACTCTTGTAGTAAAAATTTTTCTGTACTCTGCTTCCGATACCGTTTTTTTTCAACACTCTTCTATTTTCCACATTTTTGAAAAATTCTCGATATTGATGCATCTGGGAGCAAAAATGTTACAGACCATTGCGTTAAGGGTACAATTTGCTACAACTTTTGTAGTAAAAGTTTTTCTGTACTCTGCTTCCGATACCGTTTTTTTTCAACACTCTTCTATTTTTAACATTCTTGAAAAATTTTCGACATTGATGCATCTGGGAGCAAAAATGTTACAGACCATTGCGTTAAGGGTACAATTTGCTACAACTTTTGTAGTAAAAGTTTTTCTGTACTCTGCTTCCGATACCGTTTTTTTTCAACACTCTTCTATTTTCCACATTTTGAAAAATTCTCGATATTGATGCATCTGGGAGCAAAAATGTTACAGACCATTGCGTTAAGGGTACAATTTGCTACAACTTTTGTAGTAAAAGTTTTTCTGTACTCTGCTTCCGATACCGTTTTTTTTCAACACTCTTCTATTTTTAACATTCTTGAAAAATTTTCGACATTGATGCATCTGGGAGCAAAAATGTTACAGACCATTGCGTTAAGGGTACAATTTGCTACAACTTTTGTAGTAAAAGTTTTTCTGTACTCTGCTTCCGATACCGTTTTTTTTCAACACTCTTCTATTTTCCACATTTTTGAAAAATTCTCGATATTGATGCATCTGGGAGCAAAAATGTTACAGACCATTGCGTTAAGGGTACAATTTGCTACAACTTTTGTAGTAAAAGTTTTTCTGTACTCTGCTTCCGATACCGTTTTTTTTCAACACTCTTCTATTTTTAACATTCTTGAAAAATTTTCGACATTGATGCATCTGGGAGCAAAAATGTTACAGACCATTGCGTTAAGGGTACAATTTGCTACAACTTTTGTAGTAAAAGTTTTTCTGTACTCTGCTTCCGATACCGTTTTTTTTCAACACTCTTCTATTTTCACATTTTGAAAAATTCTCGATATTGATGCATCTGGGAGCAAAAATGTTACAGACCATTGCGTTAAGGTACAATTTGCTACAACTCTTGTAGTAAAAATTTTTCTGTACTCTGCTTCCGATACCGTTTTTTTTTCAACACTCTTCTATTTTCCACATTTTTGAAAAATTCTCGATATTGATGCATCTGGGAGCAAAAATGTTACAGACCATTGCGTTAAGGGTACAATTTGCTACAACTTTTGTAGTAAAAGTTTTTCTGTACTCTGCTTCCGATACCGTTTTTTTTTCAACACTCTTCTATTTTTAACATTCTTGAAAAATTTTCGACATTGATGCATCTGGGAGCAAAAATGTTACAGACCATTGCGTTAAGGGTACAATTTGCTACAACTTTTGTAGTAAAAGTTTTTCTGTACTCTGCTTCCGATACCGTTTTTTTTCAACACTCTTCTATTTTCCACATTTTTCAAAAATTCTCGATATTGATGCATCTGGGAGCAAAAATGTTACAGACCATTGCGTTAAGGGTACAATTTGCTACAACTTTTGTAGTAAAAGTTTTTCTGTACTCTGCTTCCGATACCGTTTTTTTTCAACACTCTTCTATTTTCCACATTTTTGAAAAATTCTCGATATTGATGCATCTGGGAGCAAAAATGTTACAGACCATTGCGTTAAGGGTACAATTTGCTACAACTTTTGTAGTAAAAGTTTTTCTGTACTCTGCTTCCGATACCGTTTTTTTTTCAACACTCTTCTATTTTCCACATTTTTGAAAAATTCTCGATATTGATGCATCTGGGAGCAAAAATGTTACAGACCATTGCGTTAAGGGTACAATTTGCTACAACTCTTGTAGTAAAAATTTTTCTGTACTCTGCTTCCGATACCGTTTTTTTTTCAACACTCTTCTATTTTCCACATTTTTGAAAAATTCTCGATATTGATGCATCTGGGAGCAAAAATGTTACAGACCATTGCGTTAAGGGTACAATTTGCTACAACTTTTGTAGTAAAAGTTTTTCTGTACTCTGCTTCCGATACCGTTTTTTTTTCAACACTCTTCTATTTTTAACATTCTTGAAAAATTTTCGACATTGATGCATCTGGGAGCAAAAATGTTACAGACCATTGCGTTAAGGGTACAATTTGCTACAACTTTTGTAGTAAAAGTTTTTCTGTACTCTGCTTCCGATACCGTTTTTTTTCAACACTCTTCTATTTTCCACATTTTTGAAAAATTCTCGATATTGATGCATCTGGGAGCAAAAATGTTACAGACCATTGCGTTAAGGGTACAATTTGCTACAACTTTTGTAGTAAAAGTTTTTCTGTACTCTGCTTCCGATACCGTTTTTTTTCAACACTCTTCTATTTTTAACATTCTTGAAAAATTTTCGACATTGATGCATCTGGGAGCAAAAATGTTACAGACCATTGCGTTAAGGGTACAATTTGCTACAACTTTTGTAGTAAAAGTTTTTCTGTACTCTGCTTCCGATACCGTTTTTTTTCAACACTCTTCTATTTTCCACATTTTTGAAAAATTCTCGATATTGATGCATCTGGGAGCAAAAATGTTACAGACCATTACGTTAAGGGTACAATTTGCTACAACTTTTGTAGTAAAAGTTTTTCTGTACTCTGCTTCCGATACCGTTTTTTTTCAACACTCTTCTATTTTCCACATTTTTGAAAAATTCTCGATATTGATGCATCTGGGAGCAAAAATGTTACAGACCATTGCGTTAAGGGTACAATTTGCTACAACTCTTGTAGTAAAAAATTTTCTGTACTCTGCTTCCGATACCGTTTTTTATCAACACTCTTCTATTTTCCACATTTTTGAAAAATTCTCGATATTGATGCATCTGGGAGCAAAAATGTTACAGACCATTGCGTTAAGGGTACAATTTGCTACAACTTTTGTAGTAAAAGTTTTTCTGTACTCTGCTTCCGATACCGTTTTTTTTCAACACTCTTCTATTTTTAACATTCTTGAAAAATTTTCGACATTGATGCATCTGGGAGCAAAAATGTTACAGACCATTGCGTTAAGGGTACAATTTGCTACAACTTTTGTAGTAAAAGTTTTTCTGTACTCTGCTTCCGATACCGTTTTTTTTCAACACTCTTCTATTTTCCACATTTTTGAAAAATTCTCGATATTGATGCATCTGGGAGCAAAAATGTTACAGACCATTGCGTTAAGGGTACAATTTGCTACAACTTTTGTAGTAAAAGTTTTTCTGTACTCTGCTTCCGATACCGTTTTTTTTCAACACTCTTCTATTTTCCACATTTTTGAAAAATTCTCGATATTGATGCATCTGGGAGCAAAAATGTTACAGACCATTGCGTTAAGGGTACAATTTGCTACAACTCTTGTAGTAAAAATTTTTCTGTACTCTGCTTCCGATACCGTTTTTTTTCAACACTCTTCTATTTTCCACATTTTTGAAAAATTCTCGATATTGATGCATCTGGGAGCAAAAATGTTACAGACCATTGCGTTAAGGGTACAATTTGCTACAACTTTTGTAGTAAAAGTTTTTCTGTACTCTGCTTCCGATACCGTTTTTTTTCAACACTCTTCTATTTTTAACATTCTTGAAAAATTTTCGACATTGATGCATCTGGGAGCAAAAATGTTACAGACCATTGCGTTAAGGGTACAATTTGCTACAACTTTTGTAGTAAAAGTTTTTCTGTACTCTGCTTCCGATACCGTTTTTTTTCAACACTCTTCTATTTTCCACATTTTTGAAAAATTCTCGATATTGATGCATCTGGGAGCAAAAATGTTACAGACCATTGCGTTAAGGGTACAATTTGCTACAACTTTTGTAGTAAAAGTTTTTCTGTACTCTGCTTCCGATACCGTTTTTTTTCAACACTCTTCTATTTTCCACATTTTTGAAAAATTCTCGATATTGATGCATCTGGGAGCAAAAATGTTACAGACCATTGCGTTAAGGGTACAATTTGCTACAACTCTTGTAGTAAAAATTTTTCTGTACTCTGCTTCCGATACCGTTTTTTTTCAACACTCTTCTATTTTCCACATTTTTGAAAAATTCTCGATATTGATGCATCTGGGAGCAAAAATGTTACAGACCATTGCGTTAAGGGTACAATTTGCTACAACTTTTGTAGTAAAAGTTTTTCTGTACTCTGCTTCCGATACCGTTTTTTTTCAACACTCTTCTATTTTCCACATTTTTGAAAAATTCTCGATATTGATGCATCTGGGAGCAAAAATGTTACAGACCATTGCGTTAAGGGTACAATTTGCTACAACTCTTGTAGTAAAAATTTTTCTGTACTCTGCTTCCGATACCGTTTTTTTTCAACACTCTTCTATTTTCCACATTTTTGAAAAATTCTCGATATTGATGCATCTGGGAGCAAAAATGTTACAGACCATTGCGTTAAGGGTACAATTTGCTACAACTTTTGTAGTAAAAGTTTTTCTGTACTCTGCTTCCGATACCGTTTTTTTTCAACACTCTTCTATTTTTAACATTCTTGAAAAATTTTCGACATTGATGCATCTGGGAGCAAAAATGTTACAGACCATTGCGTTAAGGGTACAATTTGCTACAACTTTTGTAGTAAAAGTTTTTCTGTACTCTGCTTCCGATACCGTTTTTTTTCAACACTCTTCTATTTTCCACATTTTTGAAAAATTCTCGATATTGATGCATCTGGGAGCAAAAATGTTACAGACCATTGCGTTAAGGGTACAATTTGCTACAACTTTTGTAGTAAAAGTTTTTCTGTACTCTGCTTCCGATACCGTTTTTTTTCAACACTCTTCTATTTTCCACATTTTTGAAAAATTCTCGATATTGATGCATCTGGGAGCAAAAATGTTACAGACCATTGCGTTAAGGGTACAATTTGCTACAACTCTTGTAGTAAAAATTTTTCTGTACTCTGCTTCCGATACCGTTTTTTTTCAACACTCTTCTATTTTCCACATTTTTGAAAAATTCTCGATATTGATGCATCTGGGAGCAAAAATGTTACAGACCATTGCGTTAAGGGTACAATTTGCTACAACTTTTGTAGTAAAAGTTTTTCTGTACTCTGCTTCCGATACCGTTTTTTTTCAACACTCTTCTATTTTTAACATTCTTGAAAAATTTTCGACATTGATGCATCTGGGAGCAAAAATGTTACAGACCATTGCGTTAAGGGTACAATTTGCTACAACTTTTGTAGTAAAAGTTTTTCTGTACTCTGCTTCCGATACCGTTTTTTTTCAACACTCTTCTATTTTCCACATTTTTGAAAAATTCTCGATATTGATGCATCTGGGAGCAAAAATGTTACAGACCATTGCGTTAAGGGTACAATTTGCTACAACTTTTGTAGTAAAAGTTTTTCTGTACTCTGCTTCCGATACCGTTTTTTTTCAACACTCTTCTATTTTCCACATTTTTGAAAAATTCTCGATATTGATGCATCTGGGAGCAAAAATGTTACAGACCATTGCGTTAAGGGTACAATTTGCTACAACTCTTGTAGTAAAAATTTTTCTGTACTCTGCTTCCGATACCGTTTTTTTTCAACACTCTTCTATTTTCCACATTTTTGAAAAATTCTCGATATTGATGCATCTGGGAGCAAAAATGTTACAGACCATTGCGTTAAGGGTACAATTTGCTACAACTCTTGTAGTAAAAATTTTTCTGTACTCTGCTTCCGATACCGTTTTTTTTCAACACTCTTCTATTTTCCACATTTTTGAAAAATTCTCGATATTGATGCATCTGGGAGCAAAAATGTTACAGACCATTGCGTTAAGGGTACAATTTGCTACAACTTTTGTAGTAAAAGTTTTTCTGTACTCTGCTTCCGATACCGTTTTTTTTCAACACTCTTCTATTTTCCACATTTTTGAAAAATTCTCGATATTGATGCATCTGGGAGCAAAAATGTTACAGACCATTGCGTTAAGGGTACAATTTGCTACAACTTTTGTAGTAAAAGTTTTTCTGTACTCTGCTTCCGATACCGTTTTTTTTCAACACTCTTCTATTTTCCACATTTTTGAAAAATTCTCGATATTGATGCATCTGGGAGCAAAAATGTTACAGACCATTGCGTTAAGGGTACAATTTGCTACAACTTTTGTAGTAAAAGTTTTTCTGTACTCTGCTTCCGATACCGTTTTTTTTCAACACTCTTCTATTTTCCACATTTTTGAAAAATTCTCGATATTGATGCATCTGGGAGCAAAAATGTTACAGACCATTGCGTTAAGGGTACAATTTGCTACAACTCTTGTAGTAAAAATTTTTCTGTACTCTGCTTCCGATACCGTTTTTTTTCAACACTCTTCTATTTTCCACATTTTTGAAAAATTCTCGATATTGATGCATCTGGGAGCAAAAATGTTACAGACCATTGCGTTAAGGGTACAATTTGCTACAACTTTTGTAGTAAAAGTTTTTCTGTACTCTGCTTCCGATACCGTTTTTTTTCAACACTCTTCTATTTTTAACATTCTTGAAAAATTTTCGACATTGATGCATCTGGGAGCAAAAATGTTACAGACCATTGCGTTAAGGGTACAATTTGCTACAACTTTTGTAGTAAAAGTTTTTCTGTACTCTGCTTCCGATACCGTTTTTTTTCAACACTCTTCTATTTTCCACATTTTTGAAAAATTCTCGATATTGATGCATCTGGGAGCAAAAATGTTACAGACCATTGCGTTAAGGGTACAATTTGCTACAACTCTTGTAGTAAAAATTTTTCTGTACTCTGCTTCCGATACCGTTTTTTTTCAACACTCTTCTATTTTCCACATTTTTGAAAAATTCTCGATATTGATGCATCTGGGAGCAAAAATGTTACAGACCATTGCGTTAAGGGTACAATTTGCTACAACTTTTGTAGTAAAAGTTTTTCTGTACTCTGCTTCCGATACCGTTTTTTTTCAACACTCTTCTATTTTTAACATTCTTGAAAAATTTTCGACATTGATGCATCTGGGAGCAAAAATGTTACAGACCATTGCGTTAAGGGTACAATTTGCTACAACTTTTGTAGTAAAAGTTTTTCTGTACTCTGCTTCCGATACCGTTTTTTTTCAACACTCTTCTATTTTCCACATTTTTCAAAAATTCTCGATATTGATGCATCTGGGAGCAAAAATGTTACAGACCATTGCGTTAAGGGTACAATTTGCTACAACTTTTGTAGTAAAAGTTTTTCTGTACTCTGCTTCCGATACCGTTTTTTTTCAACACTCTTCTATTTTCCACATTTTTGAAAAATTCTCGATATTGATGCATCTGGGAGCAAAAATGTTACAGACCATTGCGTTAAGGGTACAATTTGCTACAACTTTTGTAGTAAAAGTTTTTCTGTACTCTGCTTCCGATACCGTTTTTTTTCAACACTCTTCTATTTTCCACATTTTTGAAAAATTCTCGATATTGATGCATCTGGGAGCAAAAATGTTACAGACCATTGCGTTAAGGGTACAATTTGCTACAACTCTTGTAGTAAAAATTTTTCTGTACTCTGCTTCCGATACCGTTTTTTTTCAACACTCTTCTATTTTCCACATTTTTGAAAAATTCTCGATATTGATGCATCTGGGAGCAAAAATGTTACAGACCATTGCGTTAAGGGTACAATTTGCTACAACTTTTGTAGTAAAAGTTTTTCTGTACTCTGCTTCCGATACCGTTTTTTTTCAACACTCTTCTATTTTTAACATTCTTGAAAAATTTTCGACATTGATGCATCTGGGAGCAAAAATGTTACAGACCATTGCGTTAAGGGTACAATTTGCTACAACTTTTGTAGTAAAAGTTTTTCTGTACTCTGCTTCCGATACCGTTTTTTTTCAACACTCTTCTATTTTCCACATTTTTGAAAAATTCTCGATATTGATGCATCTGGGAGCAAAAATGTTACAGACCATTGCGTTAAGGGTACAATTTGCTACAACTTTTGTAGTAAAAGTTTTTCTGTACTCTGCTTCCGATACCGTTTTTTTTCAACACTCTTCTATTTTTAACATTCTTGAAAAATTTTCGACATTGATGCATCTGGGAGCAAAAATGTTACAGACCATTGCGTTAAGGGTACAATTTGCTACAACTTTTGTAGTAAAAGTTTTTCTGTACTCTGCTTCCGATACCGTTTTTTTTCAACACTCTTCTATTTTCCACATTTTTGAAAAATTCTCGATATTGATGCATCTGGGAGCAAAAATGTTACAGACCATTGCGTTAAGGGTACAATTTGCTACAACTTTTGTAGTAAAAGTTTTTCTGTACTCTGCTTCCGATACCGTTTTTTTTCAACACTCTTCTATTTTCCACATTTTTGAAAAATTCTCGATATTGATGCATCTGGGAGCAAAAATGTTACAGACCATTGCGTTAAGGGTACAATTTGCTACAACTCTTGTAGTAAAAAATTTTCTGTACTCTGCTTCCGATACCGTTTTTTATCAACACTCTTCTATTTTCCACATTTTTGAAAAATTCTCGATATTGATGCATCTGGGAGCAAAAATGTTACAGACCATTGCGTTAAGGGTACAATTTGCTACAACTTTTGTAGTAAAAGTTTTTCTGTACTCTGCTTCCGATACCGTTTTTTTTCAACACTCTTCTATTTTTAACATTCTTGAAAAATTTTCGACATTGATGCATCTGGGAGCAAAAATGTTACAGACCATTGCGTTAAGGGTACAATTTGCTACAACTTTTGTAGTAAAAGTTTTTCTGTACTCTGCTTCCGATACCGTTTTTTTTCAACACTCTTCTATTTTCCACATTTTTGAAAAATTCTCGATATTGATGCATCTGGGAGCAAAAATGTTACAGACCATTGCGTTAAGGGTACAATTTGCTACAACTTTTGTAGTAAAAGTTTTTCTGTACTCTGCTTCCGATACCGTTTTTTTTCAACACTCTTCTATTTTCCACATTTTTGAAAAATTCTCGATATTGATGCATCTGGGAGCAAAAATGTTACAGACCATTGCGTTAAGGGTACAATTTGCTACAACTCTTGTAGTAAAAATTTTTCTGTACTCTGCTTCCGATACCGTTTTTTTTCAACACTCTTCTATTTTCCACATTTTTGAAAAATTCTCGATATTGATGCATCTGGGAGCAAAAATGTTACAGACCATTGCGTTAAGGGTACAATTTGCTACAACTTTTGTAGTAAAAGTTTTTCTGTACTCTGCTTCCGATACCGTTTTTTTTCAACACTCTTCTATTTTTAACATTCTTGAAAAATTTTCGACATTGATGCATCTGGGAGCAAAAATGTTACAGACCATTGCGTTAAGGGTACAATTTGCTACAACTTTTGTAGTAAAAGTTTTTCTGTACTCTGCTTCCGATACCGTTTTTTTTCAACACTCTTCTATTTTCCACATTTTTGAAAAATTCTCGATATTGATGCATCTGGGAGCAAAAATGTTACAGACCATTGCGTTAAGGGTACAATTTGCTACAACTTTTGTAGTAAAAGTTTTTCTGTACTCTGCTTCCGATACCGTTTTTTTTCAACACTCTTCTATTTTCCACATTTTTGAAAAATTCTCGATATTGATGCATCTGGGAGCAAAAATGTTACAGACCATTGCGTTAAGGGTACAATTTGCTACAACTCTTGTAGTAAAAATTTTTCTGTACTCTGCTTCCGATACCGTTTTTTTTCAACACTCTTCTATTTTCCACATTTTTGAAAAATTCTCGATATTGATGCATCTGGGAGCAAAAATGTTACAGACCATTGCGTTAAGGGTACAATTTGCTACAACTTTTGTAGTAAAAGTTTTTCTGTACTCTGCTTCCGATACCGTTTTTTTTCAACACTCTTCTATTTTCCACATTTTTGAAAAATTCTCGATATTGATGCATCTGGGAGCAAAAATGTTACAGACCATTGCGTTAAGGGTACAATTTGCTACAACTCTTGTAGTAAAAATTTTTCTGTACTCTGCTTCCGATACCGTTTTTTTTCAACACTCTTCTATTTTCCACATTTTTGAAAAATTCTCGATATTGATGCATCTGGGAGCAAAAATGTTACAGACCATTGCGTTAAGGGTACAATTTGCTACAACTTTTGTAGTAAAAGTTTTTCTGTACTCTGCTTCCGATACCGTTTTTTTTCAACACTCTTCTATTTTTAACATTCTTGAAAAATTTTCGACATTGATGCATCTGGGAGCAAAAATGTTACAGACCATTGCGTTAAGGGTACAATTTGCTAGAACTTTTGTAGTAAAAGTTTTTCTGTACTCTGCTTCCGATACCGTTTTTTTTCAACACTCTTCTATTTTCCACATTTTTGAAAAATTCTCGATATTGATGCATCTGGGAGCAAAAATGTTACAGACCATTGCGTTAAGGGTACAATTTGCTACAACTTTTGTAGTAAAAGTTTTTCTGTACTCTGCTTCCGATACCGTTTTTTTTCAACACTCTTCTATTTTCCACATTTTTGAAAAATTCTCGATATTGATGCATCTGGGAGCAAAAATGTTACAGACCATTGCGTTAAGGGTACAATTTGCTACAACTCTTGTAGTAAAAATTTTTCTGTACTCTGCTTCCGATACCGTTTTTTTTCAACACTCTTCTATTTTCCACATTTTTGAAAAATTCTCGATATTGATGCATCTGGGAGCAAAAATGTTACAGACCATTGCGTTAAGGGTACAATTTGCTACAACTTTTGTAGTAAAAGTTTTTCTGTACTCTGCTTCCGATACCGTTTTTTTTCAACACTCTTCTATTTTTAACATTCTTGAAAAATTTTCGACATTGATGCATCTGGGAGCAAAAATGTTACAGACCATTGCGTTAAGGGTACAATTTGCTACAACTTTTGTAGTAAAAGTTTTTCTGTACTCTGCTTCCGATACCGTTTTTTTTCAACACTCTTCTATTTTCCACATTTTTGAAAAATTCTCGATATTGATGCATCTGGGAGCAAAAATGTTACAGACCATTGCGTTAAGGGTACAATTTGCTACAACTTTTGTAGTAAAAGTTTTTCTGTACTCTGCTTCCGATACCGTTTTTTTTCAACACTCTTCTATTTTCCACATTTTTGAAAAATTCTCGATATTGATGCATCTGGGAGCAAAAATGTTACAGACCATTGCGTTAAGGGTACAATTTGCTACAACTCTTGTAGTAAAAATTTTTCTGTACTCTGCTTCCGATACCGTTTTTTTTCAACACTCTTCTATTTTCCACATTTTTGAAAAATTCTCGATATTGATGCATCTGGGAGCAAAAATGTTACAGACCATTGCGTTAAGGGTACAATTTGCTACAACTTTTGTAGTAAAAGTTTTTCTGTACTCTGCTTCCGATACCGTTTTTTTTCAACACTCTTCTATTTTTAACATTCTTGAAAAATTTTCGACATTGATGCATCTGGGAGCAAAAATGTTACAGACCATTGCGTTAAGGGTACAATTTGCTACAACTTTTGTAGTAAAAGTTTTTCTGTACTCTGCTTCCGATACCGTTTTTTTTCAACACTCTTCTATTTTCCACATTTTTCAAAAATTCTCGATATTGATGCATCTGGGAGCAAAAATGTTACAGACCATTGCGTTAAGGGTACAATTTGCTACAACTCTTGTAGTAAAAATTTTTCTGTACTCTGCTTCCGATACCGTTTTTTTTCAACACTCTTCTATTTTCCACATTTTTGAAAAATTCTCGATATTGATGCATCTGGGAGCAAAAATGTTACAGACCATTGCGTTAAGGGTACAATTTGCTACAACTTTTGTAGTAAAAGTTTTTCTGTACTCTGCTTCCGATACCGTTTTTTTTCAACACTCTTCTATTTTCCACATTTTTGAAAAATTCTCGATATTGATGCATCTGGGAGCAAAAATGTTACAGACCATTGCGTTAAGGGTACAATTTGCTACAACTCTTGTAGTAAAAGTTTTTCTGTACTCTGCTTCCGATACCGTTTTTTTTCAACACTCTTCTATTTTCCACATTTTTCAAAAATTCTCGATATTGATGCATCTGGGAGCAAAAATGTTACAGACCATTGCGTTAAGGGTACAATTTGCTACAACTTTTGTAGTAAAAGTTTTTCTGTACTCTGCTTCCGATACCGTTTTTTTTCAACACTCTTCTATTTTCCACATTTTTGAAAAATTCTCGATATTGATGCATCTGGGAGCAAAAATGTTACAGACCATTGCGTTAAGGGTACAATTTGCTACAACTTTTGTAGTAAAAGTTTTTCTGTACTCTGCTTCCGATACCGTTTTTTTTCAACACTCTTCTATTTTCCACATTTTTGAAAAATTCTCGATATTGATGCATCTGGGAGCAAAAATGTTACAGACCATTGCGTTAAGGGTACAATTTGCTACAACTCTTGTAGTAAAAATTTTTCTGTACTCTGCTTCCGATACCGTTTTTTTTCAACACTCTTCTATTTTCCACATTTTTGAAAAATTCTCGATATTGATGCATCTGGGAGCAAAAATGTTACAGACCATTGCGTTAAGGGTACAATTTGCTACAACTTTTGTAGTAAAAGTTTTTCTGTACTCTGCTTCCGATACCGTTTTTTTTCAACACTCTTCTATTTTTAACATTCTTGAAAAATTTTCGACATTGATGCATCTGGGAGCAAAAATGTTACAGACCATTGCGTTAAGGGTACAATTTGCTACAACTCTTGTAGTAAAAATTTTTCTGTACTCTGCTTCCGATACCGTTTTTTTTCAACACTCTTCTATTTTCCACATTTTTGAAAAATTCTCGATATTGATGCATCTGGGAGCAAAAATGTTACAGACCATTGCGTTAAGGGTACAATTTGCTACAACTTTTGTAGTAAAAGTTTTTCTGTACTCTGCTTCCGATACCGTTTTTTTTCAACACTCTTCTATTTTTAACATTCTTGAAAAATTTTCGACATTGATGCATCTGGGAGCAAAAATGTTACAGACCATTGCGTTAAGGGTACAATTTGCTACAACTTTTGTAGTAAAAGTTTTTCTGTACTCTGCTTCCGATACCGTTTTTTTTCAACACTCTTCTATTTTCCACATTTTTCAAAAATTCTCGATATTGATGCATCTGGGAGCAAAAATGTTACAGACCATTGCGTTAAGGGTACAATTTGCTACAACTCTTGTAGTAAAAATTTTTCTGTACTCTGCTTCCGATACCGTTTTTTTTCAACACTCTTCTATTTTCCACATTTTTGAAAAATTCTCGATATTGATGCATCTGGGAGCAAAAATGTTACAGACCATTGCGTTAAGGGTACAATTTGCTACAACTTTTGTAGTAAAAGTTTTTCTGTACTCTGCTTCCGATACCGTTTTTTTTCAACACTCTTCTATTTTCCACATTTTTGAAAAATTCTCGATATTGATGCATCTGGGAGCAAAAATGTTACAGACCATTGCGTTAAGGGTACAATTTGCTACAACTCTTGTAGTAAAAGTTTTTCTGTACTCTGCTTCCGATACCGTTTTTTTTCAACACTCTTCTATTTTCCACATTTTTCAAAAATTCTCGATATTGATGCATCTGGGAGCAAAAATGTTACAGACCATTGCGTTAAGGGTACAATTTGCTACAACTTTTGTAGTAAAAGTTTTTCTGTACTCTGCTTCCGATACCGTTTTTTTTCAACACTCTTCTATTTTCCACATTTTTGAAAAATTCTCGATATTGATGCATCTGGGAGCAAAAATGTTACAGACCATTGCGTTAAGGGTACAATTTGCTACAACTTTTGTAGTAAAAGTTTTTCTGTACTCTGCTTCCGATACCGTTTTTTTTCAACACTCTTCTATTTTCCACATTTTTGAAAAATTCTCGATATTGATGCATCTGGGAGCAAAAATGTTACAGACCATTGCGTTAAGGGTACAATTTGCTACAACTCTTGTAGTAAAAATTTTTCTGTACTCTGCTTCCGATACCGTTTTTTTTCAACACTCTTCTATTTTCCACATTTTTGAAAAATTCTCGATATTGATGCATCTGGGAGCAAAAATGTTACAGACCATTGCGTTAAGGGTACAATTTGCTACAACTTTTGTAGTAAAAGTTTTTCTGTACTCTGCTTCCGATACCGTTTTTTTTCAACACTCTTCTATTTTTAACATTCTTGAAAAATTTTCGACATTGATGCATCTGGGAGCAAAAATGTTACAGACCATTGCGTTAAGGGTACAATTTGCTACAACTTTTGTAGTAAAAGTTTTTCTGTACTCTGCTTCCGATACCGTTTTTTTTCAACACTCTTCTATTTTCCACATTTTTGAAAAATTCTCGATATTGATGCATCTGGGAGCAAAAATGTTACAGACCATTGCGTTAAGGGTACAATTTGCTACAACTTTTGTAGTAAAAGTTTTTCTGTACTCTGCTTCCGATACCGTTTTTTTTCAACACTCTTCTATTTTCCACATTTTTGAAAAATTCTCGATATTGATGCATCTGGGAGCAAAAATGTTACAGACCATTGCGTTAAGGGTACAATTTGCTACAACTCTTGTAGTAAAAATTTTTCTGTACTCTGCTTCCGATACCGTTTTTTTTCAACACTCTTCTATTTTCCACATTTTTGAAAAATTCTCGATATTGATGCATCTGGGAGCAAAAATGTTACAGACCATTGCGTTAAGGGTACAATTTGCTACAACTTTTGTAGTAAAAGTTTTTCTGTACTCTGCTTCCGATACCGTTTTTTTTCAACACTCTTCTATTTTTAACATTCTTGAAAAATTTTCGACATTGATGCATCTGGGAGCAAAAATGTTACAGACCATTGCGTTAAGGGTACAATTTGCTACAACTTTTGTAGTAAAAGTTTTTCTGTACTCTGCTTCCGATACCGTTTTTTTTCAACACTCTTCTATTTTCCACATTTTTCAAAAATTCTCGATATTGATGCATCTGGGAGCAAAAATGTTACAGACCATTGCGTTAAGGGTACAATTTGCTACAACTCTTGTAGTAAAAATTTTTCTGTACTCTGCTTCCGATACCGTTTTTTTTCAACACTCTTCTATTTTCCACATTTTTGAAAAATTCTCGATATTGATGCATCTGGGAGCAAAAATGTTACAGACCATTGCGTTAAGGGTACAATTTGCTACAACTTTTGTAGTAAAAGTTTTTCTGTACTCTGCTTCCGATACCGTTTTTTTTCAACACTCTTCTATTTTTAACATTCTTGAAAAATTTTCGACATTGATGCATCTGGGAGCAAAAATGTTACAGACCATTGCGTTAAGGGTACAATTTGCTACAACTTTTGTAGTAAAAGTTTTTCTGTACTCTGCTTCCGATACCGTTTTTTTTCAACACTCTTCTATTTTCCACATTTTTGAAAAATTCTCGATATTGATGCATCTGGGAGCAAAAATGTTACAGACCATTGCGTTAAGGGTACAATTTGCTACAACTTTTGTAGTAAAAGTTTTTCTGTACTCTGCTTCCGATACCGTTTTTTTTCAACACTCTTCTATTTTTAACATTCTTGAAAAATTTTCGACATTGATGCATCTGGGAGCAAAAATGTTACAGACCATTGCGTTAAGGGTACAATTTGCTACAACTTTTGTAGTAAAAGTTTTTCTGTACTCTGCTTCCGATACCGTTTTTTTTCAACACTCTTCTATTTTCCACATTTTTGAAAAATTCTCGATATTGATGCATCTGGGAGCAAAAATGTTACAGACCATTGCGTTAAGGGTACAATTTGCTACAACTTTTGTAGTAAAAGTTTTTCTGTACTCTGCTTCCGATACCGTTTTTTTTCAACACTCTTCTATTTTCCACATTTTTGAAAAATTCTCGATATTGATGCATCTGGGAGCAAAAATGTTACAGACCATTGCGTTAAGGGTACAATTTGCTACAACTCTTGTAGTAAAAATTTTTCTGTACTCTGCTTCCGATACCGTTTTTTTTCAACACTCTTCTATTTTCCACATTTTTGAAAAATTCTCGATATTGATGCATCTGGGAGCAAAAATGTTACAGACCATTGCGTTAAGGGTACAATTTGCTACAACTTTTGTAGTAAAAGTTTTTCTGTACTCTGCTTCCGATACCGTTTTTTTTCAACACTCTTCTATTTTTAACATTCTTGAAAAATTTTCGACATTGATGCATCTGGGAGCAAAAATGTTACAGACCATTGCGTTAAGGGTACAATTTGCTACAACTTTTGTAGTAAAAGTTTTTCTGTACTCTGCTTCCGATACCGTTTTTTTTCAACACTCTTCTATTTTCCACATTTTTGAAAAATTCTCGATATTGATGCATCTGGGAGCAAAAATGTTACAGACCATTGCGTTAAGGGTACAATTTGCTACAACTTCTGTAGTAAAAGTTTTTCTGTACTCTGCTTCCGATACCGTTTTTTTTCAACACTCTTCTATTTTCCACATTTTTGAAAAATTCTCGATATTGATGCATCTGGGAGCAAAAATGTTACAGACCATTGCGTTAAGGGTACAATTTGCTACAACTCTTGTAGTAAAAATTTTTCTGTACTCTGCTTCCGATACCGTTTTTTTTCAACACTCTTCTATTTTCCACATTTTTGAAAAATTCTCGATATTGATGCATCTGGGAGCAAAAATGTTACAGACCATTGCGTTAAGGGTACAATTTGCTACAACTTTTGTAGTAAAAGTTTTTCTGTACTCTGCTTCCGATACCGTTTTTTTTCAACACTCTTCTATTTTTAACATTCTTGAAAAATTTTCGACATTGATGCATCTGGGAGCAAAAATGTTACAGACCATTGCGTTAAGGGTACAATTTGCTACAACTTTTGTAGTAAAAGTTTTTCTGTACTCTGCTTCCGATACCGTTTTTTTTCAACACTCTTCTATTTTCCACATTTTTCAAAAATTCTCGATATTGATGCATCTGGGAGCAAAAATGTTACAGACCATTGCGTTAAGGGTACAATTTGCTACAACTCTTGTAGTAAAAATTTTTCTGTACTCTGCTTCCGATACCGTTTTTTTTCAACACTCTTCTATTTTCCACATTTTTGAAAAATTCTCGATATTGATGCATCTGGGAGCAAAAATGTTACAGACCATTGCGTTAAGGGTACAATTTGCTACAACTTTTGTAGTAAAAGTTTTTCTGTACTCTGCTTCCGATACCGTTTTTTTTCAACACTCTTCTATTTTTAACATTCTTGAAAAATTTTCGACATTGATGCATCTGGGAGCAAAAATGTTACAGACCATTGCGTTAAGGGTACAATTTGCTACAACTTTTGTAGTAAAAGTTTTTCTGTACTCTGCTTCCGATACCGTTTTTTTTCAACACTCTTCTATTTTCCACATTTTTGAAAAATTCTCGATATTGATGCATCTGG
Organism: Onthophagus taurus; assembly: GCF_036711975.1. NCBI lineage: Eukaryota > Metazoa > Arthropoda > Insecta > Coleoptera > Scarabaeidae > Onthophagus > Onthophagus taurus. Next base: position 7,365,187 of record NW_027248940.1, on the reverse strand, counting down.
GAGCAAAAATGTTACAGACCATTGCGTTAAGGGTACAATTTGCTACAACTTTTGTAGTAAAAGTTTTTCTGTACTCTGCTTCCGATACCGTTTTTTTTCAACACTCTTCTATTTTTAACATTCTTGAAAAATTTTCGACATTGATGCATCTGGGAGCAAAAATGTTACAGACCATTGCGTTAAGGGTACAATTTGCTACAACTTTTGTAGTAAAAGTTTTTCTGTACTCTGCTTCCGATACCGTTTTTTTTCAACACTCTTCTATTTTCCACATTTTTGAAAAATTCTCGATATTGATGCATCTGGGAGCAAAAATGTTACAGACCATTGCGTTAAGGGTACAATTTGCTACAACTTTTGTAGTAAAAGTTTTTCTGTACTCTGCTTCCGATACCGTTTTTTTTCAACACTCTTCTATTTTCCACATTTTTGAAAAATTCTCGATATTGATGCATCTGGGAGCAAAAATGTTACAGACCATTGCGTTAAGGGTACAATTTGCTACAACTCTTGTAGTAAAAATTTTTCTGTACTCTGCTTCCGATACCGTTTTTTTTCAACACTCTTCTATTTTCCACATTTTTGAAAAATTCTCGATATTGATGCATCTGGGAGCAAAAATGTTACAGACCATTGCGTTAAGGGTACAATTTGCTACAACTTTTGTAGTAAAAGTTTTTCTGTACTCTGCTTCCGATACCGTTTTTTTTCAACACTCTTCTATTTTTAACATTCTTGAAAAATTTTCGACATTGATGCATCTGGGAGCAAAAATGTTACAGACCATTGCGTTAAGGGTACAATTTGCTACAACTTTTGTAGTAAAAGTTTTTCTGTACTCTGCTTCCGATACCGTTTTTTTTCAACACTCTTCTATTTTCCACATTTTTCAAAAATTCTCGATATTGATGCATCTGGGAGCAAAAATGTTACAGACCATTGCGTTAAGGGTACAATTTGCTACAACTCTTGTAGTAAAAATTTTTCTGTACTCTGCTTCCGATACCGTTTTTTTTCAACACTCTTCTATTTTCCACATTTTTGAAAAATTCTCGATATTGATGCATCTGGGAGCAAAAATGTTACAGACCATTGCGTTAAGGGTACAATTTGCTACAACTTTTGTAGTAAAAGTTTTTCTGTACTCTGCTTCCGATACCGTTTTTTTTCAACACTCTTCTATTTTTAACATTCTTGAAAAATTTTCGACATTGATGCATCTGGGAGCAAAAATGTTACAGACCATTGCGTTAAGGGTACAATTTGCTACAACTTTTGTAGTAAAAGTTTTTCTGTACTCTGCTTCCGATACCGTTTTTTTTCAACACTCTTCTATTTTTAACATTCTTGAAAAATTTTCGACATTGATGCATCTGGGAGCAAAAATGTTACAGACCATTGCGTTAAGGGTACAATTTGCTACAACTTTTGTAGTAAAAGTTTTTCTGTACTCTGCTTCCGATACCGTTTTTTTTCAACACTCTTCTATTTTCCACATTTTTCAAAAATTCTCGATATTGATGCATCTGGGAGCAAAAATGTTACAGACCATTGCGTTAAGGGTACAATTTGCTACAACTTTTGTAGTAAAAGTTTTTCTGTACTCTGCTTCCGATACCGTTTTTTTTCAACACTCTTCTATTTTCCACATTTTTGAAAAATTCTCGATATTGATGCATCTGGGAGCAAAAATGTTACAGACCATTGCGTTAAGGGTACAATTTGCTACAACTTTTGTAGTAAAAGTTTTTCTGTACTCTGCTTCCGATACCGTTTTTTTTCAACACTCTTCTATTTTCCACATTTTTGAAAAATTCTCGATATTGATGCATCTGGGAGCAAAAATGTTACAGACCATTGCGTTAAGGGTACAATTTGCTACAACTTTTGTAGTAAAAGTTTTTCTGTACTCTGCTTCCGATACCGTTTTTTTTCAACACTCTTCTATTTTTAACATTCTTGAAAAATTTTCGACATTGATGCATCTGGGAGCAAAAATGTTACAGACCATTGCGTTAAGGGTACAATTTGCTACAACTTTTGTAGTAAAAGTTTTTCTGTACTCTGCTTCCGATACCGTTTTTTTTCAACACTCTTCTATTTTTAACATTCTTGAAAAATTTTCGACATTGATGCATCTGGGAGCAAAAATGTTACAGACCATTGCGTTAAGGGTACAATTTGCTACAACTTTTGTAGTAAAAGTTTTTCTGTACTCTGCTTCCGATACCGTTTTTTTTCAACACTCTTCTATTTTTAACATTCTTGAAAAATTTTCGACATTGATGCATCTGGGAGCAAAAATGTTACAGACCATTGCGTTAAGGGTACAATTTGCTACAACTTTTGTAGTAAAAGTTTTTCTGTACTCTGCTTCCGATACCGTTTTTTTTCAACACTCTTCTATTTTTAACATTCTTGAAAAATTTTCGACATTGATGCATCTGGGAGCAAAAATGTTACAGACCATTGCGTTAAGGGTACAATTTGCTACAACTTTTGTAGTAAAAGTTTTTCTGTACTCTGCTTCCGATACCGTTTTTTTTCAACATTCTTCTATTTTCCACATTTTTCAAAAATTCTCGATATTGATGCATCTGGGAGCAAAAATGTTACAGACCATTGCGTTAAGGGTACAATTTGCTACAACTTTTGTAGTAAAAGTTTTTCTGTACTCTGCTTCCGATACCGTTTTTTTTCAACACTCTTCTATTTTCCACATTTTTGAAAAATTCTCGATATTGATGCATCTGGGAGCAAAAATGTTACAGACCATTGCGTTAAGGGTACAATTTGCTACAACTTTTGTAGTAAAAGTTTTTCTGTACTCTGCTTCCGATACCGTTTTTTTTCAACACTCTTCTATTTTCCACATTTTTGAAAAATTCTCGATATTGATGCATCTGGGAGCAAAAATGTTACAGACCATTGCGTTAAGGGTACAATTTGCTACAACTTTTGTAGTAAAAGTTTTTCTGTACTCTGCTTCCGATACCGTTTTTTTTCAACACTCTTCTATTTTTAACATTCTTGAAAAATTTTCGACATTGATGCATCTGGGAGCAAAAATGTTACAGACCATTGCGTTAAGGGTACAATTTGCTACAACTTTTGTAGTAAAAGTTTTTCTGTACTCTGCTTCCGATACCGTTTTTTTTCAACACTCTTCTATTTTTAACATTCTTGAAAAATTTTCGACATTGATGCATCTGGGAGCAAAAATGTTACAGACCATTGCGTTAAGGGTACAATTTGCTACAACTTTTGTAGTAAAAGTTTTTCTGTACTCTGCTTCCGATACCGTTTTTTTTCAACACTCTTCTATTTTCCACATTTTTGAAAAATTCTCGATATTGATGCATCTGGGAGCAAAAATGTTACAGACCATTGCGTTAAGGGTACAATTTGCTACAACTTTTGTAGTAAAAGTTTTTCTGTACTCTGCTTCCGATACCGTTTTTTTTCAACACTCTTCTATTTTTAACATTCTTGAAAAATTTTCGACATTGATGCATCTGGGAGCAAAAATGTTACAGACCATTGCGTTAAGGGTACAATTTGCTACAACTTTTGTAGTAAAAGTTTTTCTGTACTCTGCTTCCGATACCGTTTTTTTTCAACACTCTTCTATTTTTAACATTCTTGAAAAATTTTCGACATTGATGCATCTGGGAGCAAAAATGTTACAGACCATTGCGTTAAGGGTACAATTTGCTACAACTTTTGTAGTAAAAGTTTTTCTGTACTCTGCTTCCGATACCGTTTTTTTTCAACACTCTTCTATTTTCCACATTTTTGAAAAATTCTCGATATTGATGCATCTGGGAGCAAAAATGTTACAGACCATTGCGTTAAGGGTACAATTTGCTACAACTTTTGTAGTAAAAGTTTTTCTGTACTCTGCTTCCGATACCGTTTTTTTTCAACACTCTTCTATTTTTAACATTCTTGAAAAATTTTCGACATTGATGCATCTGGGAGCAAAAATGTTACAGACCATTGCGTTAAGGGTACAATTTGCTACAACTTTTGTAGTAAAAGTTTTTCTGTACTCTGCTTCCGATACCGTTTTTTTTCAACACTCTTCTATTTTTAACATTCTTGAAAAATTTTCGACATTGATGCATCTGGGAGCAAAAATGTTACAGACCATTGCGTTAAGGGTACAATTTGCTACAACTTTTGTAGTAAAAGTTTTTCTGTACTCTGCTTCCGATACCGTTTTTTTTCAACACTCTTCTATTTTCCACATTTTTGAAAAATTCTCGATATTGATGCATCTGGGAGCAAAAATGTTACAGACCATTGCGTTAAGGGTACAATTTGCTACAACTTTTGTAGTAAAAATTTTTCTGTACTCTGCTTCCGATACCGTTTTTTTTCAACACTCTTCTATTTTCCACATTTTTGAAAAATTCTCGATATTGATGCATCTGGGAGCAAAAATGTTACAGACCATTGCGTTAAGGGTACAATTTGCTACAACTTTTGTAGTAAAAGTTTTTCTGTACTCTGCTTCCGATACCGTTTTTTTTCAACACTCTTCTATTTTTAACATTCTTGAAAAATTTTCGACATTGATGCATCTGGGAGCAAAAATGTTACAGACCATTGCGTTAAGGGTACAATTTGCTACAACTTTTGTAGTAAAAGTTTTTCTGTACTCTGCTTCCGATACCGTTTTTTTTCAACACTCTTCTATTTTTAACATTCTTGAAAAATTTTCGACATTGATGCATCTGGGAGCAAAAATGTTACAGACCATTGCGTTAAGGGTACAATTTGCTACAACTTTTGTAGTAAAAGTTTTTCTGTACTCTGCTTCCGATACCGTTTTTTTTCAACACTCTTCTATTTTCCACATTTTTGAAAAATTCTCGATATTGATGCATCTGGGAGCAAAAATGTTACAGACCATTGCGTTAAGGGTACAATTTGCTACAACTTTTGTAGTAAAAGTTTTTCTGTACTCTGCTTCCGATACCGTTTTTTTTCAACACTCTTCTATTTTCCACATTTTTGAAAAATTCTCGATATTGATGCATCTGGGAGCAAAAATGTTACAGACCATTGCGTTAAGGGTACAATTTGCTACAACTTTTGTAGTAAAAGTTTTTCTGTACTCTGCTTCCGATACCGTTTTTTTTCAACACTCTTCTATTTTCCACATTTTTGAAAAATTCTCGATATTGATGCATCTGGGAGCAAAAATGTTACAGACCATTGCGTTAAGGGTACAATTTGCTACAACTTTTGTAGTAAAAGTTTTTCTGTACTCTGCTTCCGATACCGTTTTTTTTCAACACTCTTCTATTTTTAACATTCTTGAAAAATTTTCGACATTGATGCATCTGGGAGCAAAAATGTTACAGACCATTGCGTTAAGGGTACAATTTGCTACAACTTTTGTAGTAAAAGTTTTTCTGTACTCTGCTTCCGATACCGTTTTTTTTCAACACTCTTCTATTTTCCACATTTTTGAAAAATTCTCGATATTGATGCATCTGGGAGCAAAAATGTTACAGACCATTGCGTTAAGGGTACAATTTGCTACAACTTTTGTAGTAAAAGTTTTTCTGTACTCTGCTTCCGATACCGTTTTTTTTCAACACTCTTCTATTTTTAACATTCTTGAAAAATTTTCGACATTGATGCATCTGGGAGCAAAAATGTTACAGACCATTGCGTTAAGGGTACAATTTGCTACAACTTTTGTAGTAAAAGTTTTTCTGTACTCTGCTTCCGATACCGTTTTTTTTCAACACTCTTCTATTTTTAACATTCTTGAAAAATTTTCGACATTGATGCATCTGGGAGCAAAAATGTTACAGACCATTGCGTTAAGGGTACAATTTGCTACAACTTTTGTAGTAAAAGTTTTTCTGTACTCTGCTTCCGATACCGTTTTTTTTCAACACTCTTCTATTTTCCACATTTTTGAAAAATTCTCGATATTGATGCATCTGGGAGCAAAAATGTTACAGACCATTGCGTTAAGGGTACAATTTGCTACAACTTTTGTAGTAAAAGTTTTTCTGTACTCTGCTTCCGATACCGTTTTTTTTCAACACTCTTCTATTTTCCACATTTTTGAAAAATTCTCGATATTGATGCATCTGGGAGCAAAAATGTTACAGACCATTGCGTTAAGGGTACAATTTGCTACAACTTTTGTAGTAAAAGTTTTTCTGTACTCTGCTTCCGATACCGTTTTTTTTCAACACTCTTCTATTTTCCACATTTTTGAAAAATTCTCGATATTGATGCATCTGGGAGCAAAAATGTTACAGACCATTGCGTTAAGGGTACAATTTGCTACAACTTTTGTAGTAAAAGTTTTTCTGTACTCTGCTTCCGATACCGTTTTTTTTCAACACTCTTCTATTTTTAACATTCTTGAAAAATTTTCGACATTGATGCATCTGGGAGCAAAAATGTTACAGACCATTGCGTTAAGGGTACAATTTGCTACAACTTTTGTAGTAAAAGTTTTTCTGTACTCTGCTTCCGATACCGTTTTTTTTCAACACTCTTCTATTTTCCACATTTTTGAAAAATTCTCGATATTGATGCATCTGGGAGCAAAAATGTTACAGACCATTGCGTTAAGGGTACAATTTGCTACAACTTTTGTAGTAAAAGTTTTTCTGTACTCTGCTTCCGATACCGTTTTTTTTCAACACTCTTCTATTTTCCACATTTTTGAAAAATTCTCGATATTGATGCATCTGGGAGCAAAAATGTTTCAGACCATTGCGTTAAGGGTACAATTTGCTACAACTTTTGTAGTAAAAGTTTTTCTGTACTCTGCTTCCGATACCGTTTTTTTTCAACACTCTTCTATTTTCCACATTTTTGAAAAATTCTCGATATTGATGCATCTGGGAGCAAAAATGTTACAGACCATTGCGTTAAGGGTACAATTTGCTACAACTTTTGTAGTAAAAGTTTTTCTGTACTCTGCTTCCGATACCGTTTTTTTTCAACACTCTTCTATTCTTAACATTCTTGAAAAATTTTCGACATTGATGCATCTGGGAGCAAAAATGTTACAGACCATTGCGTTAAGGGTACAATTTGCTACAACTTTTGTAGTAAAAGTTTTTCTGTACTCTGCTTCCGATACCGTTTTTTTTCAACACTCTTCTATTTTTAACATTCTTGAAAAATTTTCGACATTGATGAATCTGGGAGCAAAAATGTTACAGACCATTGCGTTAAGGGTACAATTTGCTACAACTTTTGTAGTAAAAATTTTTCTGTACTCTGCTTCCGATACCGTTTTTTTTCAACACTCTTCTATTTTCCACATTTTTGAAAAATTCTCGATATTGATGCATCTGGGAGCAAAAATGTTACAGACCATTGCGTTAAGGGTACAATTTGCTACAACTTTTGTAGTAAAAGTTTTTCTGTACTCTGCTTCCGATACCGTTTTTTTTCAACACTCTTCTATTCTTAACATTCTTGAAAAATTTTCGACATTGATGCATCTGGGAGCAAAAATGTTACTGACCATTGCGTTAAGGGTACAACTTGCTACAACTTTTGTAGTAAAAGTTTTTCTGTACTCTGCTTCCGATACCGTTTTTTTTCAACACTCTTCTATTTTTAACATTCTTGAAAAATATTCGACATTGATGAATCTGGGAGCAAAAATGTTACAGACCATTGCGTTAAGGGTACAATTTGCTACAACTTTTGTAGTAAAAATTTTTCTGTACTCTGCTTCCGATACCGTTTTTTTTCAACACTCTTCTATTTTCCACATTTTTGAAAAATTCTCGATATTGATGCATCTGGGAGCAAAAATGTTACAGACCATTGCGTTAAGGGTACAATTTGCTACAACTTTTGTAGTAAAAGTTTTTCTGTACTCTGCTTCCGATACCGTTTTTTTTCAACACTCTTCTATTTTCCACATTTTTGAAAAATTCTCGATATTGATGCATCTGGGAGCAAAAATGTTACAGACCATTGCGTTAAGGGTACAATTTGCTACAACTTTTGTAGTAAAAGTTTTTCTGTACTCTGCTTCCGATACCGTTTTTTTTCAACACTCTTCTATTTTCCACATTTTTGAAAAATTCTCGATATTGATGCATCTGGGAGCAAAAATGTTACAGACCATTGCGTTAAGGGTACAATTTGCTACAACTTTTGTAGTAAAAGTTTTTCTGTACTCTGCTTCCGATACCGTTTTTTTTCAACACTCTTCTATTTTCCACATTTTTGAAAAATTCTCGATATTGATGCATCTGGGAGCAAAAATGTTACAGACCATTGCGTTAAGGGTACAATTTGCTACAACTTTTGTAGTAAAAGTTTTTCTGTACTCTGCTTCCGATACCGTTTTTTTTCAACACTCTTCTATTTTCCACATTTTTGAAAAATTCTCGATATTGATGCATCTGGGAGCAAAAATGTTACAGACCATTGCGTTAAGGGTACAATTTGCTACAACTTTTGTAGTAAAAGTTTTTCTGTACTCTGCTTCCGATACCGTTTTTTTTCAACACTCTTCTATTTTCCACATTTTTGAAAAATTCTCGATATTGATGCATCTGGGAGCAAAAATGTTACAGACCATTGCGTTAAGGGTACAATTTGCTACAACTTTTGTAGTAAAAGTTTTTCTGTACTCTGCTTCCGATACCGTTTTTTTTCAACACTCTTCTATTTTCCACATTTTTGAAAAATTCTCGATATTGATGCATCTGGGAGCAAAAATGTTACAGACCATTGCGTTAAGGGTACAATTTGCTACAACTTTTGTAGTAAAAGGTTTTCTGTACTCTGCTTCCGATACCGTTTTTTTTCAACACTCTTCTATTCTTAACATTCTTGAAAAATTTTCGACATTGATGCATCTGGGAGCAAAAATGTTACAGACCATTGCGTTAAGGGTACAATTTGCTACAACTTTTGTAGTAAAAGTTTTTCTGTACTTTGCTTCCGATACCGTTTTTTTTCAACACTCTTCTATTTTTAACATTCTTGAAAAATTTTCGACATTGATGAATCTGGGAGCAAAAATGTTACAGACCATTGCGTTAAGGGTACAATTTGCTACAACTTTTGTAGTAAAAATTTTTCTGTACTCTGCTTCCGATACCGTTTTTTTTCAACACTCTTCTATTTTCCACATTTTTGAAAAATTCTCGATATTGATGCATCTGGGAGCAAAAATGTTACAGACCATTGCGTTAAGGGTACAATTTGCTACAACTTTTGTAGTAAAAGTTTTTCTGTACTTTGCTTCCGATACCGTTTTTTTTCAACACTCTTCTATTTTTAACATTCTTGAAAAATTTTCGACATTGATGAATCTGGGAGCAAAAATGTTACAGACCATTGCGTTAAGGGTACAATTTGCTACAACTTTTGTAGTAAAAATTTTTCTGTACTCTGCTTCCGATACCGTTTTTTTTCAACACTCTTCTATTTTCCACATTTTTGAAAAATTCTCGATATTGATGCATCTGGGAGCAAAAATGTTACAGACCATTGCGTTAAGGGTACAATTTGCTACAACTTTTGTAGTAAAAGTTTTTCTGTACTCTGCTTCCGATACCGTTTTTTTTCAACACTCTTCTATTTTCCACATTTTTGAAAAATTCTCGATATTGATGCATCTGGGAGCAAAAATGTTACAGACCATTGCGTTAAGGGTACAATTTGCTACAACTTTTGTAGTAAAAGGTTTTCTGTACTCTGCTTCCGATACCGTTTTTTTTCAACACTCTTCTATTCTTAACATTCTTGAAAAATTTTCGACATTGATGCATCTGGGAGCAAAAATGTTACAGACCATTGCGTTAAGGGTACAATTTGCTACAACTTTTGTAGTAAAAGTTTTTCTGTACTTTGCTTCCGATACCGTTTTTTTTCAACACTCTTCTATTTTTAACATTCTTGAAAAATTTTCGACATTGATGAATCTGGGAGCAAAAATGTTACAGACCATTGCGTTAAGGGTACAATTTGCTACAACTTTTGTAGTAAAAATTTTTCTGTACTCTGCTTCCGATACCGTTTTTTTTCAACACTCTTCTATTTTCCACATTTTTGAAAAATTCTCGATATTGATGCATCTGGGAGCAAAAATGTTACAGACCATTGCGTTAAGGGTACAATTTGCTACAACTTTTGTAGTAAAAGTTTTTCTGTACTCTGCTTCCGATACCGTTTTTTTTCAACACTCTTCTATTTTCCACATTTTTGAAAAATTCTCGATATTGATGCATCTGGGAGCAAAAATGTTACAGACCATTGCGTTAAGGGTACAATTTGCTACAACTTTTGTAGTAAAAGTTTTTCTGTACTCTGCTTCCGATACCGTTTTTTTTCAACACTCTTCTATTTTCCACATTTTTGAAAAATTCTCGATATTGATGCATCTGGGAGCAAAAATGTTACAGACCATTGCGTTAAGGGTACAATTTGCTACAACTTTTGTAGTAAAAGTTTTTCTGTACTCTGCTTCCGATACCGTTTTTTTTCAACACTCTTCTATTTTCCACATTTTTGAAAAATTCTCGATATTGATGCATCTGGGAGCAAAAATGTTACAGACCATTGCGTTAAGGGTACAATTTGCTACAACTTTTGTAGTAAAAGTTTTTCTGTACTCTGCTTCCGATACCGTTTTTTTTCAACACTCTTCTATTTTCCACATTTTTGAAAAATTCTCGATATTGATGCATCTGGGAGCAAAAATGTTACAGACCATTGCGTTAAGGGTACAATTTGCTACAACTTTTGTAGTAAAAGTTTTTCTGTACTTTGCTTCCGATACCGTTTTTTTTCAACACTCTTCTATTTTTAACATTCTTGAAAAATTTTCGACATTGATGAATCTGGGAGCAAAAATGTTACAGACCATTGCGTTAAGGGTACAATTTGCTACAACTTTTGTAGTAAAAATTTTTCTGTACTCTGCTTCCGATACCGTTTTTTTTCAACACTCTTCTATTTTCCACATTTTTGAAAAATTCTCGATATTGATGCATCTGGGAGCAAAAATGTTACAGACCATTGCGTTAAGGGTACAATTTGCTACAACTTTTGTAGTAAAAGTTTTTCTGTACTCTGCTTCCGATACCGTTTTTTTTCAACACTCTTCTATTTTCCACATTTTTGAAAAATTCTCCATATTGATGCATCTGGGAGCAAAAATGTTACAGACCATTGCGTTAAGGGTACAATTTGCTACAACTTTTGTAGTAAAAGTTTTTCTGTACTCTGCTTCCGATACCGTTTTTTTTCAACACTCTTCTATTTTTAACATTCTTGAAAATTTTCGACATTGATGCATCTGGGAGCAAAAATGTTACAGACCATTGCGTTAAGGGTACAATTTGCTACAACTTTTGTAGTAAAAGTTTTTCTGTACTCTGCTTCCGATACCGTTTTTTTTCAACACTCTTCTATTTTTAACATTCTTGAAAAATTTTCGACATTGATGCATCTGGGAGCAAAAATGTTACAGACCATTGCGTTAAGGGTACAATTTGCTACAACTTTTGTAGTAAAAGTTTTTCTGTACTCTGCTTCCGATACCGTTTTTTTTCAACACTCTTCTATTTTCCACATTTTTGAAAAATTCTCGATATTGATGCATCTGGGAGCAAAAATGTTACAGACCATTGCGTTAAGGGTACAATTTGCTACAACTTTTGTAGTAAAAGTTTTTCTGTACTCTGCTTCCGATACCGTTTTTTTTCAACACTCTTCTATTTTCCACATTTTTGAAAAATTCTCGATATTGATGCATCTGGGAGCAAAAATGTTACAGACCATTGCGTTAAGGGTACAATTTGCTACAACTTTTGTAGTAAAAGTTTTTCTGTACTCTGCTTCCGATACCGTTTTTTTTCAACACTCTTCTATTTTCCACATTTTTGAAAAATTCTCGATATTGATGCATCTGGGAGCAAAAATGTTACAGACCATTGCGTTAAGGGTACAATTTGCTACAACTTTTGTAGTAAAAGTTTTTCTGTACTCTGCTTCCGATACCGTTTTTTTTCAACACTCTTCTATTTTCCACATTTTTGAAAAATTCTCGATATTGATGCATCTGGGAGCAAAAATGTTACAGACCATTGCGTTAAGGGTACAATTTGCTACAACTTTTGTAGTAAAAGTTTTTCTGTACTCTGCTTCCGATACCGTTTTTTTTCAACACTCTTCTATTTTCCACATTTTTGAAAAATTCTCGATATTGATGCATCTGGGAGCAAAAATGTTACAGACCATTGCGTTAAGGGTACAATTTGCTACAACTTTTGTAGTAAAAGTTTTTCTGTACTTTGCTTCCGATACCGTTTTTTTTCAACACTCTTCTATTTTTAACATTCTTGAAAAATTTTCGACATTGATGAATCTGGGAGCAAAAATGTTACAGACCATTGCGTTAAGGGTACAATTTGCTACAACTTTTGTAGTAAAAATTTTTCTGTACTCTGCTTCCGATACCGTTTTTTTTCAACACTCTTCTATTTTCCACATTTTTGAAAAATTCTCGATATTGATGCATCTGGGAGCAAAAATGTTACAGACCATTGCGTTAAGGGTACAATTTGCTACAACTTTTGTAGTAAAAGTTTTTCTGTACTCTGCTTCCGATACCGTTTTTTTTCAACACTCTTCTATTTTCCACATTTTTGAAAAATTCTCGATATTGATGCATCTGGGAGCAAAAATGTTACAGACCATTGCGTTAAGGGTACAATTTGCTACAACTTTTGTAGTAAAAGTTTTTCTGTACTCTGCTTCCGATACCGTTTTTTTTCAACACTCTTCTATTTTTAACATTCTTGAAAAATTTTCGACATTGATGAATCTGGGAGCAAAAATGTTACAGACCATTGCGTTAAGGGTACAATTTGCTACAACTTTTGTAGTAAAAATTTTTCTGTACTCTGCTTCCGATACCGTTTTTTTTCAACACTCTTCTATTTTCCACATTTTTGAAAAATTTTCGACATTGATGCATCTGGGAGCAAAAATGTTACAGACCATTGCGTTAAGGGTACAATTTGCTACAACTTTTGTAGTAAAAGTTTTTCTGTACTCTGCTTCCGATACCGTTTTTTTTCAACACTCTTCTATTTTTAACATTCTTGAAAATTTTCGACATTGATGCATCTGGGAGCAAAAATGTTACAGACCATTGCGTTAAGGGTACAATTTGCTACAACTTTTGTAGTAAAAGTTTTTCTGTACTCTGCTTCCGATACCGTTTTTTTTCAACACTCTTCTATTTTTAACATTCTTGAAAAATTTTCGACATTGATGCATCTGGGAGCAAAAATGTTACAGACCATTGCGTTAAGGGTACAATTTGCTACAACTTTTGTAGTAAAAGTTTTTCTGTACTCTGCTTCCGATACCGTTTTTTTTCAACACTCTTCTATTTTCCACATTTTTGAAAAATTCTCGATATTGATGCATCTGGGAGCAAAAATGTTACAGACCATTGCGTTAAGGGTACAATTTGCTACAACTTTTGTAGTAAAAGTTTTTCTGTACTCTGCTTCCGATACCGTTTTTTTTCAACACTCTTCTATTTTCCACATTTTTGAAAAATTCTCGATATTGATGCATCTGGGAGCAAAAATGTTACAGACCATTGCGTTAAGGGTACAATTTGCTACAACTTTTGTAGTAAAAGTTTTTCTGTACTCTGCTTCCGATACCGTTTTTTTTCAACACTCTTCTATTTTCCACATTTTTGAAAAATTCTCGATATTGATGCATCTGGGAGCAAAAATGTTACAGACCATTGCGTTAAGGGTACAATTTGCTACAACTTTTGTAGTAAAAGTTTTTCTGTACTCTGCTTCCGATACCGTTTTTTTTCAACACTCTTCTATTTTTAACATTCTTGAAAATTTTCGACATTGATGCATCTGGGAGCAAAAATGTTACAGACCATTGCGTTAAGGGTACAATTTGCTACAACTTTTGTAGTAAAAGTTTTTCTGTACTCTGCTTCCGATACCGTTTTTTTTCAACACTCTTCTATTTTTAACATTCTTGAAAAATTTTCGACATTGATGCATCTGGGAGCAAAAATGTTACAGACCATTGCGTTAAGGGTACAATTTGCTACAACTTTTGTAGTAAAAGTTTTTCTGTACTCTGCTTCCGATACCGTTTTTTTTCAACACTCTTCTATTTTCCACATTTTTGAAAAATTCTCGATATTGATGCATCTGGGAGCAAAAATGTTACAGACCATTGCGTTAAGGGTACAATTTGCTACAACTTTTGTAGTAAAAGTTTTTCTGTACTCTGCTTCCGATACCGTTTTTTTTCAACACTCTTCTATTTTCCACATTTTTGAAAAATTCTCGATATTGATGCATCTGGGAGCAAAAATGTTACAGACCATTGCGTTAAGGGTACAATTTGCTACAACTTTTGTAGTAAAAGTTTTTCTGTACTCTGCTTCCGATACCGTTTTTTTTCAACACTCTTCTATTTTCCACATTTTTGAAAAATTCTCGATATTGATGCATCTGGGAGCAAAAATGTTACAGACCATTGCGTTAAGGGTACAATTTGCTACAACTTTTGTAGTAAAAGTTTTTCTGTACTCTGCTTCCGATACCGTTTTTTTTCAACACTCTTCTATTTTTAACATTCTTGAAAATTTTCGACATTGATGCATCTGGGAGCAAAAATGTTACAGACCATTGCGTTAAGGGTACAATTTGCTACAACTTTTGTAGTAAAAGTTTTTCTGTACTCTGCTTCCGATACCGTTTTTTTTCAACACTCTTCTATTTTTAACATTCTTGAAAAATTTTCGACATTGATGCATCTGGGAGCAAAAATGTTACAGACCATTGCGTTAAGGGTACAATTTGCTACAACTTTTGTAGTAAAAGTTTTTCTGTACTCTGCTTCCGATACCGTTTTTTTTCAACACTCTTCTATTTTCCACATTTTTGAAAAATTCTCGATATTGATGCATCTGGGAGCAAAAATGTTACAGACCATTGCGTTAAGGGTACAATTTGCTACAACTTTTGTAGTAAAAGTTTTTCTGTACTCTGCTTCCGATACCGTTTTTTTTCAACACTCTTCTATTTTCCACATTTTTGAAAAATTCTCGATATTGATGCATCTGGGAGCAAAAATGTTACAGACCATTGCGTTAAGGGTACAATTTGCTACAACTTTTGTAGTAAAAGTTTTTCTGTACTCTGCTTCCGATACCGTTTTTTTTCAACACTCTTCTATTTTCCACATTTTTGAAAAATTCTCGATATTGATGCATCTGGGAGCAAAAATGTTACAGACCATTGCGTTAAGGGTACAATTTGCTACAACTTTTGTAGTAAAAGTTTTTCTGTACTCTGCTTCCGATACCGTTTTTTTTCAACACTCTTCTATTTTCCACATTTTTGAAAAATTCTCGATATTGATGCATCTGGGAGCAAAAATGTTACAGACCATTGCGTTAAGGGTACAATTTGCTACAACTTTTGTAGTAAAAGTTTTTCTGTACTCTGCTTCCGATACCGTTTTTTTTCAACACTCTTCTATTTTTAACATTCTTGAAAATTTTCGACATTGATGCATCTGGGAGCAAAAATGTTACAGACCATTGCGTTAAGGGTACAATTTGCTACAACTTTTGTAGTAAAAGTTTTTCTGTACTCTGCTTCCGATACCGTTTTTTTTCAACACTCTTCTATTTTTAACATTCTTGAAAAATTTTCGACATTGATGCATCTGGGAGCAAAAATGTTACAGACCATTGCGTTAAGGGTACAATTTGCTACAACTTTTGTAGTAAAAGTTTTTCTGTACTCTGCTTCCGATACCGTTTTTTTTCAACACTCTTCTATTTTCCACATTTTTGAAAAATTCTCGATATTGATGCATCTGGGAGCAAAAATGTTACAGACCATTGCGTTAAGGGTACAATTTGCTACAACTTTTGTAGTAAAAGTTTTTCTGTACTCTGCTTCCGATACCGTTTTTTTTCAACACTCTTCTATTTTCCACATTTTTGAAAAATTCTCGATATTGATGCATCTGGGAGCAAAAATGTTACAGACCATTGCGTTAAGGGTACAATTTGCTACAACTTTTGTAGTAAAAGTTTTTCTGTACTCTGCTTCCGATACCGTTTTTTTTCAACACTCTTCTATTTTCCACATTTTTGAAAAATTCTCGATATTGATGCATCTGGGAGCAAAAATGTTACAGACCATTGCGTTAAGGGTACAATTTGCTACAACTTTTGTAGTAAAAGTTTTTCTGTACTCTGCTTCCGATACCGTTTTTTTTCAACACTCTTCTATTTTCCACATTTTTGAAAAATTCTCGATATTGATGCATCTGGGAGCAAAAATGTTACAGACCATTGCGTTAAGGGTACAATTTGCTACAACTTTTGTAGTAAAAGTTTTTCTGTACTCTGCTTCCGATACCGTTTTTTTTCAACACTCTTCTATTTTCCACATTTTTGAAAAATTCTCGATATTGATGCATCTGGGAGCAAAAATGTTACAGACCATTGCGTTAAGGGTACAATTTGCTACAACTTTTGTAGTAAAAGTTTTTCTGTACTCTGCTTCCGATACCGTTTTTTTTCAACACTCTTCTATTTTCCACATTTTTGAAAAATTCTCGATATTGATGCATCTGGGAGCAAAAATGTTACAGACCATTGCGTTAAGGGTACAATTTGCTACAACTTTTGTAGTAAAAGTTTTTCTGTACTCTGCTTCCGATACCGTTTTTTTTCAACACTCTTCTATTTTCCACATTTTTGAAAAATTCTCGATATTGATGCATCTGGGAGCAAAAATGTTACAGACCATTGCGTTAAGGGTACAATTTGCTACAACTTTTGTAGTAAAAGTTTTTCTGTACTCTGCTTCCGATACCGTTTTTTTTCAACACTCTTCTATTTTCCACATTTTTGAAAAATTCTCGATATTGATGCATCTGGGAGCAAAAATGTTACAGACCATTGCGTTAAGGGTACAATTTGCTACAACTTTTGTAGTAAAAGTTTTTCTGTACTCTGCTTCCGATACCGTTTTTTTTCAACACTCTTCTATTTTCCACATTTTTGAAAAATTCTCGATATTGATGCATCTGGGAGCAAAAATGTTACAGACCATTGCGTTAAGGGTACAATTTGCTACAACTTTTGTAGTAAAAGTTTTTCTGTACTCTGCTTCCGATACCGTTTTTTTTCAACACTCTTCTATTTTCCACATTTTTGAAAAATTCTCGATATTGATGCATCTGGGAGCAAAAATGTTACAGACCATTGCGTTAAGGGTACAATTTGCTACAACTTTTGTAGTAAAAGTTTTTCTGTACTCTGCTTCCGATACCGTTTTTTTTCAACACTCTTCTATTTTCCACATTTTTGAAAAATTCTCGATATTGATGCATCTGGGAGCAAAAATGTTACAGACCAATGCGTTAAGGGTACAATTTGCTACAACTTTTGTAGTAAAAGTTTTTCTGTACTCTGCTTCCGATACCGTTTTTTTTCAACACTCTTCTATTTTCCACATTTTTGAAAAATTCTCGATATTGATGCATCTGGGAGCAAAAATGTTACAGACCATTGCGTTAAGGGTACAATTTGCTACAACTTTTGTAGTAAAAGTTTTTCTGTACTCTGCTTCCGATACCGTTTTTTTTCAACACTCTTCTATTTTCCACATTTTTGAAAAATTCTCGATATTGATGCATCTGGGAGCAAAAATGTTACAGACCATTGCGTTAAGGGTACAATTTGCTACAACTTTTGTAGTAAAAGTTTTTCTGTACTCTGCTTCCGATACCGTTTTTTTTCAACACTCTTCTATTTTAACATTCTTGAAAAATTTTCGACATTGATGCATCTGGGAGCAAAAATGTTACAGACCATTGCGTTAAGGGTACAATTTGCTACAACTTTTGTAGTAAAAGTTTTTCTGTACTCTGCTTCCGATACCGTTTTTTTTCAACACTCTTCTATTTTCCACATTTTTGAAAAATTCTCGATATTGATGCATCTGGGAGCAAAAATGTTACAGATCATTGCGTTAAGGGTACAATTTGCTACAACTTTTGTAGTAAAAGTTTTTCTGTACTCTGCTTCCGATACCGTTTTTTTTCAACACTCTTCTATTTTCCACATTTTTGAAAAATTCTCGATATTGATGCATCTGGGAGCAAAAATGTTACAGACCATTGCGTTAAGGGTACAATTTGCTACAACTTTTGTAGTAAAAGTTTTTCTGTACTCTGCTTCCGATACCGTTTTTTTTCAACACTCTTCTATTTTCCACATTTTTGAAAAATTCTCGATATTGATGCATCTGGGAGCAAAAATGTTACAGACCATTGCGTTAAGGGTACAATTTGCTACAACTTTTGTAGTAAAAGTTTTTCTGTACTCTGCTTCCGATACCGTTTTTTTTCAACACTCTTCTATTTTCCACATTTTGAAAAATTCTCGATATTGATGCATCTGGGAGCAAAAATGTTACAGATCATTGCGTTAAGGGTACAATTTGCTACAACTTTTGTAGTAAAAGTTTTTCTGTACTCTGCTTCCGATACCGTTTTTTTTCAACACTCTTCTATTTTCCACATTTTTGAAAAATTCTCGATATTGATGCATCTGGGAGCAAAAATGTTACAGACCATTGCGTTAAGGGTACAATTTGCTACAACTTTTGTAGTAAAAGTTTTTCTGTACTCTGCTTCCGATACCGTTTTTTTTCAACACTCTTCTATTTTCCACATTTTTGAAAAATTCTCGATATTGATGCATCTGGGAGCAAAAATGTTACAGACCATTGCGTTAAGGGTACAATTTGCTACAACTTTTGTAGTAAAAGTTTTTCTGTACTCTGCTTCCGATACCGTTTTTTTTCAACACTCTTCTATTTTCCACATTTTTGAAAAATTCTCGATATTGATGCATCTGGGAGCAAAAATGTTACAGACCATTGCGTTAAGGGTACAATTTGCTACAACTTTTGTAGTAAAAGTTTTTCTGTACTCTGCTTCCGATACCGTTTTTTTTCAACACTCTTCTATTTTCCACATTTTTGAAAAATTCTCGATATTGATGCATCTGGGAGCAAAAATGTTACAGACCATTGCGTTAAGGGTACAATTTGCTACAACTTTTGTAGTAAAAGTTTTTCTGTACTCTGCTTCCGATACCGTTTTTTTTCAACACTCTTCTATTTTCCACATTTTTGAAAAATTCTCGATATTGATGCATCTGGGAGCAAAAATGTTACAGACCATTGCGTTAAGGGTACAATTTGCTACAACTTTTGTAGTAAAAGTTTTTCTGTACTCTGCTTCCGATACCGTTTTTTTTCAACACTCTTCTATTTTCCACATTTTTGAAAAATTCTCGATATTGATGCATCTGGGAGCAAAAATGTTACAGACCATTGCGTTAAGGGTACAATTTGCTACAACTTTTGTAGTAAAAGTTTTTCTGTACTCTGCTTCCGATACCGTTTTTTTTCAACACTCTTCTATTTTCCACATTTTTGAAAAATTCTCGATATTGATGCATCTGGGAGCAAAAATGTTACAGACCAATGCGTTAAGGGTACAATTTGCTACAACTTTTGTAGTAAAAGTTTTTCTGTACTCTGCTTCCGATACCGTTTTTTTTCAACACTCTTCTATTTTCCACATTTTTGAAAAATTCTCGATATTGATGCATCTGGGAGCAAAAATGTTACAGACCATTGCGTTAAGGGTACAATTTGCTACAACTTTTGTAGTAAAAGTTTTTCTGTACTCTGCTTCCGATACCGTTTTTTTTCAACACTCTTCTATTTTCCACATTTTTGAAAAATTCTCGATATTGATGCATCTGGGAGCAAAAATGTTACAGACCATTGCGTTAAGGGTACAATTTGCTACAACTTTTGTAGTAAAAGTTTTTCTGTACTCTGCTTCCGATACCGTTTTTTTTCAACACTCTTCTATTTTTAACATTCTTGAAAAATTTTCGACATTGATGCATCTGGGAGCAAAAATGTTACAGACCATTGCGTTAAGGGTACAATTTGCTACAACTTTTGTAGTAAAAGTTTTTCTGTACTCTGCTTCCGATACCGTTTTTTTTCAACACTCTTCTATTTTCCACATTTTTGAAAAATTCTCGATATTGATGCATCTGGGAGCAAAAATGTTACAGACCATTGCGTTAAGGGTACAATTTGCTACAACTTTTGTAGTAAAAGTTTTTCTGTACTCTGCTTCCGATACCGTTTTTTTTCAACACTCTTCTATTTTTAACATTTTTGAAAAATTCTCGATATTGATGCATCTGGGAGCAAAAATGTTACAGACCATTGCGTTAAGGGTACAATTTGCTACAACTTTTGTAGTAAAAGTTTTTCTGTACTCTGCTTCCGATACCGTTTTTTTTCAACACTCTTCTATTTTCCACATTTTTGAAAAATTCTCGATATTGATGCATCTGGGAGCAAAAATGTTACAGACCATTGCGTTAAGGGTACAATTTGCTACAACTTTTGTAGTAAAAGTTTTTCTGTACTCTGCTTCCGATACCGTTTTTTTTCAACACTCTTCTATTTTTAACATTCTTGAAAATTTTCGACATTGATGCATCTGGGAGCAAAAATGTTACAGACCATTGCGTTAAGGGTACAATTTGCTACAACTTTTGTAGTAAAAGTTTTTCTGTACTCTGCTTCCGATACCGTTTTTTTTCAACACTCTTCTATTTTTAACATTCTTGAAAAATTTTCGACATTGATGCATCTGGGAGCAAAAATGTTACAGACCATTGCGTTAAGGGTACAATTTGCTACAACTTTTGTAGTAAAAGTTTTTCTGTACTCTGCTTCCGATACCGTTTTTTTTCAACACTCTTCTATTTTCCACATTTTTGAAAAATTCTCGATATTGATGCATCTGGGAGCAAAAATGTTACAGACCATTGCGTTAAGGGTACAATTTGCTACAACTTTTGTAGTAAAAGTTTTTCTGTACTCTGCTTCCGATACCGTTTTTTTTCAACACTCTTCTATTTTTAACATTCTTGAAAATTTTCGACATTGATGCATCTGGGAGCAAAAATGTTACAGACCATTGCGTTAAGGGTATAATTTGCTACAACTTTTGTAGTAAAAGTTTTTCTGTACTCTGCTTCCGATACCGTTTTTTTTCAACACTCTTCTATTTTTAACATTCTTGAAAAATTTTCGACATTGATGCATCTGGGAGCAAAAATGTTACAGACCATTGCGTTAAGGGTACAATTTGCTACAACTTTTGTAGTAAAAGTTTTTCTGTACTCTGCTTCCGATACCGTTTTTTTTCAACACTCTTCTATTTTCCACATTTTTGAAAAATTCTCGATATTGATGCATCTGGGAGCAAAAATGTTACAGACCATTGCGTTAAGGGTACAATTTGCTACAACTTTTGTAGTAAAAGTTTTTCTGTACTCTGCTTCCGATACCGTTTTTTTTCAACACTCTTCTATTTTCCACATTTTTGAAAAATTCTCGATATTGATGCATCTGGGAGCAAAAATGTTACAGACCATTGCGTTAAGGGTACAATTTGCTACAACTTTTGTAGTAAAAGTTTTTCTGTACTCTGCTTCCGATACCGTTTTTTTTCAACACTCTTCTATTTTCCACATTTTTGAAAAATTCTCGATATTGATGCATCTGGGAGCAAAAATGTTACAGACCATTGCGTTAAGGGTACAATTTGCTACAACTTTTGTAGTAAAAGTTTTTCTGTACTCTGCTTCCGATACCGTTTTTTTTCAACACTCTTCTATTTTTAACATTTTTGAAAAATTCTCGATATTGATGCATCTGGGAGCAAAAATGTTACAGACCATTGCGTTAAGGGTACAATTTGCTACAACTTTTGTAGTAAAAGTTTTTCTGTACTCTGCTTCCGATACCGTTTTTTTTCAACACTCTTCTATTTTCCACATTTTTGAAAAATTCTCGATATTGATGCATCTGGGAGCAAAAATGTTACAGACCATTGCGTTAAGGGTACAATTTGCTACAACTTTTGTAGTAAAAGTTTTTCTGTACTCTGCTTCCGATACCGTTTTTTTTCAACACTCTTCTATTTTCCACATTTTTGAAAAATTCTCGATATTGATGCATCTGGGAGCAAAAATGTTACAGACCATTGCGTTAAGGGTACAATTTGCTACAACTTTTGTAGTAAAAGTTTTTCTGTACTCTGCTTCCGATACCGTTTTTTTTCAACACTCTTCTATTTTCCACATTTTTGAAAAATTCTCGATATTGATGCATCTGGGGGCAAAAATGTTACAGACCATTGCGTTAAGGGTACAATTTGCTACAACTTTTGTAGTAAAAGTTTTTCTGTACTCTGCTTCCGATACCGTTTTTTTTCAACACTCTTCTATTTTTAACATTCTTGAAAATTTTCGACATTGATGCATCTGGGAGCAAAAATGTTACAGACCATTGCGTTAAGGGTACAATTTGCTACAACTTTTGTAGTAAAAGTTTTTCTGTACTCTGCTTCCGATACCGTTTTTTTTCAACACTCTTCTATTTTTAACATTCTTGAAAAATTTTCGACATTGATGCATCTGGGAGCAAAAATGTTACAGACCATTGCGTTAAGGGTACAATTTGCTACAACTTTTGTAGTAAAAGTTTTTCTGTACTCTGCTTCCGATACCGTTTTTTTTCAACACTCTTCTATTTTCCACATTTTTGAAAAATTCTCGATATTGATGCATCTGGGAGCAAAAATGTTACAGACCATTGCGTTAAGGGTACAATTTGCTACAACTTTTGTAGTAAAAGTTTTTCTGTACTCTGCTTCCGATACCGTTTTTTTTCAACACTCTTCTATTTTCCACATTTTTGAAAAATTCTCGATATTGATGCATCTGGGAGCAAAAATGTTACAGACCATTGCGTTAAGGGTACAATTTGCTACAACTTTTGTAGTAAAAGTTTTTCTGTACTCTGCTTCCGATACCGTTTTTTTTCAACACTCTTCTATTTTTAACATTCTTGAAAAATTTTCGACATTGATGCATCTGGGAGCAAAAATGTTACAGACCATTGCGTTAAGGGTACAATTTGCTACAACTTTTGTAGTAAAAGTTTTTCTGTACTCTGCTTCCGATACCGTTTTTTTTCAACACTCTTCTATTTTCCACATTTTTGAAAAATTCTCGATATTGATGCATCTGGGAGCAAAAATGTTACAGACCATTGCGTTAAGGGTACAATTTGCTACAACTTTTGTAGTAAAAGTTTTTCTGTACTCTGCTTCCGATACCGTTTTTTTTTCAACACTCTTCTGTTTTTAACATTCTTGAAAATTTTCGACATTGATGAATCTGGGAGCAAAAATGTTACAGACCATTGCGTTAAGGGTACAATTTGCTACAACTTTTGTAGTAAAAGTTTTTCTGTACTCTGCTTCCGATACCGTTTTTTTTCAACACTCTTCTATTTTCCACATTTTTGAAAAATTCTCGATATTGATGCATCTGGGAGCAAAAATGTTACAGACCATTGCGTTAAGGGTACAATTTGCTACAACTTTTGTAGTAAAAGTTTTTCTGTACTCTGCTTCCGATACCGTTTTTTTTCAACACTCTTCTATTTTTAACATTCTTGAAAAATTTTCGACATTGATGCATCTGGGAGCAAAAATGTTACAGACCATTGCGTTAAGGGTACAATTTGCTACAACTTTTGTAGTAAAAGTTTTTCTGTACTCTGCTTCCGATACCGTTTTTTTTCAACACTCTTCTATTTTTAACATTCTTGAAAAATTTTCGACATTGATGCATCTGGGAGCAAAAATGTTACAGACCATTGCGTTAAGGGCACAATTTGCTACAACTTTTGTAGTAAAAGTTTTTCTGTACTCTGCTTCCGATACCGTTTTTTTTCAACACTCTTCTATTTTCCACATTTTTGAAAAATTTTCGACATTGATGCATCTGGGAGCAAAAATGTTACAGACCATTGCGTTAAGGGTACAATTTGCTACAACTTTTGTAGTAAAAGTTTTTCTGTACTCTGCTTCCGATACCGTTTTTTTTCAACACTCTTCTATTTTTAACATTCTTGAAAAATTTTCGACATTGATGCATCTGGGAGCAAAAATGTTAGAGACCATTGCGTTAAGGGTACAATTTGCTACAACTTTCGTAGTAACAGTTTTTCTGTACTCTGCTTCCGATACCGCTTTTTTTCAACACTCTTCTATTTTCCACATTTTTGAAAAATTCTCGATATTGATGCATCTGGGAGCAAAAATGTTACAGACCATTGCGTTAAGGGCACAATTTGCTACAACTTTTGTAGTAAAAGTTTTTCTGTACTCTGCTTCCGATACCGTTTTTTTTCAACACTCTTCTATTTTCCACATTTTTGAAAAATTCTCGATATTGATGCATCTGGGAGCAAAAGTGTTACAGACCATTGCGTTAAGGGTACAATTTGCTACAACTTTTGTAGTAAAAGTTTTTCTGTACTCTGCTTCCGATACCGTTTTTTTTCAACACTCTTCTATTTTCCACATTTTTGAAAAATTCTCGATATTGATGCATTTGGGAGCAAAAATGTTACAGACCATTGCGTTAAGGGCACAATTTGCTACAACTTTTGTAGTAAAAGTTTTTCTGTTCTATGCTTCCGATACCGTTTTTTTTCAACACTTCCATTTTCCACATTTTTGAAAAATTCTCGATATTGATGCATCTGGGAGCAAAAATGTTACAGACCATTGCGTTAAGGGTACAATTTGCTACAACTTTCGAAGTAAAAGTTTTTCTGTACTCTGCTTCCGATACCGCTTTTTTTCAACACTCTTCTATTTTCCACATTTTTGAAAAATTCTCGATATTGATGCATCTGGGAGCAAAAATGTTACAGACCATTGCGTTAAGGGTACAATTTGCTAGAACTTTCGTAGTAACAGTTTTTCTGTACTCTGCTTCCGATACCGCTTTTTTTCAACACTCTTCTATTTTCCACATTTTTGAAAAATTCTCGATATTGATGCATCTGGGAGCAAAAATGTTACAGACCATTGCGTTAAGGGTACAATTTGCTACAACTTTCGTAGTAACAGTTTTTCTGTACTCTGCTTCCGATACCGCTTTTTTTCAACACTCTTCTATTTTCCACATTTTTGAAAAATTCTCGATATTGATGCATCTGGGAGCAAAAATGTTACAGACCATTGCGTTAAGGGCACAATTTGCTACAACTTTTGTAGTAAAAGTTTTTCTGTACTCTGCTTCCGATACCGTTTTTTTCAACACTCTTCTATTTTCCACATTTTTGAAAAATTCTCGATATTGATGCATCTGGGAGCAAAAATGTTACAAACCATTGCGTTAAGGGCACAATTTGCTACAACTTTTGTAGTAAAAGTTTTTCTGTACTCTGCTTCCGATACCGTTTTTTTTTCAACACTCTTCTATTTTCCACATTTTTGAAAAATTCTCGATATTGATGCATCTGGGAGCAAAAGTGTTACAGACCATTGCGTTAAGGGTACAATTTGCTACAACTTTTGTAGTAAAAGTTTTTCTGTACTCTGCTTCCGATACCGTTTTTTTTTCAACACTCTTCTATTTTCCACATTTTTGAAAAATTCTCGATATTGATGCATCTGGGAGCAAAAATGTTACAGACCATTGCGTTAAGGGCACAATTTGCTACAACTTTTGTAGTAAAAGTTTTTCTGTACTCTGCTTCCGATACCGTTTTTTTCAACACTCTTCTATTTTCCACATTTTTGAAAAATTCTCGATATTGATGCATCTGGGAGCAAAAATGTTACAGACCATTGCGTTAAGGGTACAATTTGCTACAACTTTCGTAGTAACAGTTTTTCTGTACTCTGCTTCCGATACCGCTTTTTTTCAACACTCTTCTATTTTCCACATTTTTGAAAAATTCTCGATATTGATGCATCTGGGAGCAAAAATGTTACAGACCATTGCGTTAAGGGCACAATTTGCTACAACTTTTGTAGTAAAAGTTTTTCTGTACTCTGCTTCCGATACCGTTTTTTTCAACACTCTTCTATTTTCCACATTTTTGAAAAATTCTCGATATTGATGCATCTGGGAGCAAAAATGTTACAAACCATTGCGTTAAGGGCACAATTTGCTACAACTTTTGTAGTAAAAGTTTTTCTGTACTCTGCTTCCGATACCGTTTTTTTTTCAACACTCTTCTATTTTCCACATTTTTGAAAAATTCTCGATATTGATGCATCTGGGAGCAAAAGTGTTACAGACCATTGCGTTAAGGGTACAATTTGCTACAACTTTTGTAGTAAAAGTTTTTCTGTACTCTGCTTCCGATACCGTTTTTTTTTCAACACTCTTCTATTTTCCACATTTTTGAAAAATTCTCGATATTGATGCATCTGGGAGCAAAAATGTTACAGACCATTGCGTTAAGGGTACAATTTGCTACAACTTTCGAAGTAAAAGTTTTTCTGTACTCTGCTTCCGATACCGCTTTTTTTCAACACTCTTCTATTTTCCACATTTTTGAAAAATTCTCGATATTGATGCATCTGGGAGCAAAAATGTTACAGACCATTGCGTTAAGGGTACAATTTGCTAGAACTTTCGTAGTAACAGTTTTTCTGTACTCTGCTTCCGATACCGCTTTTTTTCAACACTCTTCTATTTTCCACATTTTTGAAAAATTCTCGATATTGATGCATCTGGGAGCAAAAATGTTACAGACCATTGCGTTAAGGGTACAATTTGCTACAACTTTCGTAGTAACAGTTTTTCTGTACTCTGCTTCCGATACCGCTTTTTTTCAACACTCTTCTATTTTCCACATTTTTGAAAAATTCTCGATATTGATGCATCTGGGAGCAAAAATGTTACAGACCATTGCGTTAAGGGCACAATTTGCTACAACTTTTGTAGTAAAAGTTTTTCTGTACTCTGCTTCCGATACCGTTTTTTTCAACACTCTTCTATTTTCCACATTTTTGAAAAATTCTCGATATTGATGCATCTGGGAGCAAAAATGTTACAAACCATTGCGTTAAGGGCACAATTTGCTACAACTTTTGTAGTAAAAGTTTTTCTGTACTCTGCTTCCGATACCGTTTTTTTTTCAACACTCTTCTATTTTCCACATTTTTGAAAAATTCTCGATATTGATGCATCTGGGAGCAAAAGTGTTACAGACCATTGCGTTAAGGGTACAATTTGCTACAACTTTTGTAGTAAAAGTTTTTCTGTACTCTGCTTCCGATACCGTTTTTTTTTCAACACTCTTCTATTTTCCACATTTTTGAAAAATTCTCGATATTGATGCATCTGGGAGCAAAAATGTTACAGACCATTGCGTTAAGGGCACAATTTGCTACAACTTTTGTAGTAAAAGTTTTTCTGTACTCTGCTTCCGATACCGTTTTTTTCAACACTCTTCTATTTTCCACATTTTTGAAAAATTCTCGATATTGATGCATCTGGGAGCAAAAATGTTACAGACCATTGCGTTAAGGGCACAATTTGCTACAACTTTTGTAGTAAAAGTTTTTCTGTACTCTGCTTCCGATACCGTTTTTTTTTCAACACTCTTCTATTTTCCACATTTTTGAAAAATTCTCGATATTGATGCATCTGGGAGCAAAAGTGTTACAGACCATTGCGTTAAGGGTACAATTTGCTACAACTTTTGTAGTAAAAGTTTTTCTGTACTCTGCTTCCGATACCGTTTTTTTTTTCAACACTCTTCTATTTTCCACATTTTTGAAAAATTCTCGATATTGATGCATCTGGGAGCAAAAATGTTACAGACCATTGCGTTAAGGGCACAATTTGCTACAACTTTTGTAGTAAAAGTTTTTCTGTGCTCTGCTTCCGATACCGTTTTTTTTTCAACACTCTTCTATTTTTAACATTCTTGAAAAATTTTCGACATTGATGCATCTGGGAGCAAAAATGTTACAGACCATTGCGTTAAGGGCACAATTTGCTACAACTTTTGTAGTAAAAGTTTTTCTGTTCTATGCTTCCGATACCGTTTTTTTTCAACACTTCCATTTTCCACATTTTTGAAAAATTCTCGATATTGATGCATCTGGGAGCAAAAATGTTACAGACCATTGCGTTAAGGGTACAATTTGCTACAACTTTCGAAGTAAAAGTTTTTCTGTACTCTGCTTCCGATACCGCTTTTTTTCAACACTCTTCTATTTTCCACATTTTTGAAAAATTCTCGATATTGATGCATCTGGGAGCAAAAATGTTACAGACCATTGCGTTAAGGGTACAATTTGCTAGAACTTTCGTAGTAACAGTTTTTCTGTACTCTGCTTCCGATACCGCTTTTTTTCAACACTCTTCTATTTTCCACATTTTTGAAAAATTCTCGATATTGATGCATCTGGGAGCAAAAATGCTACAGACCATTGCGTTAAGGGTACAATTTGCTACAACTTTCGTAGTAACAGTTTTTCTGTACTCTGCTTCCGATACCGCTTTTTTTCAACACTCTTCTATTTTCCACATTTTTGAAAAATTCTCGATATTGATGCATCTGGGAGCAAAAATGTTACAGACCATTGCGTTAAGGGCACAATTTGCTACAACTTTTGTAGTAAAAGTTTTTCTGTACTCTGCTTCCGATACCGTTTTTTTCAACACTCTTCTATTTTCCACATTTTTGAAAAATTCTCGATATTGATGCATCTGGGAGCAAAAATGTTACAAACCATTGCGTTAAGGGCACAATTTGCTACAACTTTTGTAGTAAAAGTTTTTCTGTACTCTGCTTCCGATACCGTTTTTTTTTCAACACTCTTCTATTTTCCACATTTTTGAAAAATTCTCGATATTGATGCATCTGGGAGCAAAAGTGTTACAGACCATTGCGTTAAGGGTACAATTTGCTACAACTTTTGTAGTAAAAGTTTTTCTGTACTCTGCTTCCGATACCGTTTTTTTTTTCAACACTCTTCTATTTTCCACATTTTTGAAAAATTCTCGATATTGATGCATCTGGGAGCAAAAATGTTACAGACCATTGCGTTAAGGGCACAATTTGCTACAACTTTTGTAGTAAAAGTTTTTCTGTACTCTGCTTCCGATACCGTTTTTTTCAACACTCTTCTATTTTCCACATTTTTGAAAAATTCTCGATATTGATGCATCTGGGAGCAAAAATGTTACAGACCATTGCGTTAAGGGCACAATTTGCTACAACTTTTGTAGTAAAAGTTTTTCTGTACTCTGCTTCCGATACCGTTTTTTTTTCAACACTCTTCTATTTTCCACATTTTTGAAAAATTCTCGATATTGATGCATCTGGGAGCAAAAGTGTTACAGACCATTGCGTTAAGGGTACAATTTGCTACAACTTTTGTAGTAAAAGTTTTTCTGTACTCTGCTTCCGATACCGTTTTTTTTTTCAACACTCTTCTATTTTCCACATTTTTGAAAAATTCTCGATATTGATGCATCTGGGAGCAAAAATGTTACAGACCATTGCGTTAAGGGCACAATTTGCTACAACTTTTGTAGTAAAAGTTTTTCTGTGCTCTGCTTCCGATACCGTTTTTTTTTCAACACTCTTCTATTTTTAACATTCTTGAAAAATTTTCGACATTGATGCATCTGGGAGCAAAAATGTTACAGACCATTGCGTTAAGGGCACAATTTGCTACAACTTTTGTAGTAAAAGTTTTTCTGTACTCTGCTTCCGATACCGTTTTTTTCAACACTCTTCTATTTTCCACATTTTTGAAAAATTCTCGATATTGATGCATCTGGGAGCAAAAATGTTACAGACCATTGCGTTAAGGGCACAATTTGCTACAACTTTTGTAGTAAAAGTTTTTCTGTACTCTGCTTCCGATACCGTTTTTTTTCAACACTCTTCTATTTTCCACATTTTTGAAAAATTCTCGATATTGATGCATCTGGGAGCAAAAGTGTTACAGACCATTGCGTTAAGGGTACAATTTGCTACAACTTTTGTAGTAAAAGTTTTTCTGTACTCTGCTTCCGATACCGTTTTTTTTTTCAACACTCTTCTATTTTTCACATTTTTGAAAAATTCTCGATATTGATGCATCTGGGAGCAAAAATGTTACAGACCATTGCGTTAAGGGCACAATTTGCTACAACTTTTGTAGTAAAAGTTTTTCTGTGCTCTGCTTCCGATACCGTTTTTTTTTCAACACTCTTCTATTTTTAACATTCTTGAAAAATTTTCGACATTGATGCATCTGGGAGCAAAAATGTTACAGACCATTGCGTTAAGGGCACAATTTGCTACAACTTTTGTAGTAAAAGTTTTTCTGTACTCTGCTTTCGATACCGTTTTTTTTCAACACTCTTCTATTTTTAACATTCTTGAAAAATTTTTGACATTGATGCATCTGGGAGCAAAAACGTTACAGACCATTGCGTTAAGGGTACAATTTGCTACAACTTTTGTAGTGAAAGTTTTTCTGTACTCTGCTTCCGATACCGTTTTTTTTCAACACTCTTCTATTTTCCACATATTTGAAAAATTCTCGATATTGATGCATCTGGGAGCAAAAGTGTTACAGACCATTGCGTTAAGGGTACAATTTGCTACAACTTTTGTAGTAAAAGTTTTTCTGTACTCTGCTTCCGATACCGTTTTTTTTCAACACTCTTCTATTTTACATATTTTTGAAAAATTCTCGATATTGATGCATCTGGGAGCAAAAATGTTACAGACCATTGCGTTAAGGTCACAATTTGCTACAACTTTTGTAGTAAAAGTTTTTCTGTACTATGCTTCCGATACCGCTTTTTTCAACACTCTTCTATTTTTAACATTCTTGAAAAATTTTCGACATTGATGCATCTGGGAGCAAAAATGTTACAGACCATTGCGTTAAGGGCACAATTTGCTACAACTTTTGTAGTAAAAGTTTTTCTGTACTCTGCTTCCGATACCGTTTTTTTCAACACTCTTCTATTTTCCACATTTTTGAAAAATTCTCGATATTGATGCATCTGGGAGCAAAAACGTTACAGACCATTGCGTTAAGGGCACAATTTGCTACAACTTTTGTAGTAAAAGTTTTTCTGTACTCTGCTTCCGATACCGTTTTTTTTTTCACTCTTCTATTTTCCACATTTTTGAAAAATTCTCGATATTGATGCATCTGGGAGCAAAAGTGTTACAGACCATTGCGTTAAGGGTACAATTTGCTACAACTTTTGTAGTAAAAGTTTTTCTGTACTCTGCTTCCGATACCGTTTTTTTTCAACACTCTTCTATTTTACATATTTTTGAAAAATTCTCGATATTGATGCATCTGGGAGCAAAAATGTTACAGACCATTGCGTTAAGGGCACAATTTGCTACAACTTTTGTAGTAAAAGTTTTTCTGTACTATGCTTCCGATACCGCTTTTTTCAACACTCTTCTATTTTTAACATTCTTGAAAAATTTTCGACATTGATGCATCTGGGAGCAAAAATGTTACAGACCATTGCGTTAAGGGTACAATTTGCTACAACTTTTGTAGTAAAAGTTTTTCTGTACTCTGCTTCCGATACCGTTTTTTTTCAACACTCTACTATTTTTAACATTCTTGAAAAATTTTTAACATTGATGCATCTGGGAGCAAAAACGTTACAGACCATTGCGTTAAGGGCACAATTTGCTACAACTTTTGTAGTAAAAGTTTTTCTGTACTCTGCTTCCGATACCGTTTTTTTTCAACACTCTTCTATTTTCCACATTTTTGAAAAATTCTCGATATTGATGCATCTGGGAGCAAAAGTGTTACAGACCATTGCGTTAAGGGTACAATTTGCTACAACTTTTGTAGTAAAAGTTTTTCTGTACTCTGCTTCCGATACCGTTTTTTTTCAACACTCTTCTATTTTCCACATTTTTGAAAAATTCTCGATATTGATGCATCTGGGAGCAAAAGTGTTACAGACCATTGCGTTAAGGGTACAATTTGCTACAACTTTTGTAGTAAAAGTTTTTCTGTACTCTGCTTCCGATACCGTTTTTTTTCAACACTCTATTTTTAACATTCTTGAAAAATTTTTAACATTGATGCATCTGGGAGCAAAAACGTTACAGACCATTGCGTTAAGGGTACAATTTGCTACAACTTTTGTAGTGAAAGTTTTTCTGTACTCTGCTTCCGATACCGTTTTTTTTCAACACTCTTCTATTTTACATATTTTTGAAAAATTCTCGATATTGCTGCATCTGGGAGCAAAAATGTTACAGACCATTGCGTTAAGGGCACAATTTGCTACAACTTTTGTAGTAAAAGTTTTTCTGTACTATGCTTCCGATACCGTTTTTTTTCAACACTCTTCTATTTTCCACATTTTTGAAAAATTCTCGATATTGATGCATCTGGGAGCAAAAGTGTTACAGACCATTGCGTTAAGGGTACAATTTGCTACAACTTTTGTAGTGAAAGTTTTTCTGTACTCTGCTTCCGATACCGTTTTTTTTCAACACTCTTCTATTTTCCACATTTTTGAAAAATTCTCGATATTGCTGCATCTGGGAGCAAAAATGTTACAGACCATTGCGTTAAGGGTACAATTTGCTACAACTTTTGTAGTAAAAGTTTTTCTGTACTCTGCTTCCGATACCGTTTTTTTTCAACACTCTTCTATTTTACATATTTTTGAAAAATTCTCGATATTGATGCATCTGGGAGCAAAAGTGTTACAGACCATTGCGTTAAGGGCACAATTTGCTACAACTTTTGTAGTAAAAGTTTTTCTGTACTATGCTTCCGATACCGCTTTTTTCAACACTCTTCTATTTTTAACATTCTTGAAAAATTTTCGACATTGATGCATCTGGGAGCAAAAATGTTACAGACCATTGCGTTAAGGGTACAATTTGCTACAACTTTTGTAGTAAAAGTTTTTCTGTACTCTGCTTCCGATACCGTTTTTTTTCAACACTCTTCTATTTTTAACATTCTTGAAAAATTTTCGACATTGATGCATCTGGGAGCAAAAATGTTACAGACCATTGCGTTAAGGGCACAATGTGCTACAACTTTTGTAGTAAAAGTTTTTCTGTACTCTGCTTCCGATACCGTTTTTTTTCAACACTCTTCTATTTTTAACATTCTTGAAAAATTTTCGACATTGATGCATCTGGGAGCAAAAATGTTACAGACCATTGCGTTAAGGGTACAATTTGCTACAACTTTTGTAGTAAAAGTTTTTCTGTACTCTGCTTCCGATACCGTTTTTTTTCAACACTCTACTATTTTTAACATTCTTGAAAAATTTTTAACATTGATGCATCTGGGAGCAAAAACGTTACAGACCATTGCGTTAAGGGCACAATTTGCTACAACTTTTGTAGTAAAAGTTTTTCTGTACTCTGCTTCCGATACCGTTTTTTTTCAACACTCTTCTATTTTCCACATTTTTGAAAAATTCTCGATATTGATGCATCTGGGAGCAAAAGTGTTACAGACCATTGCGTTAAGGGTACAATTTGCTACAACTTTTGTAGTAAAAGTTTTTCTGTACTCTGCTTCCGATACCGTTTTTTTTCAACACTCTTCTATTTTCCACATTTTTGAAAAATTCTCGATATTGATGCATCTGGGAGCAAAAGTGTTACAGACCATTGCGTTAAGGGTACAATTTGCTACAACTTTTGTAGTAAAAGTTTTTCTGTACTCTGCTTCCGATACCGTTTTTTTTCAACACTCTATTTTTAACATTCTTGAAAAATTTTTAACATTGATGCATCTGGGAGCAAAAACGTTACAGACCATTGCGTTAAGGGTACAATTTGCTACAACTTTTGTAGTGAAAGTTTTTCTGTACTCTGCTTCCGATACCGTTTTTTTTCAACACTCTTCTATTTTACATATTTTTGAAAAATTCTCGATATTGCTGCATCTGGGAGCAAAAATGTTACAGACCATTGCGTTAAGGGCACAATTTGCTACAACTTTTGTAGTAAAAGTTTTTCTGTACTATGCTTCCGATACCGTTTTTTTTCAACACTCTTCTATTTTCCACATTTTTGAAAAATTCTCGATATTGATGCATCTGGGAGCAAAAGTGTTACAGACCATTGCGTTAAGGGTACAATTTGCTACAACTTTTGTAGTGAAAGTTTTTCTGTACTCTGCTTCCGATACCGTTTTTTTTCAACACTCTTCTATTTTCCACATTTTTGAAAAATTCTCGATATTGCTGCATCTGGGAGCAAAAATGTTACAGACCATTGCGTTAAGGGTACAATTTGCTACAACTTTTGTAGTAAAAGTTTTTCTGTACTCTGCTTCCGATACCGTTTTTTTTCAACACTCTTCTATTTTACATATTTTTGAAAAATTCTCGATATTGATGCATCTGGGAGCAAAAGTGTTACAGACCATTGCGTTAAGGGCACAATTTGCTACAACTTTTGTAGTAAAAGTTTTTCTGTACTATGCTTCCGATACCGCTTTTTTCAACACTCTTCTATTTTTAACATTCTTGAAAAATTTTCGACATTGATGCATCTGGGAGCAAAAATGTTACAGACCATTGCGTTAAGGGTACAATTTGCTACAACTTTTGTAGTAAAAGTTTTTCTGTACTCTGCTTCCGATACCGTTTTTTTTCAACACTCTTCTATTTTTAACATTCTTGAAAAATTTTCGACATTGATGCATCTGGGAGCAAAAATGTTACAGACCATTGCGTTAAGGGCACAATGTGCTACAACTTTTGTAGTAAAAGTTTTTCTGTACTCTGCTTCCGATACCGTTTTTTTTCAACACTCTTCTATTTTTAACATTCTTGAAAAATTTTCGACATTGATGCATCTGGGAGCAAAAATGTTACAGACCATTGCGTTAAGGGCACAATGTGCTACAACTTTTGTAGTAAAAGTTTTTCTGTACTCTGCTTCCGATACCGTTTTTTTTCAACACTCTTCTATTTTTAACATTCTTGAAAAATTTTCGACATTGATGCATCTGGGAGCAAAAATGTTACAGACCATTGCGTTAAGGGTACAATTTGCTACAACTTTTGTAGTAAAAGTTTTTCTGTACTCTGCTTCCGATACCGTTTTTTTTCAACACTCTACTATTTTTAACATTCTTGAAAAATTTTTAACATTGATGCATCTGGGAGCAAAAACGTTACAGACCATTGCGTTAAGGGCACAATTTGCTACAACTTTTGTAGTAAAAGTTTTTCTGTACTCTGCTTCCGATACCGTTTTTTTTCAACACTCTTCTATTTTCCACATTTTTGAAAAATTCTCGATATTGATGCATCTGGGAGCAAAAGTGTTACAGACCATTGCGTTAAGGGTACAATTTGCTACAACTTTTGTAGTAAAAGTTTTTCTGTACTCTGCTTCCGATACCGTTTTTTTTCAACACTCTTCTATTTTCCACATTTTTGAAAAATTCTCGATATTGATGCATCTGGGAGCAAAAGTGTTACAGACCATTGCGTTAAGGGTACAATTTGCTACAACTTTTGTAGTAAAAGTTTTTCTGTACTCTGCTTCCGATACCGTTTTTTTTCAACACTCTATTTTTAACATTCTTGAAAAATTTTTAACATTGATGCATCTGGGAGCAAAAACGTTACAGACCATTGCGTTAAGGGTACAATTTGCTACAACTTTTGTAGTGAAAGTTTTTCTGTACTCTGCTTCCGATACCGTTTTTTTTCAACACTCTTCTATTTTACATATTTTTGAAAAATTCTCGATATTGCTGCATCTGGGAGCAAAAATGTTACAGACCATTGCGTTAAGGGCACAATTTGCTACAACTTTTGTAGTAAAAGTTTTTCTGTACTATGCTTCCGATACCGTTTTTTTTCAACACTCTTCTATTTTCCACATTTTTGAAAAATTCTCGATATTGATGCATCTGGGAGCAAAAGTGTTACAGACCATTGCGTTAAGGGCACAATTTGCTACAACTTTTGTAGTAAAAGTTTTTCTGTACTATGCTTCCGATACCGCTTTTTTCAACACTCTTCTATTTTTAACATTCTTGAAAAATTTTCGACATTGATGCATCTGGGAGCAAAAATGTTACAGACCATTGCGTTAAGGGTACAATTTGCTACAACTTTTGTAGTAAAAGTTTTTCTGTACTCTGCTTCCGATACCGTTTTTTTTCAACACTCTTCTATTTTTAACATTCTTGAAAAATTTTCGACATTGATGCATCTGGGAGCAAAAATGTTACAGACCATTGCGTTAAGGGCACAATGTGCTACAACTTTTGTAGTAAAAGTTTTTCTGTACTCTGCTTCCGATACCGTTTTTTTTCAACACTCTTCTATTTTTAACATTCTTGAAAAATTTTCGACATTGATGCATCTGGGAGCAAAAATGTTACAGACCATTGCGTTAAGGGCACAATGTGCTACAACTTTTGTAGTAAAAGTTTTTCTGTACTCTGCTTCCGATACCGTTTTTTTTTCAACACTCTTCTATTTTCCACATTTTTGAAAAATTCTCGATATTGATGCATCTGGGAGCAAAAGTGTTACAGACCATTGCGTTAAGGGTACAATTTGCTACAACTTTTGTAGTAAAGGTTTTTCTGTACTCTGCTTCCGATACCGTTTTTTTTCAACACTCTTCTATTTTACATATTTTTGAAAAATTCTCGATATTGATGCATCTGGGAGCAAAAGTGTTACAGACCATTGCGTTAAGGGTACAATTTGCTACAACTTTTGTAGTAAAAGTTTTTCTGTACTCTGCTTCCGATACCGTTTTTTTTCAACACTCTACTATTTTTAACATTCTTGAAAAATTTTTAACATTGATGCATCTGGGAGCAAAAACGTTACAGACCATTGCGTTAAGGGCACAATTTGCTACAACTTTTGTAGTAAAAGTTTTTCTGTACTCTGCTTCCGATACCGTTTTTTTTCAACACTCTTCTATTTTCCACATTTTTGAAAAATTCTCGATATTGATGCATCTGGGAGCAAAAGTGTTACAGACCATTGCGTTAAGGGTACAATTTGCTACAACTTTTGTAGTAAAAGTTTTTCTGTACTCTGCTTCCGATACCGTTTTTTTTCAACACTCTTCTATTTTCCACATTTTTGAAAAATTCTCGATATTGATGCATCTGGGAGCAAAAGTGTTACAGACCATTGCGTTAAGGGTACAATTTGCTACAACTTTTGTAGTAAAAGTTTTTCTGTACTCTGCTTCCGATACCGTTTTTTTTCAACACTCTATTTTTAACATTCTTGAAAAATTTTTAACATTGATGCATCTGGGAGCAAAAACGTTACAGACCATTGCGTTAAGGGTACAATTTGCTACAACTTTTGTAGTGAAAGTTTTTCTGTACTCTGCTTCCGATACCGTTTTTTTTCAACACTCTTCTATTTTACATATTTTTGAAAAATTCTCGATATTGCTGCATCTGGGAGCAAAAATGTTACAGACCATTGCGTTAAGGGCACAATTTGCTACAACTTTTGTAGTAAAAGTTTTTCTGTACTATGCTTCCGATACCGTTTTTTTTCAACACTCTTCTATTTTCCACATTTTTGAAAAATTCTCGATATTGATGCATCTGGGAGCAAAAGTGTTACAGACCATTGCGTTTAGGGTACAATTTGCTACAACTTTTGTAGTGAAAGTTTTTCTGTACTCTGCTTCCGATACCGTTTTTTTTCAACACTCTTCTATTTTCCACATTTTTGAAATATTCTCGATATTGCTGCATCTGGGAGCAAAAATGTTACAGACCATTGCGTTAAGGGTACAATTTGCTACAACTTTTGTAGTAAAAGTTTTTCTGTACTCTGCTTCCGATACCGTTTTTTTTCAACACTCTTCTATTTTACATATTTTTGAAAAATTCTCGATATTGATGCATCTGGGAGCAAAAGTGTTACAGACCATTGCGTTAAGGGCACAATTTGCTACAACTTTTGTAGTAAAAGTTTTTCTGTACTATGCTTCCGATACCGCTTTTTTCAACACTCTTCTATTTTTAACATTCTTGAAAAATTTTCGACATTGATGCATCTGGGAGCAAAAATGTTACAGACCATTGCGTTAAGGGTACAATTTGCTACAACTTTTGTAGTAAAAGTTTTTCTGTACTCTGCTTCCGATACCGTTTTTTTTCAACACTCTTCTATTTTTAACATTCTTGAAAAATTTTCGACATTGATGCATCTGGGAGCAAAAATGTTACAGACCATTGCGTTAAGGGCACAATGTGCTACAACTTTTGTAGTAAAAGTTTTTCTGTACTCTGCTTCCGATACCGTTTTTTTTCAACACTCTTCTATTTTTAACATTCTTGAAAAATTTTCGACATTGATGCATCTGGGAGCAAAAATGTTACAGACCATTGCGTTAAGGGCACAATGTGCTACAACTTTTGTAGTAAAAGTTTTTCTGTACTCTGCTTCCGATACCGTTTTTTTTTCAACACTCTTCTATTTTCCACATTTTTGAAAAATTCTCGATATTGATGCATCTGGGAGCAAAAGTGTTACAGACCATTGCGTTAAGGGTACAATTTGCTACAACTTTTGTAGTAAAGGTTTTTCTGTACTCTGCTTCCGATACCGTTTTTTTTCAACACTCTTCTATTTTACATATTTTTGAAAAATTCTCGATATTGATGCATCTGGGAGCAAAAATGTTAGAGACCATTGCGTTAAGGGCACAATTTGCTACAACTTTTGTAGTAAAAGGTTTTCTGTACTATGCTTCCGATACCGCTTTTTTCAACACTCTTCTATTTTTAACATTCTTGAAAAATTTTCGACATTGATGCATCTGGGAGCAAAAATGTTAGAGACCATTGCGTTAAGGGCACAATTTGCTACAACTTTTGTAGTAAAAGTTTTTCTGTACTCTGCTTCCGATACCGTTTTTTTTCAACACTCTTCTATTTTCCACATTTTTGAAAAATTCTCGATATTGATGCATCTGGGAGCAAAAGTGTTACAGACCATTGCGTTAAGGGTACAATTTGCTACAACTTTTGTAGTAAAGGTTTTTCTGTACTCTGCTTCCGATACCGTTTTTTTTCAACACTCTTCTATTTTACATATTTTTGAAAAATTCTCGATATTGATGCATCTGGGAGCAAAAATGTTAGAGACCATTGCGTTAAGGGCACAATTTGCTACAACTTTTGTAGTAAAAGTTTTTCTGTACTATGCCTCCGATACCGCTTTTTTCAACACTCCTCTATTTTTAACATTCTTGAAAAATTTTCGACATTGATGCATCTGGGAGCAAAAATGTTACAGATCATTGCGTTAAGGGTACAATTTGCTACAACTTTTGTAGTAAAAGTTTTTCTGTACTCTGCTTCCGATACCGTTTTTTTTCAACACTCTTCTATTTTTAACATTCTTGAAAAATTTTCGACATTGATGCATCTGGGAGCAAAAATGTTACAGACCATTGCGTTAAGGGCACAATTTGCTACAACTTTTGTAGTAAAAGTTTTTCTGTACTCTGCTTCCGATACCGTTTTTTTTCAACACTTCTATTTTCCACATTTTTGAAAAATTCTCGATATTGATGCATCTGGGAGCAAAAGTGTTACAGACCATTGCGTTAAGGGTACAATTTGCTACAACTTTTGTGGTAAAAGTTTTTCTGTACTCTGCTTCCGATACCGTTTTTTTTCAACACTCTTCTATTTTTAACATTCTTGAAAAATTTTCGACATTGATGCATCTGGGAGCAAAAATGTTACAGACCATTGCGTTAAGGGCACAATGTGCTACAACTTTTGTAGTAAAAGTTTTTCTGTACTCTGCTTCCGATACCGTTTTTTTTCAACACTCTTCTATTTTTAACATTCTTGAAAAATTTTCGACATTGATGCATCTGGGAGCAAAAATGTTACAGACCATTGCGTTAAGGGCACAATGTGCTACAACTTTTGTAGTAAAAGTTTTTCTGTACTCTGCTTCCGATACCGTTTTTTTTCAACACTCTTCTATTTTTAACATTCTTGAAAAATTTTCGACATTGATGCATCTGGGAGCAAAAATGTTACAGACCATTGCGTTAAGGGTACAATTTGCTACAACTTTTGTAGTAAAAGTTTTTCTGTACTCTGCTTCCGATACCGTTTTTTTTCAACACTCTTCTATTTTTAACATTCTTGAAAAATTTTCGACATTGATGCATCTGGGAGCAAAAATGTTACAGACCATTGCGTTAAGGGCACAATGTGCTACAACTTTTGTAGTAAAAGTTTTTCTGTACTCTGCTTCCGATACCGTTTTTTTTTCAACACTCTTCTATTTTACATATTTTTGAAAAATTCTCGATATTGATGCATCTGAGAGCAAAAATGTTACAGACCATTGCGTTAAGGGCACAATTTGCTACAACTTTTGTAGTAAAAGTTTTTCTGTACTATGCTTCCGATACCGCTTTTTTCAACACTCTTCTATTTTTAACATTCTTGAAAAATTTTCGACATTGATGCATCTGGGAGCAAAAATGTTACAGACCATTGCGTTAAGGGTACAATTTGCTACAACTTTTGTAGTAAAAGTTTTTCTGTACTCTGCTTCCGATACCGTTTTTTTTCAACACTCTTCTATTTTCCACATTTTTGAAAAATTCTCGATATTGATGCATCTGGGAGCAAAAGTGTTACAGACCATTGCGTTAAGGGTACAATTTGCTACAACTTTTGTAGTAAAGGTTTTTCTGTACTCTGCTTCCGATACCGTTTTTTTTCAACACTCTTCTATTTTACATATTTTTGAAAAATTCTCGATATTGATGCATCTGGGAGCAAAAATGTTACAGACCATTGCGTTAAGGGCACAATGTGCTACAACTTTTGTAGTAAAAGTTTTTCTGTACTCTGCTTCCGATACCGTTTTTTTTTCAACACTCTTCTATTTTACATATTTTTGAAAAATTCTCGATATTGATGCATCTGAGAGCAAAAATGTTACAGACCATTGCGTTAAGGGCACAATTTGCTACAACTTTTGTAGTAAAAGTTTTTCTGTACTATGCTTCCGATACCGCTTTTTTCAACACTCTTCTATTTTTAACATTCTTGAAAAATTTTCGACATTGATGCATCTGGGAGCAAAAATGTTACAGACCATTGCGTTAAGGGCACAATGTGCTACAACTTTTGTAGTAAAAGTTTTTCTGTACTCTGCTTCCGATACCGTTTTTTTTCAACACTCTTCTATTTTTAACATTCTTGAAAAATTTTCGACATTGATGCATCTGGGAGCAAAAATGTTACAGACCATTGCGTTAAGGGCACAATGTGCTACAACTTTTGTAGTAAAAGTTTTTCTGTACTCTGCTTCCGATACCGTTTTTTTTTCAACACTCTTCTATTTTCCACATTTTTGAAAAATTCTCGATATTGATGCATCTGGGAGCAAAAGTGTTACAGACCAGTGCGTTAAGGGTACAATTTGCTACAACTTTTGTAGTAAAGGTTTTTCTGTACTCTGCTTCCGATACCGTTTTTTTTCAACACTCTTCTATTTTACATATTTTTGAAAAATTCTCGATATTGATGCATCTGGGAGCAAAAATGTTAGAGACCATTGCGTTAAGGGCACAATTTGCTACAACTTTTGTAGTAAAAGGTTTTCTGTACTATGCTTCCGATACCGCTTTTTTCAACACTCTTCTATTTTTAACATTCTTGAAAAATTTTCGACATTGATGCATCTGGGAGCAAAAATGTTAGAGACCATTGCGTTAAGGGCACAATTTGCTACAACTTTTGTAGTAAAAGTTTTTCTGTACTCTGCTTCCGATACCGTTTTTTTTCAACACTCTTCTATTTTCCACATTTTTGAAAAATTCTCGATATTGATGCATCTGGGAGCAAAAGTGTTACAGACCATTGCGTTAAGGGTACAATTTGCTACAACTTTTGTAGTAAAGGTTTTTCTGTACTCTGCTTCCGATACCGTTTTTTTTCAACACTCTTCTATTTTACATATTTTTGAAAAATTCTCGATATTGATGCATCTGGGAGCAAAAATGTTAGAGACCATTGCGTTAAGGGCACAATTTGCTACAACTTTTGTAGTAAAAGTTTTTCTGTACTATGCCTCCGATACCGCTTTTTTCAACACTCCTCTATTTTTAACATTCTTGAAAAATTTTCGACATTGATGCATCTGGGAGCAAAAATGTTACAGATCATTGCGTTAAGGATACAATTTGCTACAACTTTTGTAGTAAAAGTTTTTCTGTACTCTGCTTCCGATACCGTTTTTTTTCAACACTCTTCTATTTTTAACATTCTTGAAAAATTTTCGACATTGATGCATCTGGGAGCAAAAATGTTACAGACCATTGCGTTAAGGGCACAATGTGCTACAACTTTTGTAGTAAAAGTTTTTCTGTACTCTGCTTCCGATACCGTTTTTTTTTCAACACTCTTCTATTTTCCACATTTTTGAAAAATTCTCGATATTGATGCATCTGGGAGCAAAAGTGTTACAGACCATTGCGTTAAGGGTACAATTTGCTACAACTTTTGTAGTAAAGGTTTTTCTGTACTCTGCTTCCGATACCGTTTTTTTTCAACACTCTTCTATTTTACATATTTTTGAAAAATTCTCGATATTGATGCATCTGGGAGCAAAAATGTTAGAGACCATTGCGTTAAGGGCACAATTTGCTACAACTTTTGTAGTAAAAGGTTTTCTGTACTATGCTTCCGATACCGCTTTTTTCAACACTCTTCTATTTTTAACATTCTTGAAAAATTTTCGACATTGATGCATCTGGGAGCAAAAATGTTAGAGACCATTGCGTTAAGGGCACAATTTGCTACAACTTTTGTAGTAAAAGTTTTTCTGTACTCTGCTTCCGATACCGTTTTTTTTCAACACTCTTCTATTTTCCACATTTTTGAAAAATTCTCGATATTGATGCATCTGGGAGCAAAAGTGTTACAGACCATTGCGTTAAGGGTACAATTTGCTACAACTTTTGTAGTAAAGGTTTTTCTGTACTCTGCTTCCGATACCGTTTTTTTTCAACACTCTTCTATTTTACATATTTTTGAAAAATTCTCGATATTGATGCATCTGGGAGCAAAAATGTTAGAGACCATTGCGTTAAGGGCACAATTTGCTACAACTTTTGTAGTAAAAGTTTTTCTGTACTATGCCTCCGATACCGCTTTTTTCAACACTCCTCTATTTTTAACATTCTTGAAAAATTTTCGACATTGATGCATCTGGGAGCAAAAATGTTACAGATCATTGCGTTAAGGGTACAATTTGCTACAACTTTTGTAGTAAAAGTTTTTCTGTACTCTGCTTCCGATACCGTTTTTTTTCAACACTCTTCTATTTTTAACATTCTTGAAAAATTTTCGACATTGATGCATCTGGGAGCAAAAATGTTACAGACCATTGCGTTAAGGGCACAATTTGCTACAACTTTTGTAGTAAAAGTTTTTCTGTACTCTGCTTCCGATACCGTTTTTTTTCAACACTTCTATTTTCCACATTTTTGAAAAATTCTCGATATTGATGCATCTGGGAGCAAAAGTGTTACAGACCATTGCGTTAAGGGTACAATTTGCTACAACTTTTGTAGTAAAAGTTTTTCTGTACTCTGCTTCCGATACCGTTTTTTTTCAACACTCTTCTATTTTTAACATTCTTGAAAAATTTTCGACATTGATGCATCTGGGAGCAAAAATGTTACAGACCATTGCGTTAAGGGCACAATGTGCTACAACTTTTGTAGTAAAAGTTTTTCTGTACTCTGCTTCCGATACCGTTTTTTTTCAACACTCTTCTATTTTTAACATTCTTGAAAAATTTTCGACATTGATGCATCTGGGAGCAAAAATGTTACAGACCATTGCGTTAAGGGCACAATGTGCTACAACTTTTGTAGTAAAAGTTTTTCTGTACTCTGCTTCCGATACCGTTTTTTTTCAACACTCTTCTATTTTTAACATTCTTGAAAAATTTTCGACATTGATGCATCTGGGAGCAAAAATGTTACAGACCATTGCGTTAAGGGTACAATTTGCTACAACTTTTGTAGTAAAAGTTTTTCTGTACTCTGCTTCCGATACCGTTTTTTTTCAACACTCTTCTATTTTTAACATTCTTGAAAAATTTTCGACATTGATGCATCTGGGAGCAAAAATGTTACAGACCATTGCGTTAAGGGCACAATGTGCTACAACTTTTGTAGTAAAAGTTTTTCTGTACTCTGCTTCCGATACCGTTTTTTTTTCAACACTCTTCTATTTTACATATTTTTGAAAAATTCTCGATATTGATGCATCTGAGAGCAAAAATGTTACAGACCATTGCGTTAAGGGCACAATTTGCTACAACTTTTGTAGTAAAAGTTTTTCTGTACTATGCTTCCGATACCGCTTTTTTCAACACTCTTCTATTTTTAACATTCTTGAAAAATTTTCGACATTGATGCAT
The DNA here is from genome assembly GCF_036711975.1 of Onthophagus taurus. Taxonomy (NCBI): domain Eukaryota; kingdom Metazoa; phylum Arthropoda; class Insecta; order Coleoptera; family Scarabaeidae; genus Onthophagus; species Onthophagus taurus. Next base: position 7,320,696 of record NW_027248940.1, on the reverse strand, counting down.
CTGGGAGCAAAAATGTTACAGACCATTGCGTTAAGGGTACAATTTGCTACAACTTTTGTAGTAAAAGTTTTTCTGTACTCTGCTTCCGATACCGTTTTTTTTCAACACTCTTCTATTTTCCACATTTTTGAAAAATTCTCGATATTGATGCATCTGGGAGCAAAAGTGTTACAGACCATTGCGTTAAGGGTACAATTTGCTACAACTTTTGTAGTAAAGGTTTTTCTGTACTCTGCTTCCGATACCGTTTTTTTTCAACACTCTTCTATTTTACATATTTTTGAAAAATTCTCGATATTGATGCATCTGGGAGCAAAAATGTTACAGACCATTGCGTTAAGGGCACAATGTGCTACAACTTTTGTAGTAAAAGTTTTTCTGTACTCTGCTTCCGATACCGTTTTTTTTTCAACACTCTTCTATTTTACATATTTTTGAAAAATTCTCGATATTGATGCATCTGAGAGCAAAAATGTTACAGACCATTGCGTTAAGGGCACAATTTGCTACAACTTTTGTAGTAAAAGTTTTTCTGTACTATGCTTCCGATACCGCTTTTTTCAACACTCTTCTATTTTTAACATTCTTGAAAAATTTTCGACATTGATGCATCTGGGAGCAAAAATGTTACAGACCATTGCGTTAAGGGTACAATTTGCTACAACTTTTGTAGTAAAAGTTTTTCTGTACTCTGCTTCCGATACCGTTTTTTTTCAACACTCTTCTATTTTCCACATTTTTGAAAAATTCTCGATATTGATGCATCTGGGAGCAAAAGTGTTACAGACCATTGCGTTAAGGGTACAATTTGCTACAACTTTTGTAGTAAAGGTTTTTCTGTACTCTGCTTCCGATACCGTTTTTTTTCAACACTCTTCTATTTTACATATTTTTGAAAAATTCTCGATATTGATGCATCTGGGAGCAAAAATGTTAGAGACCATTGCGTTAAGGGCACAATTTGCTACAACTTTTGTAGTAAAAGTTTTTCTGTACTATGCTTCCGATACCGCTTTTTTCAACACTCTTCTATTTTTAACATTCTTGAAAAATTTTCGACATTGATGCATCTGGGAGCAAAAATGTTAGAGACCATTGCGTTAAGGGCACAATTTGCTACAACTTTTGTAGTAAAAGTTTTTCTGTACTCTGCTTCCGATACCGTTTTTTTTCAACACTCTTCTATTTTCCACATTTTTGAAAAATTCTCGATATTGATCCATCTGGGAGCAAAAGTGTTACAGAACATTGCGTTAAGGGTACAATTTGCTACAACTTTTGTAGTAAAGGTTTTTCTGTACTCTGCTTCCGATACCGTTTTTTTTCAACACTCTTCTATTTTACATATTTTTGAAAAATTCTCGATATTGATGCATCTGGGAGCAAAAATGTTAGAGACCATTGCGTTAAGGGCACAATTTGCTACAACTTTTGTAGTAAAAGTTTTTCTGTACTCTGCTTCCGATACCGTTTTTTTTCAACACTCTTCGATTTTTAACATTCTTGAAAAATTTTCGACATTGATGCATCTGGGAGCAAAAATGTTACAGACCATTGCGTTAAGGGTACAATGTGCTACAACTTTTGTAGTAAAAGTTTTTCTGTACTCTGCTTCCGATACCGTTTTTTTTCAACACTCTTCGATTTTTAACATTCTTGAAAAATTTTCGACATTGATGCATCTGGGAGCAAAAATGTTACAGACCATTGCGTTAAGGGTACAATTTGCTACAACTTTTGTAGTAAAAGTTTTTCTGTACTCTGCTTCCGATACCGTTTTTTTTCAACACTCTTCTATTTTTAACATTCTTGAAAAATTTTCGACATTGATGCATCTGGGAGCAAAAATGTTACAGACCATTGCGTTAAGGGCACAATGTGCTACAACTTTTGTAGTAAAAGTTTTTCTGTACTCTGCTTCCGATACCGTTTTTTTTTCAACACTCTTCTATTTTACATATTTTTGAAAAATTCTCGATATTGATGCATCTGGGAGCAAAAGTGTTACAGACCATTGCGTTAAGGGTACAATTTGCTACAACTTTTGTAGTAAAGGTTTTTCTGTACTCTGCTTCCGATACCGTTTTTTTTTCAACACTCTTCTATTTTACATATTTTTGAAAAATTCTCGATATTGATGCATCTGGGAGCAAAAATGTTAGAGACCATTGCGTTAAGGGCACAATTTGCTACAACTTTTGTAGTAAAAGTTTTTCTGTACTATGCTTCCGATACCGCTTTTTTCAACACTCTTCTATTTTTAACATTCTTGAAAAATTTTCGACATTGATGCATCTGGGAGCAAAAATGTTAGAGACCATTGCGTTAAGGGCACAATTTGCTACAACTTTTGTAGTAAAAGTTTTTCTGTACTCTGCTTCCGATACCGTTTTTTTTCAACACTCTTCTATTTTCCACATTTTTGAAAAATTCTCGATATTGATCCATCTGGGAGCAAAAGTGTTACAGACCATTGCGTTAAGGGTACAATTTGCTACAACTTTTGTAGTAAAGGTTTTTCTGTACTCTGCTTCCGATACCGTTTTTTTTCAACACTCTTCTATTTTACATATTTTTGAAAAATTCTCGATATTGATGCATCTGGGAGCAAAAATGTTAGAGACCATTGCGTTAAGGGCACAATTTGCTACAACTTTTGTAGTAAAAGTTTTTCTGTACTATGCCTCCGATACCGCTTTTTTCAACACTCTTCTATTTTTAACATTCTTGAAAAATTTTCGACATTGATGCATCTGGGAGCAAAAATGTTACAGATCATTGCGTTAAGGGTACAATTTGCTACAACTTTTGTAGTAAAAGTTTTTCTGTACTCTGCTTCCGATACCGTTTTTTTTCAACACTCTTCTATTTTTAACATTCTTGAAAAATTTTCGACATTGATGCATCTGGGAGCAAAAATGTTACAGACCATTGCGTTAAGGGCACAATTTGCTACAACTTTTGTAGTAAAAGTTTTTCTGTACTCTGCTTCCGATACCGTTTTTTTTCAACACTCTTCTATTTTCCACATTTTTGAAAAATTCTCGATATTGATGCATCTGGGAGCAAAAGTGTTACAGACCATTGCGTTAAGGGTACAATTTGCTACAACTTTTGTAGTAAAAGTTTTTCTGTACTCTGCTTCCGATACCGTTTTTTTTCAACACTCTTCTATTTTCCACATTTTTGAAAAATTCTCGATATTGATGCATCTGGGAGCAAAAGTGTTACAGACCATTGCGTTAAGGGTACAATTTGCTACAACTTTTGTAGTAAAGGTTTTTCTGTACTCTGCTTCCGATACCGTTTTTTTTCAACACTCTTCTATTTTACATATTTTTGAAAAATTCTCGATATTGATGCATCTGGGAGCAAAAATGTTAGAGACCATTGCGTTAAGGGCACAATTTGCTACAACTTTTGTAGTAAAAGTTTTTCTGTACTATGCCTCCGATACCGCTTTTTTCAACACTCTTCTATTTTTAACATTCTTGAAAAATTTTCGACATTGATGCATCTGGGAGCAAAAATGTTACAGATCATTGCGTTAAGGGTACAATTTGCTACAACTTTTGTAGTAAAAGTTTTTCTGTACTCTGCTTCCGATACCGTTTTTTTTCAACACTCTTCTATTTTTAACATTCTTGAAAAATTTTCGACATTGATGCATCTGGGAGCAAAAATGTTACAGACCATTGCGTTAAGGGCACAATTTGCTACAACTTTTGTAGTAAAAGTTTTTCTGTACTCTGCTTCCGATACCGTTTTTTTTCAACACTCTTCTATTTTCCACATTTTTGAAAAATTCTCGATATTGATGCATCTGGGAGCAAAAGTGTTACAGACCATTGCGTTAAGGGTACAATTTGCTACAACTTTTGTAGTAACAGTTTTTCTGTACTCTGCTTCCGATACCGTTTTTTTTCAACACTCTTCTATTTTTAACATTCTTGAAAAATTTTCGACATTGATGCATCTGGGAGCAAAAATGTTACAGACCATTGCGTTAAGGGCACAATTTGCTACAACTTTTGTAGTAAAGGTTTTTCTGTACTCTGCTTCCGATACCGTTTTTTTTCAACACTCTTCTATTTTCCACATTTTTGAAAAATTCTCGATATTGATCCATCTGGGAGCAAAAGTGTTACAGACCATTGCGTTAAGGGTACAATTTGCTACAACTTTTGTAGTAAAGGTTTTTCTGTACTCTGCTTCCGATACCGTTTTTTTTCAACACTCTTCTATTTTACATATTTTTGAAAAATTCTCGATATTGATGCATCTGGGAGCAAAAATGTTAGAGACCATTGCGTTAAGGGCACAATTTGCTACAACTTTTGTAGTAAAAGTTTTTCTGTACTATGCCTCCGATACCGCTTTTTTCAACACTCTTCTATTTTTAACATTCTTGAAAAATTTTCGACATTGATGCATCTGGGAGCAAAAATGTTACAGATCATTGCGTTAAGGGTACAATTTGCTACAACTTTTGTAGTAAAAGTTTTTCTGTACTCTGCTTCCGATACCGTTTTTTTTCAACACTCTTCTATTTTTAACATTCTTGAAAAATTTTCGACATTGATGCATCTGGGAGCAAAAATGTTACAGACCATTGCGTTAAGGGCACAATTTGCTACAACTTTTGTAGTAAAAGTTTTTCTGTACTCTGCTTCCGATACCGTTTTTTTTCAACACTCTTCTATTTTCCACATTTTTGAAAAATTCTCGATATTGATGCATCTGGGAGCAAAAGTGTTACAGACCATTGCGTTAAGGGTACAATTTGCTACAACTTTTGTACTAACAGTTTTTCTGTACTCTGCTTCCGATACCGTTTTTTTTCAACACTCTTCTATTTTTAACATTCTTGAAAAATTTTCGACATTGATGCATCTGGGAGCAAAAATGTTACAGACCATTGCGTTAAGGGCACAATTTGCTACAACTTTTGTAGTAAAGGTTTTTCTGTACTCTGCTTCCGATACCGCTTTTTTCAACACTCTTCTATTTTTAACATTCTTGAAAAATTTTCGACATTGATGCATCTGGGAGCAAAAATGTTAGAGACCATTGCGTTAAGGGCACAATTTGCTACAACTTTTGTAGTAAAAGTTTTTCTGTACTCTGCTTCCGATACCGTTTTTTTCAACACTCTTCTATTTTCCACATTTTTGAAAAATTCTCGATATTGATGCATCTGGGAGCAAAAGTGTTACAGACCATTGCGTTAAGGGTACAATTTGCTACAACTTTTGTAGTAAAAGTTTTTCTGTACTCTGCTTCGATACCGTTTTTTTTCAACACTCTTCTATTTTTAACATTCTTGAAAAATATTCGACATTGATGCATCTGGGAGCAAAAATGTTACAGACCATTGCGTTAAGGGCACAATTTGCTACAACTTTTGTAGTAAAAGTTTTTCTGTACTCTGCTTCCGATACCGTTTTTTTTCAACACTCTTCTATTCTACATATTTTTGAAAAATTCTCGATATTGATGCTTCTGGGAGCAAAAATGTTACAGACCATTGCGTTAAGGACACAATTTGCTACAACTTTTGTAGTAAAAGTTTTTCTGTACTCTGCTTCGATACCGTTTTTTTTCAACACTCTTCTATTTTTAACATTCTTGAAAAATATTCGACATTGATGCATCTGGGAGCAAAAATGTTACAGACCATTGCGTTAAGGGCACAATTTGCTACAACTTTTGTAGTAAAAGTTTTTCTGTACTCTGCTTCCGATACCGTTTTTTTCAACACTCTTCTATTTTCCACATTTTTGAAAAATTCTCGATATTGATGCATCTGGGAGCAAAAATGTTACAGACCATTGCGTTAAGGACACAATTTGCTACAACTTTTGTAGTAAAAGTTTTTCTGTACTATGCTTCCGATACCGCTTTTTTCAACACTCTTCTATTTTCCACATTTTTGAAAAATTCTCGAAATTGATGCATCTGGGAGCAAAAGTGTTACAGACCATTGCGTTAAGGGTACAATTTGCTACAACTTTTGTAGTAAAAGTTTTTCTGTACTCTGCTTCCGATACCGTTTTTTTTCAACACTCTTCTATTTTCCACATTTTTGAAAAATTCTCGATATTGATGCATCTGGGAGCAAAAGTGTTACAGACCATTGCGTTAAGGGTACAATTTGCTACAACTTTTGTAGTAAAAGTTTTTCTGTACTCTGCTTCGGATACCGTTTTTTTTCAACACTCTTCTATTTTTAACATTCTTGAAAAATATTCGACATTGATGCATCTGGGAGCAAAAATGTTACAGACCATTGCATTAAGGGTACAATTTGCTACAACTTTTGTAGTAAAAGTTTTTCTGTACTCTGCTTCCGATACCGTTTTTTTTCAACACTCTTCTATTTTACACATTTTTGAAAAATTCTCGATATTGATGCATCTGGGAGCAAAAGTGTTACAGACCATTGCGTTAAGGGTACAATTTGCTACAACTTTTGTAGTAAAAGTTTTTCTGTACTCTGCTTCCGATACCGTTTTTTTTCAACACTCTTCTATTTTCCACATTTTTGAAAAATTCTCGATATTGATGCATCTGGGAGCAAAAGTGTTACAGACCATTGCGTTAAGGGTACAATTTGCTACAACTTTTGTAGTAAAAGTTTTTCTGTACTCTGCTTCGATACCGTTTTTTTTCAACACTCTTCTATTTTTAACATTCTTGAAAAATATTCGACATTGATGCATCTGGGAGCAAAAATGTTACAGACCATTGCGTTAAGGGCACAATTTGCTACAACTTTTGTAGTAAAAGTTTTTCTGTACTCTGCTTCGATACCGTTTTTTTTCAACACTCTTCTATTTTTAACATTCTTGAAAAATATTCGACATTGATGCATCTGGGAGCAAAAATGTTACAGACCATTGCGTTAAGGGCACAATTTGCTACAACTTTTGTAGTAAAAGTTTTTCTGTACTCTGCTTCCGATACCGTTTTTTTCAACACTCTTCTATTTTCCACATTTTTGAAAAATTCTCGATATTGATGCATCTGGGAGCAAAAATGTTACAGACCATTGCGTTAAGGACACAATTTGCTACAACTTTTGTAGTAAAAGTTTTTCTGTACTCTGCTTCGATACCGTTTTTTTTCAACACTCTTCTATTTTTAACATTCTTGAAAAATATTCGACATTGATGCATCTGGGAGCAAAAATGTTACAGACCATTGCGTTAAGGGCACAATTTGCTACAACTTTTGTAGTAAAAGTTTTTCTGTACTCTGCTTCCGATACCGTTTTTTTCAACACTCTTCTATTTTCCACATTTTTGAAAAATTCTCGATATTGATGCATCTGGGAGCAAAAATGTTACAGACCATTGCGTTAAGGACACAATTTGCTACAACTTTTGTAGTAAAAGTTTTTCTGTACTATGCTTCCGATACCGCTTTTTTCAACACTCTTCTATTTTCCACATTTTTGAAAAATTCTCGAAATTGATGCATCTGGGAGCAAAAGTGTTACAGACCATTGCGTTAAGGGTACAATTTGCTACAACTTTTGTAGTAAAAGTTTTTCTGTACTCTGCTTCCGATACCGTTTTTTTTCAACACTCTTCTATTTTCCACATTTTTGAAAAATTCTCGATATTGATGCATCTGGGAGCAAAAGTGTTACAGACCATTGCGTTAAGGGTACAATTTGCTACAACTTTTGTAGTAAAAGTTTTTCTGTACTCTGCTTCGGATACCGTTTTTTTTCAACACTCTTCTATTTTTAACATTCTTGAAAAATATTCGACATTGATGCATCTGGGAGCAAAAATGTTACAGACCATTGCATTAAGGGTACAATTTGCTACAACTTTTGTAGTAAAAGTTTTTCTGTACTCTGCTTCCGATACCGTTTTTTTTCAACACTCTTCTATTTTACACATTTTTGAAAAATTCTCGATATTGATGCATCTGGGAGCAAAAGTGTTACAGACCATTGCGTTAAGGGTACAATTTGCTACAACTTTTGTAGTAAAAGTTTTTCTGTACTCTGCTTCCGATACCGTTTTTTTTCAACACTCTTCTATTTTACATATTTTTGAAAAATTCTCGATATTGATGCATTTGGGAGCAAAAATGTTACAGACCATTGCGTTAAGGACACAATTTGCTACAACTTTTGTAGTAAAAGTTTTTCTGCACTATGCTTCCGATACCGCTTTTTTCAACACTCTTCTATTTTTAACATTCTTGAAAAATTTTCGACATTGATGCATCTGGGAGCAAAAATGTTACAGACCATTGCGTTAAGGGTACAATTTGCTACAACTTTTGTAGTAAAAGTTTTTCTGTACTCTGCTTCCGATACCGTTTTTTTTCAACACTCTTCTATTTTGAACATTCTTGAAAAATATTCGACATTGATGCATCTGGGAGCAAAAATGTTACAGACCATTGCGTTAAGGGCACAATTTGCTACAACTTTTGTAGTAAAAGTTTTTCTGTACTCTGCTTCCGATACCGTTTTTTTTCAACACTCTTCTATTTTCCACATTTTTGAAAAATTCTCGATATTGATGCATCTGGGAGCAAAAATGTTACAGACCATTGCGTTAAGGGCACAATTTGCTACAACTTTTGTAGTAAAAGTTTTTCTGTACTCTGCTTCCGATACCGTTTTTTTTCAACACTCTTCTATTTTTAACATTCTTGAAAAATATTCGACATTGATGCATCTGGGAGCAAAAATGTTACAGACCATTGCGTTAAGGGCACAATTTGCTACAACTTTTGTAGTAAAAGTTTTTCTGTACTCTGCTTCCGATACCGTTTTTTTTCAACACTCTTCTATTTTCCACATTTTTGAAAAATTCTCGATATTGATGCATCTGGGAGCAAAAATGTTACAGACCATTGCGTTAAGGGCACAATTTGCTACAACTTTTGTAGTAAAAGTTTTTCTGTACTCTGCTTCCGATACCGTTTTTTTTCAACACTCTTCTATTTTCCACATTTTTGAAAAATTCTCGATATTGATGCATCTGGGAGCAAAAGTGTTACAGACCATTGCGTTAAGGGTACAATTTGCTACAACTTTTGTAGTAAAAGTTTTTCTGTACTCTGCTTCCGATACCGTTTTTTTTCAACACTCTCCTATTTTCCACATTTTTGAAAAATTCCCGATATTGATGCATCTGGGAGCAAAAGTGTTACAGACCATTGCGTTAAGGGTACAATTTGCTACAACTTTTGTAGTAAAAGTTTTTCTGTACTCTGCTTCCGATACCGTTTTTTTCAACACTCTTCTATTTTACATATTTTTGAAAAATTCTCGATATTGATGCATCTGGGAGCAAAAATGTTACAGACCATTGCGTTAAGGGCACAATTTGCTACAACTTTTGTTGTAAAAGTTTTTCTGTACTCTGCTTCCGATACCGTTTTTTTTCAACACTCTTCTATTTTCCACATTTTTGAAAAATTCTCGATATTGATGCATCTGGGAGCAAAAGTGTTACAGACCATTGCGTTAAGGGTACAATTTGCTATAACTTTTGTAGTAAAAGTTTTTCTGTACTCTGCTTCCGATACCGTTTTTTTTTCAACACTCTTCTATTTTACATATTTTTGAAAAATTCTCGACATTGATGCATCTGGGAGCAAAAATGTTACAGACCATTGCGTTAAGGGTACAATTTGCTACAACTTTTGTAGTAAAAGTTTTTCTGTACTCTGCTTCGGATACCGTTTTTTTTCAACACTCTTCTATTTTTAACATTCTTGAAAAATATTCGACATTGATGCATCTGGGAGCAAAAATGTTACAGACCATTGCGTTAAGGGCACAATTTGCTACAACTTTTGTAGTAAAAGTTTTTCTGTACTCTGCTTCCGATACCGTTTTTTTTCAACACTCTTCTATTTTACATATTTTTGAAAAATTCTCGATATTGATGCTTCTGGGAGCAAAAATGTTACAGACCATTGCGTTAAGGACACAATTTGCTACAACTTTTGTAGTAAAAGTTTTTCTGTACTATGCTTCCGATACCGCTTTTTTCAACACTCTTCTATTTTGAACATTCTTGAAAAATTTTCGACATTGATGCATCTGGGAGCAAAAATGTTACAGACCATTGCATTAAGGGTACAATTTGCTACAACTTTTGTAGTAAAAGTTTTTCTGTACTCTGCTTCCGATACCGTTTTTTTTCAACACTCTTCTATTTTACATATTTTTGAAAAATTCTCGATATTGATGCATTTGGGAGCAAAAATGTTACAGACCATTGCGTTAAGGACACAATTTGCTACAACTTTTGTAGTAAAAGTTTTTCTGCACTATGCTTCCGATACCGCTTTTTTCAACACTCTTCTATTTTTAACATTCTTGAAATATTTTCGACATTGATGCATCTGGGAGCAAAAATGTTACAGACCATTGCGTTAAGGGTACAATTTGCTACAACTTTTGTAGTAAAAGTTTTTCTGTACTCTGGCAAATTTTTTGGGGGTCAGAGGAGGTTCGATGAGGAGAGGAGGTTCTTGAATCGGCGATTCTTTTGAGGGTCGGAGGAGATTCGATGAAGAGAGGAGGAGGTCAATTAACTTGAGAAGGTCATGTTATTTTGACGAAATTATTAAAAATTTATCTTTATTAAAAATGTATCTTTATTTAGGTTATGTTATTAAAAATTTATCTTTATATGTAACCTGTTTACCTAGATGAAAACAATTACTATGTTTATCCTTCGACGCTTCTCAATGAACTGTTAATGTTTTCGATATATCTCTTAATTTATTATTATACACAAAGGTATACGGTTTTGAGATATGTAGGTATACAAATAAGTGAGTCATAACTTACCTGCGAGATATTTTTTATTTTATTATGTAAAGGTGTACGGGTATTTAAGAATATGCGAGGAGGTTCTTGAATCGGCAAATTTTTTGGGAGGACAGGTTTGAGGAGGAGGTCAACTAACTTGTTAGTAGTAGATGAGTCATGATCCACCTGCGAGATATTTTTTAAGAGCTTCTTAATAAATTTGTCATGCGTTTTGTCTGACGTCTCACGATATAATGACGTGTTAGAACATGTATAATAGATATATTCGGTAATGATGTGAAATATTACTCCCCCCACCAGCAACCTTATGTATTGCTATAAATACAAACGTTGGTCGAAGTTGTACCGCAGAGTGTTGTGCTTCAGAGTAAGGTTTTTGTGTATTTAGTACATATTAAAAATATCGTGTAGATTTTTGGTGCATTTAGTACAGAGGATTTTTAACGTAACGAGTAAGTAATTCAAATGTAATACAAGTAGATAATGTACTAATGTAAACAATAATATTGATGTTTAGTGGCAACCAGACCGAACCCCAAATGTCCAACTAAGAGAGCTGCTGTAAATTCATTTGAAAAGGGTGAAAATAAAAAACCTGTCCGAAACATCAAAATGGAGGGTAATTGTAATGAGACAACTGCAACAAATGTGTCGCTAGGAAGTGATAATCAAAGAAAAAAGGATGTGGTATTCGATGGAATTAATTTGTTGGCTTCCGACTTAGCGGAGTACGTATTTCCTAGCAATCAACAACATTATGTAGAAAATTGTGGAAAGTTACCTTTCACAAGTAACGTAGTATTAAATGAGGCAGTGAAAAATAATCTCCAAAAAGGTAATCAAGCGCCATTATTCTCCGAGAGTACATATTATTTAAATAAAAGTCGAACGAAATGGATATCGGTTGGCATGTCTGCCAATCTACATTTTGATCCGGTTATAAGATTAATGGGAAAAGGACAATGCATAACTTTTACCGAAGACGAATGGAAAAATGTGATTAATAGCAGACAATTGATTATGAATAGTTTTGTTGGTGATTTATCGGCACCACCACATTTCGTTGTAAGCGGCGTGACCTGCAGCAGCCAATGGATAGAAAATGTACGAAAAGTGTTGAAAATGGAAAGGGGGTCAGAAATATTTTACCTGGCTTACGACTCGTTACACGAATTGTGGAAACTTAGCGATTTAGTTTCGAGTAGGGTAGAAGTATTAAAGTGTATGGAATATAAAAATTATTACGATAGCGTGATCGATGTGGTATCAACAATGCAAGGTGATATAAAATCGAATATATTGGTTGCTTCAAACGGTGCACCAAGTGAACATTTGTGCGTAACTAAAGAACTGCTCGTATACGGTATGGATAAGGTATTACTGGATTTAGATTTGCACGCATTAATGAAGATGTGAAGTGAATAAAATGGAAAAAAAAGTGACGTTTTGCGAATCGAAAAATAGAGTGTACCGAATGCACACTTGGACGTTTGCTTACAGACAATCAAGGATAAGTGACTGGGAAGAAAAGATGTTGGACGGAATTAGATTTAAGACTAGGATAAGAAACGTAAATAAGTTATTAGAAAAATATTTAGATGTAGATTATAGATTAAATATATATCAAGAACGTTTTAGCATTGTAGAGTAATCGAAATGTTTTTAACTGAGTAACAATTAATTTTTAGGATATTAGTAGATTTAAGTGTAGCTGAATAATAATAATATTAATAGATTTAAGTATAAATTAAGAGCAAAACTGTTTTTGTAAAATATTTAAAAGGAATAAAAGCTTAAAGCACAACAGCAGAGCTTCATTTCTAGTTTTTAACTGTGAAGAAAAGGAAGAAGGAGTGAAATTATAAAATGAATTTGTTAGAACCTAATCGTAACAGTTATCGTTTGACAGGCAAACGAATTGGTCGAGGATTTTTTAACAAGTTGATAGATAAACTTCCGATAGAACTTCATTTGCCAGGATATAATTTTTGTGGACCGGGTACCAAGTTGGAAAAGAGATTATCGAGAGGAGATCGAGGCGTGAATCCATTAGACGAAGCGTGTAAGAAACACGATATAGCATATACGGTCAGTTCAAATTTAAAATTTAGACACGACGCAGACAGAGCATTATATAAAGCAGCGAAAGAACGAATACGAAATAAAGAGTCTACTCTTGGAGAAAAAGTGGCATCGTCCGCAGTTGCCGCCTTAATGAAAGCAAAAGTAGCGGTCGGTATGGGCGTAGGTAGAAAAAGAAATCGTACGGGTCGACGACCTTTAAAAAAAGTCCGAACGCGTGTAAAGCGTGGTGGAGCTATATCTTTTGTAGATGCACTTCGATTCGCTCGCAACGCAATATCGAGATCAGGTGCTAAGAATTTGTTGACAAACGTTAAAGCGGCGTACGGAGCTTTGAAAAAGATAAGAAAAAGAATTTCCGAACCTAGAGGTCGAGTTATTCGAATTCCGAAAACGGGAGGATTTTTACCTTTAATTCCCCTGTTCGCAGCTTTAGGTGCCCTAGGTAGTATCGGCGGTGGTGCTGCCGCTATTGCAAGAACTATAAACAACGCGAAAACAGCTAGAGAGCAATTAGATGAAGAACGAAGACATAACAAGGCTATGGAAGCAAAGGCCGTAGGTAGCGGATTTTATATAAAACCATATAAGAAAGGTTGCGGTTTGTTTATTGAAGGAAAGGGGAATAATGTTGGCGGCACAGGTTACTTCAATAAGCCCTATAAGAAAGGTTGCGGTATAACCACTAGTTCAAAAAACTAGTTCGAATACCTCGTCGTGCGTTAACTAACGTCGAGTTGGAAAAGTTTGCGAAAGTACTAAAAATTCCACATTTTCGGGGTATATTTATGAGAGACAATCTCCCGAGTAAGATTAAAAAGAAGGAAAGAGGTATTGTTAACTTGGATAACTTGAAAGGACGAGGGACTCATTGGGTCGCCTATAAGAAAGACGACAAGGACATATACTATTTCGACAGTTACGGTGATTTAAGACCGCCATTAGAAATTGAACAATATTTGCTGTCAGACGGTAGGGGTGGTCAAGTAAAGTATAATTACTGTCGATATCAAAGAGAAATAGATCAAAATTGCGGACAGTTGTGTCTGAAGTTTCTAAGTAATAAAAGAACCTATTAGAGTCTAGAGACGTTTAGACGTTCAGAAGTAATGGAGAAAGAAGCAATACACACGACATATACATTTACGTTGACTGGAAAGTCATCTGAATTGACTTGTAATTTTAATCCTCCGATCTATTTGAACGAATTTGGTAGTTACGAGTTGGCTCTTTTGAATTTCGAAACGTTTAATAGTTTAGCAAACGTTAATAAAAACAACAACGTAATCCAATACGAAGATAAGACAGGACATTTTAAAAACAATATAATAGTACCTGTTGGAACGTACGATATTGATGATATTGCCGAGTTCGTGAATGAACAGCTAGACAAAAGACACGCTAAAAGTGTCGTAATAAGGATTAAGGGGAATAATAACACACAACATTCTTTAATAAAAAGTACCCGTCGAATTAATTTTGCATGCGATAATTCTATAGGGCCGTTACTTGGCTTCAAGCCTCAAATATTACCTAGAGATACGGAAGTGGAATCCGATTTCGTAGTAAACATAAATAAAACGAACGCCTTACAAATTTATTGTAATTTAGTGACGGGATCGTATAATAACGGAGTTCCCGTGCACGTTTTATATCATTTTTTCCCAAACGTTCCGGCAGGTTTTAAAATAATCGAATCACCACAACTACCTATTTATTTACCGGTTTTAACGAACGTGATTAGTAGCTTAACAGTACGTATACTTGATCAGGACGGAAACTTGGTAGACTTCAGAGAAGAAGAAATAACAGTGAGAGTTCACCTGAGATCGATAAATTGAATTATTTAAATTTGACTAACGTTATGACAGTGTTATATCAAAACAAAAGAATGCGGTGGTCAAGAAGAGACAGAGCGAGAAAATTGTTTAATGGAGAAAACTATAAAGCGCGCGTCATCAGTCAACGTAGCGGCAGTAGAAGACGATCCATTCATCGATTATCACCAGTCAATCGAAGGTATTTAGTTCAGTTAGGATACGAAGTGTTAAAGTAATGGACATTTTAAAAGTAACGGATAAGATAAAAACAGATCACTCTATCGTAAGTTATGAATTCCATTCGCATCAACCGTTTGGATCGACCACGTTCGATAACAATGACGAAATTAGAATTTCAATTCCGGAAATAGATAATTATACTTTACCGAGCGAGAGTTATCTATACGTCGAGGGTAGCGTTCGTAAGTTAGCCGCGGACGGAAGTATAACAAAAGATGCCAGCGCAACGGGGCAATTGGTTAACAATCCCGTTGCATTTATGTTTAGCGATATTCGATATCTTATTAACGGAGTACATGTTGATGGTGTGCGGAACGTCGGTATAAGCTCATGCATGAAGGGTTATTTCTCATCTACGCAGAACGAGGTGGTGAAATTAGAGAACGCCGGTTGGCACATAAAACCTTGGAAAGATGATATAGCGGGTGTTTCAAAGGCTTTAGATAAAAATGGAAATTTCGGTCTTAGCGTTCCGCTAAAAACGTTGCTAGGATTCGCAGAAGATTTCAGAAAGATCATGATGAACGTTCGACAGGAACTTGTGCTAATTCGCGGACACGATGATACGGACGTCATCTTTCAACCAGCAGCCGCTCCGAACGATGAAAAATTGAAATTGATCATTAATAAAATTATATGGAGAGTTCCTCACGTGGCGGTGGGATTACGCGAACAGTTGGCATTAACAAAACTATCAGAAAGAAACGTAGACATTCACGTTCCTTTTCGATCGTGGGAAATACACGAGTACCCTCAATTACCTCAAACTACGAAGCAATCTTGGGCCGTCAAAACTGCTCCACAATTGGAAACGCCTAGATTTATAATCATCGGATTTCAAACAAATCGAAAGGGTATATTTAAAGGAAACATGGCATTATTTGATAATATAAACTTAACGAACGTAACGGTTTTCTTGAATGGAGAACGTTTTCCGTACGATAATTTGAATGTGGATTTTGATAACAATCACTATGCGATTTTGTATGATATGTATTCAAGATTTCAGCAAGCATACTACTATCAAGAAAGCGAACCTTTGTTTTCACCGGAAGAATTTAAAACTTACGCGCCGTTAATTGGAATCGATTGCACGTATCAACAGGAAGCAATACATAAAAGCGGAGTAGAAATAAAAATCGAGTATTCAACGAAAAATCCAATTCCGGAAGGTACGACAGCTTACGCATTAATTCTGCATGACAGAGCATTTGTGTATTCGCCTCTTACGAAAATGGTTAAGCAATTAATATAGTGGTACTGTTGAAGCAACGTCATTTAGTGTATCTCTAAACATCGAAGGAAACGTTTGCATATAGTGGTATATTATGGATATTATGGTTTTTCAAAGGGATTTTATTATTTTGGACATTCAAGGTTTCACGATAAACGATGAAGAATTTATCCCAAAGGAACTGGCTTCTTACGACAGTAATCATTGTATAAGTCATTACGTGTTTCAACCTAGTCGAAGCTTTTCTTCACTATCTACCAAATTTCGCAATACGGCGAATTGGTTAATGAGTCATCATCATTGTATTGATTGGAACGACGGGTTTGTTCCTGCGTCTCGTTTCGATGAGATCGTTTATTATTTGTGTCGTTCGACAAAAGTAGCGTACGTAAAAGGACGTGAGAAAGCTACATTTTTAAGAAGAATTTTAACAATACCGGTAAAAGAATTGCCGGAAAATGAATGCAAATTGGAGGTTGGTGCGCCGATGTGTCCCTATCATAAAAAGAGACCAAGTATGTGCTCCTTATCGAATGTTTTTTATTTATTTTCATACGTATTCAGACATCTATAACTATATGTAAACGAATTGAGAAAGGCAGACGGGTAGTAGCGGTAGAGCAGTTCAAGATGGAACGTCTTTGGCGGTTAGTTACCAGATTGGGACTTTCAACTTTTATAATTAATAAAGTGTGGGATATTATGGAAAGATACGAATCTGGTTTATCTTTTGCGAATATTAAAAACTACGAATTATGTTATTTACCAATCGATTATTATATCAATAAAGTAAAGCCATTAGATTTGGCGGCGGTTTGGTTTAAATTACCGTTGAAGTATAGAAACGATGAGCGATTACAAAGCAAGCTGCCCTGTTTTGAACATTATAATTTGCCTCATTGGGAAACGCATATTGATGGTCCACCATCGGCAAGAAAGGATTGTTCTTTATGTATGGTTTAGTATATAAACATTGTCAGTTATAGATTGTAAATTAATAATAATAAAAGATTGTAAAAAGTGTAAAAAGTTGTTTTAATTTAAAAGAAAAAATAGTTAATGTAAATGAATACATGGTATGTATACATTGGGTTGGGTTGGTATGACTTGGGTTGTACATTGAAAAAGTATTAAATTGGAAGAAAAAAAGGAAGAAAGAAAGGGGAAAAAAAGGAAGAAAAAAGGAAGAAAAAAAAAAAAAAAAAGAAAAAGGGAAAAGGATTGTTTATTGAAGCTCCTCCTATGCTCCTCCCATGCTCCTCCTCAGGCTCCTCCCAAAGTGGAGATGGAAGAGTGGGGATGGGAGTGGGGGAAATCTAAAATTCCCCCCCCCCCCCCCCCGGTTGCCAGGAAAGTAGAGCCAGAAAAAAAGTACCCCCACTCTAACTCCGCCCATTCCCCACTCCTCCCCCTTGTCACGCCCCACCCCACGCCCCCCTTCATTACTCTACTATAAGAAGGCACCTCCCAGCCTTTGAAAGTCACTTAAGTGTTTGTGTTCTTCAGTTTTTTTGGTAAGTACAACCTTCTTTATTATCATGTTTATATAACGTTCATTTTCTCTCCATCACTACAGCTCTTTCTACAACTTTCTCTTTTTTGGTGAGTAAAACTATATTTGTTTTGCATGTTTATATAATATTTAAAATTGTTTTTTTCCACTCCTAGACATCCTTGTTCATTCAGCTTTCTCTTTTTTTTGCTGTGTTTTATTTGGTAAGTAACCTTTTCTACTTCCATGTTTATATAATATATTCTTGCTTTATTTCATCATGACAGCTCGTTCTACTTTGTTTTTGTGAGTACAACTTGTTTATTTGTTTGTTATGTTAAATTGATATTTTTTTCCCAATTCCTACAGGAGCTTACTGCTGATCAGTTCGATTAGACCGATCAGTTTTTAACATCGTAATTTCAGCAACTTTGCAACTTTTTTCTGGTAAGTATAGTCTCCTTTCTTGACATATATTGTTTTTAATCTTGTGTTTTTCATTCCTATAGCTCCTTCTATTTTTTCAAGTTAACTTTTATTGGTAAGCATAACTTTATTTTTTCGAACGTTTTATCATTCATATCCTATCATTCAGCACTTTGTTGACAAGCACCCTCTGCAGTTAGATTTTAACGTGCAACTGTATTTTTCATCAAGCGATGTAAGTATACATGTTTTTTTTATTAAAATAAAATTAATTAATTTTCTTTTCTTATCAAGATGTCTCAAGACGGTTTTAGTCAAATTGATTTAACTGCTCCGGGTTTCGCCAGCCAGGAATCCTTTCTGTTAAACAGTTTTGACATAAACCTGTTGAACATGTCGACTGTTGAGAAGGCTCTGGATCCAAACGTGCAGCCTAATGAGCAGCCGATGGATCCAAACGTTGAATCTAATGTGCAGCAAGCTACGGCGCTTCCAAACATCGCAGGTTCCTCGAAAGTCGACGATAAGAATGTGAAACACCTTTCACTTTCACTTCGTCGAAAGTCGGGGAACCGTGAACACCGGAAGAAGGGTGCAGGTGTGTGGTTACCGCCAGATAAGTATAGAGAGCTTCGACGGGAGACCCGTGCTCGTTCGCGAAGTACCAAACACAAGCGTGTGTCAGTTGAACCTGCGACTCTGTCAAAGGTTGAAGTGACACACTCGGAAGTGGCTAGCGGCGATGAGTCCAACGACTCTCTTTCTTTAATGGCGGTATCCCAACACTGCACCGAAAACCGGACATACCTTAAAGCTATTAATGCAGCTTTTGTTTCTAAGGCTTCTTCTTCTAAAGCTTCGTCGATTCCCACTCCCCCTACTAACATAAACATTCCTACCATAGAAGTTCCCTCATTAAGCCCGAAAGTACAAATCTTAAGGGTGGACACAATTCCCGCTACTTCAGTCATTTCCGATGTACCTGCCAGCCTTTTTTCAAATGCAATGTGTGCAGCAGTAGAAACAACCAAAGAGGAGATTTTGACCGAAATTAATATTTTGTATCAAAATTTTTATAAAGACCTTCATGCAAAGGTACTTCAATTGCAGACCTCTTTGAGAGAACTTGCACAGTTTAGGGAAGGGCTGGCGTCGAGTTCTAACCACTCTTTAACAACGTCACTCGACATCACCGTTGCAACATTAACCGTTGAAATGAAAAAAGCAGAATTCATTTTGTCTTCTTTACATACTAATAACTTCCCTTCCTAGCTAAAAAAGATGTCCGGTAGCAACAACTTCGGGAGGGTGCTCACGTTGGAGCGAAGAGTTGCGTCTTTGGAGGTCAAAGTAGATACCCTGTTTCAGCTGGTAGGCTATATCTATAATCTTTTTTGCACGTTTTTAATTTCATAATCTTCTTAGGTAAACAGTATTGTCTCAGAGTCGGCAGTGGTGAGAGGGCAGGTGCATGTTCAAAACATGCACATACACCATTGTTCGACTGGGATAGAACCTCCGACACCGACACCTGCAGCGCCTCCGCCCCCGTATGAAGTGCGGGATGAACAGGAAGAGGAGGAGGAGTGGTAACCATTTTTCCTCCTCTTCCTTAGGTTAGGTTAGGTTAGGTTATGTTAGGTTATGTTAGGTTAAATGGTTAAGGTATTATACTTATTTTTATTATTATTATTATTATTATTATTATTATTATTCTTCTTAAATATATGTATATATAGTTTCTTTTGCTATATTTTCATTCAGTCTTATCCAATTCATTTAGTACGAGAATCATGATCGACGAGAAATTAAAATGTTTACCGCAACTTCTAACACTGCCTATAGTAAATTTTAGTAATGGTTCGGTCGAAGAACACTTTACAAGACACAGCAATTTATTTGGTGGAAAATGTAAGCGAGGTTTAATTGTAGGACCCTCAGGTGTCGGAAAAACAAATGCTATGTTATCGCTTTTAGTTGCACGTAATGGGTTGCGCTTCCTAAACTTGTACTTATGCTCTAATTCGTTATACCAAAATAAGTACGATTTTTTAAGACGTTTAATTGAACCTATAAAAGATTGCGGTTACTATGAATTTTCTAATATAGACGAGTTCATTCGACCGGAAGATGCGAAAGAATATTCGGTAGTCGTATTTGACGATGTTTCCTGTACAGGTCAAAATGTCATTAAGGAATTTTTTTCGTATGGTCGACATAAAAACATTGATTGTTTTCTAATTTGTCAAAGTTATAGTGCAATTCCAAAACAATTAGTTCGCGATAATTGTAACTTTTTGGTGTTATTTAAACAAGACTTAACAAATTTAAAACACGTATTTGAAGATCACATAATGAGCGATATGGAGTTTCATCGGCTAAAGGAAATTAGCGATGCTTGTTGGGAGAATAGACACGGCATCCTAGTTATTGATTTAGATTGTAGTGTATCTAAGGGACGTTACCGTAAGGGTTTTGATAAATTCATTGAAGTTTAAAACTAACGACTTCAGCTGTACAGTTCGTAGTAACTTCACATACATCATACAATGAACAAGACGATAGCTGCAGAACTTATCGCGGCACGAGAAGTCGTGAGAGACAAAATTCGTTCTTTAAAAGAAGACTTAGAGGAGTCAAGGATTCGGTCGGAAACCGCATATGCACCCATCGCAAGGCCCTTACAGGATATTGTCGCAAAACTTGACACTGCGCCTTTACTATCCATTCCAAAACGAAGTTTATCTCCAAAAGAAGAAAAATTGATATCTAAGATACAACGCTACTCGCCGGATATTTCTGACGTACCAGCTAAAACCGAGACCGAATATTTTATTCGAAAACCGAAAGTTCCATTAAAAGAACAACGACGAAAATTTGCTACATCGACTCCTGAAAAAAGGTTGGTATCTTCTCCCACGTCTTCTCCTCTTGGTCCATTAGCTCATGCAGAAGAAGAAGTATATGAAGTTCCGCCGGGCGAAGAAGAAGAACTCCTCGATTCTAGCGAGGATACCGGAGCTCTTATTTCGGACGCACATAATCGAATAGAACGACTTAAAGATGAAATAGAAGAAAGATTGGAGTCTCCAGAGGTACAAGCCGCTTTGAGTCAGTTTCATCCTTTGCCCAGAACGTATATTGTTGGTTTAACAACTGATTTAAAAGATGATTATGATCGTTTATACGGTGTTCGCGAAACTCCCGAAGGTTTCTACATTGGAGTCAGTCCTGTTCACTTTGAGGATCAGGATATTCACGTTGGAAACTTCAAATATACGGGAACCGTTGGTTTATATGATTTACTATTTAAAAACGAACCGGGCAAATTTACAATTCAGGACATGCGCAACTACAAAGATATCTTACTACGTTCAAATGCTCCGTACATTAATTACATTCCAGAGGCAGGTATGACTACTGAGGACGACAGTGGGAAATTTCAGAATATTATCAAGCCTATCGTTGAAGGTAACAAACCCAAGGTGCATTGGGCTAAATACTGGCCGAATCCGAAGAAAAAAGTCGGTGGTGCATTACAAAAACAAGTCGTTCCTGGGGCTCTTATCGAATACGAGTATTGGGACGATCCCAACGAACTTGTCGACAGACTGCGTTTGTTGATGGCCTCGCAAACTGCAGGTCATTCTGCACATGTCAATGAAATATCATCAATAATATCGGAGCTAACAGAGGCCGAGATTATACGTTAAAATATTATCATAAATATACGTCTCTCACATTTTTTGTTTTAAAACACCGACGTTTGTGAACTAGAGCAGATGAGTTTAAGCAAGTTCGGAAAACATTCGTCTAGTATGACGATCGATAAGTTTGGTAAACACGTACACGGACACAACATTGCTGCTCATTTTAATAAACGTGAAAACTTACAACGATATTTCAAACAACCAACTATACTTACGTTTAGCGGAGATGGAACTACGGATACAACGGATAATTATTACATTATTCAAAATTTAGGTTACGTAAGTAAATATATAAACTTTTTATATATTGGTGAAATAGTGAAATACCGATTTGAAGGAGACGTTGAAATGATTATTAACGGAAGTATCTTCGATCCAAATAAAAAGTTAAATGTTCTCTTCTTTGGAGATAAAATAGTTTGCAAACCCACAACGAAGACCACTTTACTCAAGAAACCATTTATGGTAGAACTGCTCATTGAAATATCCAGAAAATGAGCGATATTAAAAGGTCCGTCGTAAACGAGTTGCACGCGTCCGCGAGGAAAAAGTATAAACGCAGACGTGTTATTATAAAAGGTTTAACGGACTTATTTCAAGCTGATTTAGTGGAGATGATACCTTATTCAAAAGCAAATGGTAATTTTAAATATATTCTAACAGTTATTAATGCTTTCTCAAAGTATGGATGGGCTGTACCACTAAAAAACAAAACTGGCAAAGAAGTTACGCGAGCTATGGAAACAATTCTATCGGAAAAGCGGAAAAACATACCGAAGAATCTGCAAACGGATAACGGAAAAGAATTTTACAATGAGGATTTTAAAAAGCTCATGTCACGATATCACATCAATCACTACAGTTCATTTTCCAATTTAAAGAGTTCTATTGTTGAACGGTTTAATAGAACAATAAAAGAAAAAATGTGGAAAGAATTTAGTATGCAAGGTAACTATCGTTGGTTGGAATTGCTTCCCAAATTAATTCTGGATTATAACAACCAAGTTCACAGGACGATAGGAATGAAACCTAGCGAGGTAAATAACAGAAACGCATCGACACTGTTAAAAACTGTATATAATTACATAAAAATTGTCGATCCTTATACCAAAAAATTTAATGTCGGTGATCACGTCAGAGTGAGCAAGCATCGACACGCCTTCACCAAAAACTATACTCCCAATTGGTCTAACGAAGTGTTTACAATACATTCTGTTCGTAATACTTTCCCAACAACATATCTGCTCAAAGATGCATCCAATGAAAAAATTATGGGTGGTTTTTATCGAGAGGAATTACAAAAAGTTAAATATCCTGACGTCTACTTGGTGGAAAAAGTGCTACGGCGAAAAGGAAATCAAGTGTTTGTGAAATGGTTAGGATTAGGTCCGTCTCATAATTCTTGGATCTCAAAAACTAACGTTCTTTAAAACGTATAAAGACCTATTTAAAAGTTTACAAGACTTTATTAACAATCGAACATTACAAATACATTATTATTATTATTCTTTACAATTTTTTTTAAATTAAATTCATTTATTCGCATTCAATCTTTTTATCAACCAATGACCCCACGCCAAAGTATTACATCCGTTCGGTAATATGTATCGTTTATCATCGCACGATGAAAGAGCAATTTTATTCTTTAATTCGGTATACATAGTATGAAATTCTGACTTAAAAATGTACATTTTTTTATGAACCGATCCGCCACATTCAACCACACGTTTATAATCGGTCACGCTTAAATGTTTATCTATAACATATTTCTTTACTCCTTTAGCCTTCTTTACATTATCATTCAACAAGGTGATGCAGTACGCCTTAGCTCCTGTTCCAACAAATGACGTTATGCACCTGTTTGGATATTCATCTTTCATTCTTCCCAACACAGATCGACCGCGAGGTATATTGTGTATATTCTCTAACGGATAATTGGACGTGTCAAAAAATTCAATATTTTCTTTTATATCCTCATATACATTGGGAGTAGTAATTTCTAGGATTAGGGAATCAGTATCGGTGTATAAAAGTGTTATGTTATTTCCATATTTAACTTTTAAGTAATCATAGAAGAAGCTGTACATTACGGTTTTCGAAAGCTCTAATATACTGAAACCCACATACAGCGGTTTGCAATAACGAACTTCCGCGACGTTCAATTGAATGGCTATCAAATTATCGCAAAATATTTTCGAAGATTTAAAATTTGGTTTAGCTATTAGGGCTTCCACGCCCGGTTTCTTATGACGACATTCCCAGTGGGTAACTAGTCTTATATCCACTCGCTTTTCCACATTTTCCATTGTCTTACCGTATACGATGTTATTCATTGCTTTGTAATGATTTTTTTCAAATTCATTCTTAGCTTTCGCACGTTTATCGGAATTGAAATCGATGTAGCTCCGCATCCAGTTGGATTGTTTAAATTCTAATACTCTGTAAATCTTCGTTAGTTTCAATCCGAACTTGATACACTGCTTTAGATTCACGTAATGAATGATGTATTTTGTTTTATTTTCCAAATTTGCTATTAACTTTGCATTTTTTGAACCTGGGGGTACAATCCGTTCTGGACAAAATGGCAAATCGTTGTGTTCATCATGTATTGCTTCCGGATACTCTAAATCTACCTCGAACACGTAACCCTTTTCGGAATCGTCTTCCGTATTGTAAATATCTAACTTTTGAATTTCTTCATCTGATAGCCATCGAAATCCCCCCGTCGGTAATTTTCGTCTCATTGCGTGTCCATACAAATTCGTAGCGTCGAGATACAAAATATAGGATGGGTCTTTGGTTTCATCAAATTCCATCATTAATTTATTGTTAGCCTTCGCACTGCGTTTAGTGCACATACTTAATCCACCGCGAATACCATTTTTAAAGAAGTGTAACATGTCTATGTCCGTTAATAATTCTAATTTTACCCCTGTCATTCGTAATAATGCATCCCAACCGAAGCCCGGCGCTGTGAAGTAATGACATGGATCTAAAGAGTAATACTTCATCGAGATGGTTCGGAAATTCTCAAATACGTCCGCCAAAAGTAAAACGTCAGACGTTAAATAAATGTCGCTATATTCGCCTAAAGTGCGACAGTTAAATAAGTTCCACACCGTTTGTGCACGACAATAATTTTCTTCGGTTATACTATCGTCGCATAAAGTATTGTAAAAACTACTTCGATCTGGCAGAGCGGTAAGATTCAGCTTTTCGAATGAATCCACAAAGGAATACGGAAAAACTCCTTTCTGACGTATAAGTCGAAACTGTTCTTCGTTCCTAAAATATTTTCTGATTTGAACGCATTGGTTGTCTTCCAAAAATGAACCCAACTTCTCTAGCGATAAAGCCATAAACCTAAATGAATCCACAAATCTCAATTTCATATGAACCCGCCTTAGCTTTCCCTTGCTGTCAATGTTTTCTCCTACGATAATTTTTTTCGAAAATGATATATACTTTTCTTTATTCTGTGCTATAACGTCCACGTCTTCTTCTTTTAATGCCATATCTTTCACAAACATATGACAATCGTAGTTCGAAAGATTGTGAAAGAATATCGGTATGAACTTTGGTAATTGATAATTGATGTTACATACAGCATGTGCGGGTCCTCTATACAACCCAGTTAGGTGATCATGATCGCACACTTTATTACCTTCTTTTATTTTGTGCGAACAAATGTGACAGATATCCTGCATCTCATGTATTAATCTATCAATAGGTGGTAATGGGAGCATTTCTTTTGGTTGGCTTAAATAATTTTTGTATATATTCAGAACGTCATGTTCCAACTTGCTCATGAAAATTTGAGCAGCATTACATCCGCGATATATTTCAAACTTCGACAATGATTCGTCATATGAACATTTTATATAATATGCAAATGCATAAGGTTCGTGTTTGAAACATTTGACGGAGTATGAATTATCATCGTTAAGTTCTGTTGCTTCCGCATCGGCGATCGGTTTCTGTAATGCTTCAAAATCTGCATACACCACGAACGGTATTTTTAATTGTCGTTCAAAATTTTCGAACTGTAGTATATTTTCCTTTTCTTCATTTCCATATTTATTTATTTTTAAATTTGTTGTTGGTAAAATTGCCCTTACCTTGCTGCAATCGTCACTTTGATGACGGATAAGTTTATTTTCTGACGTAAAGAATACCAAGCATCCGTCGCAAATATACTTTTCATGACCATTCTGCGATGCTTGCGATGATAGTAATCGAGACAGATTTTTTATCCAACAATAGTGACTATTCCCGGAATCATTTGTAACCAATAATAAATTTATATGTCTTTCTTCTTTTTGTCGACATATATACATTGTAATTATGTCATAATTCATAACACCGTCTTTAAAATACTCATTTATTCCATATACATTAATAGATAGTTTGTTCTGCTTTTCAAATACAGGTATATCTCGTAATTTAACTGGAAAAACAATATTTGAATAGTCTAAGCCGCAGTCTAGGTAATTCGGATACGAAGATGTCCTCTGTGGTAAACCGTTCGGTTCATGTAGTGCGGATGTTACAGCCCATGCAAAACATGCATCATCCGCGTTTTGTATATTTATCACAGCACGCTTTGCTTTTATTTGCGATGGTAGATCGATGTAATTAGATGCTCTGATAGGATTATATTTGTTTAAATTTAACTCCATATAGAGAATTTGCATTAAAGTCCATCCTAAATAAAATATTGAAACATTTATTTTTTAATATATAGGTATATTATGTCACATTACGCTTACCTGAATCTCGTTCCTGGAATTCTGACATTTTTGATGAAATTTCATCAATAAATTCCTTATATATTTTATACAGATCCGACGCTAATGATACTACCTTATTTTTCGTATTGAATGATTTTATTTCACAGTCTTCCTTTGATTGTAAAAAATACAAACCAAAACATTCCATATTTAATTTTACATTTCGGTGAATATCGATTGCGCTTTGTATTAGATTTAGTATTTTTTCTCGAATTCTATGAGAAAATTCATCCAAATCCACAAAAAAACCTTCTTCACTTATTCGATAACTGACAATTTTGTCACCGAATGCTCCAGCTATTCTCTCCACTCCGTCATCGATTATAACAAAAGCGTTACGCTTGTGTGCGTTGCTTCGTAAATGTGCAGAGTAACATTGTCTATTTACATAATCATCGCAAGCCTCACATTTTACTGCTTTTGGAATTTGCGGTGCGTCAAGCTTGATTCTCTTGCCAATACAAGATAATCGTTGATGTCTTTTTAAATTGTCAACTCGAGTAAAACTTTTTCCACAATCCTCACACACGACCATTTTACAATTTAATGTTGTACACTTCTACTTGTTATGAAAGAACTACGTCAATACCACATTTCGCAGGCGTTTATAAACCCTCACCGCTCCTGAAACTTATTGGGGAGGAGGAGGATGCATCGAGTGCGTTTGTATACATGTATATTTATAACTCCGTATACCTCTGCATAATAAATTAAAAAAATATCTCGCAGGTAGATCATGACTCACTTACTAGTATTAAGTTAATTGACCTCCTCCTCGAACGTATCCCCCCAAAAAATTTGCCGATTCAAGAACCTCCTCGCATATTTTAAAGCTCCGTATACCTTTACACAATAAATTTTAAAAAATATCCCGCAGGTAGATCATGACTCACTTATTTGTATACCTACATGTCCCAAAACCGTATACCTTTGTGTACAATAAGTTAAGAGATATATCGAAAACATTACCAGTTCATTGAGAAGCGTCGAAGGATAAACATAGTAATTGTTTTCATCTAGGTAAACAGGTTACATATAAAGATAAATTTTTAATAACATAACCTAAATAAAGATACATTTTTAATAAAGATAAATTTTTAATAAAGATAAATTTTTAATAATTTCGTCAAAATAACATGACCTTCTCAAGTTAATTGACCTCCTCCTCTCTTCATCGAATCTCCTCCGACCCTCAAAAGAATCGCCGATTCAAGAACCTCCTCTCCTCATCGAACCTCCTCTGACCCCCAAAAAATTTGCCGATTCAAGAACCTCCTCCTAGAACGCAGGTTCGAGGAGGAGGTTCTTGAATCGGCGAATCTATACTACTTCTATTTTCCACATTTTTGAAAAATTCTCGATATTGATGCATCTGGGAGCAAAAGTGTTACAGACCATTGCGTTAAGGGTACAATTTGCTACAACTTTTGTAGTAAAAGTTTTTCTGTACTCTGCTTCCGATACCGTTTTTTTTCAACACTCTCCTATTTTCCACATTTTTGAAAAATTCCCGATATTGATGCATCTGGGAGCAAAAGTGTTACAGACCATTGCGTTAAGGGTACAATTTGCTACAACTTTTGTAGTAAAAGTTTTTCTGTACTCTGCTTCCGATACCGTTTTTTTTCAACACTCTTCTATTTTACGTATTTTTGAAAAATTCTCGATATTGATGCATCTGGGAGCAAAAGTGTTACAGACCATTGCGTTAAGGGTACAATTTGCTATAACTTTTGTAGTAAAAGTTTTTCTGTACTCTGCTTCCGATACCGTTTTTTTTTCAACACTCTTCTATTTTACATATTTTTGAAAAATTCTCGATATTGATGCATCTGGGAGCAAAAATGCTACAGACCATTGCGTTAAGGGCACAAGTTGCTACAACTTTTGTAGTAAAAGTTTTTCTGTACTCTGCTTCCGATACCGTTTTTTTTCAACACTCTTCTATTTTACATATTTTTGAAAAATTCTCGACATTGATGCATCTGGGAGCAAAAATGTTACAGACCATTGCGTTAAGGGTACAATTTGCTACAACTTTTGTAGTAAAAGTTTTTCTGTACTCTGCTTCCGATACCGTTTTTTTTCAACACTCTTCTATTTTACATATTTTTGAAAAATTCTCGACATTGATGCATCTGGGAGCAAAAATGTTACAGACCATTGCGTTAAGGGTACAATTTGCTACAACTTTTGTAGTAAAAGTTTTTCTGTACTCTGCTTCCGATACCGTTTTTTTTCAACACTCTTCTATTTTCCACATTTTTGAAAAATTCTCGATATTGATGCATCTGGGAGCAAAAGTGTTACAGACCATTGCGTTAAGGGTACAATTTGCTACAACTTTTGTAGTAAAAGTTTTTCTGTACTCTGCTTCCGATACCGTTTTTTTCAACACTCTTCTATTTTACATATTTTTGAAAAATTCTCGACATTGATGCATCTGGGAGCAAAAGTGTTACAGACCATTGCGTTAAGGGTACAATTTGCTATAACTTTTGTAGTAAAAGTTTTTCTGTACTCTGCTTCCGATACCGTTTTTTTCAACACTCTTCTATTTTACATATTTTTGAAAAATATTCGACATTGATGCATCTGGGAGCAAAAGTGTTACAGACCATTGCGTTAAGGGTACAATTTGCTATAACTTTTGTAGTAAAAGTTTTTCTGTACTCTGCTTCCGATACCGTTTTTTTTTCAACACTCTTCTATTTTACATATTTTTGAAAAATTCTCGATATTGATGCATCTGGGAGCAAAAATGCTACAGACCATTGCGTTAAGGGCACAATTTGCTACAACTTTTGTAGTAAAAGTTTTTCTGTACTCTGCTTCCGATACCGTTTTTTTTCAACACTCTTCTATTTTACATATTTTTGAAAAATTCTCGACATTGATGCATCTGGGAGCAAAAATGTTAGAGACCATTGCGTTAAGGGTACAATTTGCTACAACTTTTGTAGTAAAAGTTTTTCTGTACTCTGCTTCGGATACCGTTTTTTTTCAACACTCTTCTATTTTTAACATTCTTGAAAAATATTCGACATTGATGCATCTGGGAGCAAAAATGTTACAGACCATTGCGTTAAGGGCACAATTTGCTACAACTTTTGTAGTAAAAGTTTTTCTGTACTCTGCTTCCGATACCGTTTTTTTTCAACACTCTTCTATTTTACATATTTTTGAAAAATTCTCGATATTGATGCTTCTGGGAGCAAAAATGTTACAGACCATTGCGTTAAGGACACAATTTGCTACAACTTTTGTAGTAAAAGTTTTTCTGTACTATGCTTCCGATACCGCTTTTTTCAACACTCTTCTATTTTTAACATTCTTGAAAAATTTTCGACATTGATGCATCTGGGAGCAAAAATGTTACAGACCATTGCATTAAGGGTACAATTTGCTACAACTTTTGTAGTAAAAGTTTTTCTGTACTATGCTTCCGATACCGCTTTTTTCAACACTCTTCTATTTTTAACATTCTTGAAAAATTTTCGACATTGATGCATCTGGGAGCAAAAATGTTACAGACCATTGCCTTAAGGGTACAATTTGCTACAACTTTTGTAGTAAAAGTTTTTCTGTACTCTGCTTCCGATACCGTTTTTTTTCAACACTCTTCTATTTTACACATTTTTGAAAAATTCTCGATATTGATGCATCTGGGAGCAAAAGTGTTACAGACCATTGCGTTAAGGGTACAATTTGCTACAACTTTTGTAGTAAAAGTTTTTCTGTACTCTGCTTCCGATACCGTTTTTTTTCAACACTCTTCTATTTTACATATTTTTGAAAAATTCTCGATATTGATGCATTTGGGAGCAAAAATGTTACAGACCATTGCGTTAAGGACACAATTTGCTACAACTTTTGTAGTAAAAGTTTTTCTGCACTATGCTTCCGATACCGCTTTTTTCAACACTCTTCTATTTTTAACATTCTTGAAAAATTTTCGACATTGATGCATCTGGGAGCAAAAATGTTACAGACCATTGCGTTAAGGGTACAATTTGCTACAACTTTTGTAGTAAAAGTTTTTCTGTACTCTGCTTCCGATACCGTTTTTTTTCAACACTCTTCTATTTTTAACATTCTTGAAAAATATTCGACATTGATGCATCTGGGAGCAAAAATGTTACAGACCATTGCGTTAAGGGTACAATTTGCTACAACTTTTGTAGTAAAAGTTTTTCTGTACTCTGCTTCCGATACCGTTTTTTTTCAACACTCTTCTATTTTCCACATTTTTGAAAAATTCTCGATATTGATGCATCTGGGAGCAAAAATGTTACAGACCATTGCGTTAAGGGCACAATTTGCTACAACTTTTGTAGTAAAAGTTTTTCTGTACTCTGCTTCCGATACCGTTTTTTTCAACACTCTTCTATTTTTAACATTCTTGAAAAATATTCGACATTGATGCATCTGGGAGCAAAAATGTTACAGACCATTGCGTTAAGGGCACAATTTGCTACAACTTTTGTAGTAAAAGTTTTTCTGTACTCTGCTTCCGATACCGTTTTTTTTCAACACTCTTCTATTTTCCACATTTTTGAAAAATTCTCGATATTGATGCATCTGGGAGCAAAAATGTTACAGACCATTGCGTTAAGGGCACAATTTGCTACAACTTTTGTAGTAAAAGTTTTTCTGTACTCTGCTTCCGATACCGTTTTTTTTCAACACTCTTCTATTTTCCACATTTTTGAAAAATTCTCGATATTGATGCATCTGGGAGCAAAAGTGTTACAGACCATTGCGTTAAGGGTACAATTTGCTACAACTTTTGTAGTAAAAGTTTTTCTGTACTCTGCTTCCGATACCGTTTTTTTTCAACACTCTTCTATTTTACATATTTTTGAAAAATTCTCGATATTGATGCATCTGGGAGCAAAAATGTTACAGACCATTGCGTTATGGGCACAATTTGCTACAACTTTTGTTGTAAAAGTTTTTCTGTACTCTGCTTCCGATACCGTTTTTTTTCAACACTCTTCTATTTTCCACATTTTTGAAAAATTCTCGATATTGATGCATCTGGGAGCAAAAGTGTTACAGACCATTGCGTTAAGGGTACAATTTGCTATAACTTTTGTAGTAAAAGTTTTTCTGTACTCTGCTTCCGATACCGTTTTTTTTCAACACTCTTCTATTTTACATATTTTTGAAAAATTCTCGATATTGATGCATCTGGGAGCAAAAATGCTACAGACCATTGCGTTAAGGGCACAATTTGCTACAACTTTTGTAGTAAAAGTTTTTCTGTACTCTGCTTCCGATACCGTTTTTTTTCAACACTCTTCTATTTTACATATTTTTGAAAAATTCTCGACATTGATGCATCTGGGAGCAAAAATGTTACAGACCATTGCGTTAAGGGTACAATTTGCTACAACTATTGTAGTAAAAGTTTTTCTGTACTCTGCTTCCGATACCGTTTTTTTTCAACACTCTTCTATTTTCCACATTTTTGAAAAATTCTCGATATTGATGCATCTGGGAGCAAAAGTGTTACAGACCATTGCGTTAAGGGTACAATTTGCTACAACTTTTGTAGTAAAAGTTTTTCTGTACTCTGCTTCCGATACCGTTTTTTTCAACACTCTTCTATTTTACATATTTTTGAAAAATTCTCGACATTGATGCATCTGGGAGCAAAAGTGTTACAGACCATTGCGTTAAGGGTACAATTTGCTATAACTTTTGTAGTAAAAGTTTTTCTGTACTCTGCTTCCGATACCGTTTTTTTCAACACTCTTCTATTTTACATATTTTTGAAAAATATTCGACATTGATGCATCTGGGAGCAAAAGTGTTACAGACCATTGCGTTAAGGGTACAATTTGCTATAACTTTTGTAGTAAAAGTTTTTCTGTACTCTGCTTCCGATACCGTTTTTTTTTCAACACTCTTCTATTTTACATATTTTTGAAAAATTCTCGATATTGATGCATCTGGGAGCAAAAATGCTACAGACCATTGCGTTAAGGGCACAATTTGCTACAACTTTTGTAGTAAAAGTTTTTCTGTACTCTGCTTCCGATACCGTTTTTTTTCAACACTCTTCTATTTTACATATTTTTGAAAAATTCTCGACATTGATGCATCTGGGAGCAAAAATGTTACAGACCATTGCGTTAAGGGTACAATTTGCTACAACTTTTGTAGTAAAAGTTTTTCTGTACTCTGCTTCCGATACCGTTTTTTTTCAACACTCTTCTATTTTACATATTTTTGAAAAATTCTCGATATTGATGCATCTGGGAGCAAAAATGCTACAGACCATTGCGTTAAGGGCACAATTTGCTACAACTTTTGTAGTAAAAGTTTTTCTGTACTCTGCTTCCGATACCGTTTTTTTTCAACACTCTTCTATTTTCCACATTTTTGAAAAATTCTCGATATTGATGCATCTGGGAGCAAAAGTGTTACAGACCATTGCGTTAAGGGTACAATTTGCTACAACTTTTGTAGTAAAAGTTTTTCTGTACTCTGCTTCCGATACCGTTTTTTTCAACACTCTTCTATTTTACATATTTTTGAAAAATTCTCGACATTGATGCATCTGGGAGCAAAAGTGTTACAGACCATTGCGTTAAGGGTACAATTTGCTATAACTTTTGTAGTAAAAGTTTTTCTGTACTCTGCTTCCGATACCGTTTTTTTCAACACTCTTCTATTTTACATATTTTTGAAAAATATTCGACATTGATGCATCTGGGAGCAAAAGTGTTACAGACCATTGCGTTAAGGGTACAATTTGCTATAACTTTTGTAGTAAAAGTTTTTCTGTACTCTGCTTCCGATACCGTTTTTTTTTCAACACTCTTCTATTTTACATATTTTTGAAAAATTCTCGATATTGATGCATCTGGGAGCAAAAATGCTACAGACCATTGCGTTAAGGGCACAATTTGCTACAACTTTTGTAGTAAAAGTTTTTCTGTACTCTGCTTCCGATACCGTTTTTTTTCAACACTCTTCTATTTTACATATTTTTGAAAAATTCTCGACATTGATGCATCTGGGAGCAAAAATGTTAGAGACCATTGCGTTAAGGGTACAATTTGCTACAACTTTTGTAGTAAAAGTTTTTCTGTACTCTGCTTCGGATACCGTTTTTTTTCAACACTCTTCTATTTTTAACATTCTTGAAAAATATTCGACATTGATGCATCTGGGAGCAAAAATGTTACAGACCATTGCGTTAAGGGCACAATTTGCTACAACTTTTGTAGTAAAAGTTTTTCTGTACTCTGCTTCCGATACCGTTTTTTTTCAACACTCTTCTATTTTACATATTTTTGAAAAATTCTCGATATTGATGCTTCTGGGAGCAAAAATGTTACAGACCATTGCGTTAAGGACACAATTTGCTACAACTTTTGTAGTAAAAGTTTTTCTGTACTATGCTTCCGATACCGCTTTTTTCAACACTCTTCTATTTTTAACATTCTTGAAAAATTTTCGACATTGATGCATCTGGGAGCAAAAATGTTACAGACCATTGCATTAAGGGTACAATTTGCTACAACTTTTGTAGTAAAAGTTTTTCTGTACTATGCTTCCGATACCGCTTTTTTCAACACTCTTCTATTTTTAACATTCTTGAAAAATTTTCGACATTGATGCATCTGGGAGCAAAAATGTTACAGACCATTGCCTTAAGGGTACAATTTGCTACAACTTTTGTAGTAAAAGTTTTTCTGTACTCTGCTTCCGATACCGTTTTTTTTCAACACTCTTCTATTTTACACATTTTTGAAAAATTCTCGATATTGATGCATCTGGGAGCAAAAGTGTTACAGACCATTGCGTTAAGGGTACAATTTGCTACAACTTTTGTAGTAAAAGTTTTTCTGTACTCTGCTTCCGATACCGTTTTTTTTCAACACTCTTCTATTTTACATATTTTTGAAAAATTCTCGATATTGATGCATTTGGGAGCAAAAATGTTACAGACCATTGCGTTAAGGACACAATTTGCTACAACTTTTGTAGTAAAAGTTTTTCTGCACTATGCTTCCGATACCGCTTTTTTCAACACTCTTCTATTTTTAACATTCTTGAAAAATTTTCGACATTGATGCATCTGGGAGCAAAAATGTTACAGACCATTGCGTTAAGGGTACAATTTGCTACAACTTTTGTAGTAAAAGTTTTTCTGTACTCTGCTTCCGATACCGTTTTTTTTCAACACTCTTCTATTTTTAACATTCTTGAAAAATATTCGACATTGATGCATCTGGGAGCAAAAATGTTACAGACCATTGCGTTAAGGGTACAATTTGCTACAACTTTTGTAGTAAAAGTTTTTCTGTACTCTGCTTCCGATACCGTTTTTTTTCAACACTCTTCTATTTTCCACATTTTTGAAAAATTCTCGATATTGATGCATCTGGGAGCAAAAATGTTACAGACCATTGCGTTAAGGGCACAATTTGCTACAACTTTTGTAGTAAAAGTTTTTCTGTACTCTGCTTCCGATACCGTTTTTTTCAACACTCTTCTATTTTTAACATTCTTGAAAAATATTCGACATTGATGCATCTGGGAGCAAAAATGTTACAGACCATTGCGTTAAGGGCACAATTTGCTACAACTTTTGTAGTAAAAGTTTTTCTGTACTCTGCTTCCGATACCGTTTTTTTTCAACACTCTTCTATTTTCCACATTTTTGAAAAATTCTCGATATTGATGCATCTGGGAGCAAAAATGTTACAGACCATTGCGTTAAGGGCACAATTTGCTACAACTTTTGTAGTAAAAGTTTTTCTGTACTCTGCTTCCGATACCGTTTTTTTTCAACACTCTTCTATTTTCCACATTTTTGAAAAATTCTCGATATTGATGCATCTGGGAGCAAAAGTGTTACAGACCATTGCGTTAAGGGTACAATTTGCTACAACTTTTGTAGTAAAAGTTTTTCTGTACTCTGCTTCCGATACCGTTTTTTTTCAACACTCTTCTATTTTACATATTTTTGAAAAATTCTCGATATTGATGCATCTGGGAGCAAAAATGTTACAGACCATTGCGTTATGGGCACAATTTGCTACAACTTTTGTTGTAAAAGTTTTTCTGTACTCTGCTTCCGATACCGTTTTTTTTCAACACTCTTCTATTTTCCACATTTTTGAAAAATTCTCGATATTGATGCATCTGGGAGCAAAAGTGTTACAGACCATTGCGTTAAGGGTACAATTTGCTATAACTTTTGTAGTAAAAGTTTTTCTGTACTCTGCTTCCGATACCGTTTTTTTTCAACACTCTTCTATTTTACATATTTTTGAAAAATTCTCGATATTGATGCATCTGGGAGCAAAAATGCTACAGACCATTGCGTTAAGGGCACAATTTGCTACAACTTTTGTAGTAAAAGTTTTTCTGTACTCTGCTTCCGATACCGTTTTTTTTCAACACTCTTCTATTTTACATATTTTTGAAAAATTCTCGACATTGATGCATCTGGGAGCAAAAATGTTACAGACCATTGCGTTAAGGGTACAATTTGCTACAACTATTGTAGTAAAAGTTTTTCTGTACTCTGCTTCCGATACCGTTTTTTTTCAACACTCTTCTATTTTCCACATTTTTGAAAAATTCTCGATATTGATGCATCTGGGAGCAAAAGTGTTACAGACCATTGCGTTAAGGGTACAATTTGCTACAACTTTTGTAGTAAAAGTTTTTCTGTACTCTGCTTCCGATACCGTTTTTTTCAACACTCTTCTATTTTACATATTTTTGAAAAATTCTCGACATTGATGCATCTGGGAGCAAAAGTGTTACAGACCATTGCGTTAAGGGTACAATTTGCTATAACTTTTGTAGTAAAAGTTTTTCTGTACTCTGCTTCCGATACCGTTTTTTTCAACACTCTTCTATTTTACATATTTTTGAAAAATATTCGACATTGATGCATCTGGGAGCAAAAGTGTTACAGACCATTGCGTTAAGGGTACAATTTGCTATAACTTTTGTAGTAAAAGTTTTTCTGTACTCTGCTTCCGATACCGTTTTTTTTTCAACACTCTTCTATTTTACATATTTTTGAAAAATTCTCGATATTGATGCATCTGGGAGCAAAAATGCTACAGACCATTGCGTTAAGGGCACAATTTGCTACAACTTTTGTAGTAAAAGTTTTTCTGTACTCTGCTTCCGATACCGTTTTTTTTCAACACTCTTCTATTTTACATATTTTTGAAAAATTCTCGACATTGATGCATCTGGGAGCAAAAATGTTACAGACCATTGCGTTAAGGGTACAATTTGCTACAACTTTTGTAGTAAAAGTTTTTCTGTACTCTGCTTCCGATACCGTTTTTTTTCAACACTCTTCTATTTTACATATTTTTGAAAAATTCTCGATATTGATGCATCTGGGAGCAAAAATGCTACAGACCATTGCGTTAAGGGCACAATTTGCTACAACTTTTGTAGTAAAAGTTTTTCTGTACTCTGCTTCCGATACCGTTTTTTTTCAACACTCTTCTATTTTCCACATTTTTGAAAAATTCTCGATATTGATGCATCTGGGAGCAAAAGTGTTACAGACCATTGCGTTAAGGGTACAATTTGCTACAACTTTTGTAGTAAAAGTTTTTCTGTACTCTGCTTCCGATACCGTTTTTTTCAACACTCTTCTATTTTACATATTTTTGAAAAATTCTCGACATTGATGCATCTGGGAGCAAAAGTGTTACAGACCATTGCGTTAAGGGTACAATTTGCTATAACTTTTGTAGTAAAAGTTTTTCTGTACTCTGCTTCCGATACCGTTTTTTTCAACACTCTTCTATTTTACATATTTTTGAAAAATATTCGACATTGATGCATCTGGGAGCAAAAGTGTTACAGACCATTGCGTTAAGGGTACAATTTGCTATAACTTTTGTAGTAAAAGTTTTTCTGTACTCTGCTTCCGATACCGTTTTTTTTTCAACACTCTTCTATTTTACATATTTTTGAAAAATTCTCGATATTGATGCATCTGGGAGCAAAAATGCTACAGACCATTGCGTTAAGGGCACAATTTGCTACAACTTTTGTAGTAAAAGTTTTTCTGTACTCTGCTTCCGATACCGTTTTTTTTCAACACTCTTCTATTTTACATATTTTTGAAAAATTCTCGACATTGATGCATCTGGGAGCAAAAATGTTACAGACCATTGCGTTAAGGGTACAATTTGCTACAACTTTTGTAGTAAAAGTTTTTCTGTACTCTGCTTCGGATACCGTTTTTTTTCAACACTCTTCTATTTTTAACATTCTTGAAAAATATTCGACATTGATGCATCTGGGAGCAAAAATGTTACAGACCATTGCGTTAAGGGCACAATTTGCTACAACTTTTGTAGTAAAAGTTTTTCTGTACTCTGCTTCCGATACCGTTTTTTTTCAACACTCTTCTATTTTCCACATTTTTGAAAAATACTCGATATTGATGCATCTGGGAGCAAAAGTGTTACAGACCATTGCGTTAAGGGTACAATTTGCTACAACTTTTGTAGTAAAAGTTTTTCTGTACTCTGCTTCCGATACCGTTTTTTTTCAACACTCTTCTATTTTCCACATTTTTGAAAAATACTCGATATTGATGCATCTGGGAGCAAAAGTGTTACAGACCATTGCGTTAAGGGTACAATTTGCTACAACTTTTGTAGTAAAAGTTTTTCTGTACTCTGCTTCCGATACCGTTTTTTTCAACACTCTTCTATTTTTAACATTCTTGAAAAATATTCGACATTGATGCATCTGGGAGCAAAAATGTTACAGACCATTGCGTTAAGGGCACAATTTGCTACAACTTTTGTAGTAAAAGTTTTTCTGTACTCTGCTTCCGATACCGTTTTTTTTCAACACTCTTCTATTTTCCACATTTTTGAAAAATTCTCGATATTGATGCATCTGGGAGCAAAAATGTTACAGACCATTGCGTTAAGGGCACAATTTGCTACAACTTTTGTAGTAAAAGTTTTTCTGTACTCTGCTTCCGATACCGTTTTTTTTCAACACTCTTCTATTTTCCACATTTTTGAAAAATTCTCGATATTGATGCATCTGGGAGCAAAAGTGTTACAGACCATTGCGTTAAGGGTACAATTTGCTACAACTTTTGTAGTAAAAGTTTTTCTGTACTCTGCTTCCGATACCGTTTTTTTTCAACACTCTTCTATTTTACATATTTTTGAAAAATTCTCGATATTGATGCATCTGGGAGCAAAAATGTTACAGACCATTGCGTTATGGGCACAATTTGCTACAACTTTTGTTGTAAAAGTTTTTCTGTACTCTGCTTCCGATACCGTTTTTTTTCAACACTCTTCTATTTTCCACATTTTTGAAAAATTCTCGATATTGATGCATCTGGGAGCAAAAGTGTTACAGACCATTGCGTTAAGGGTACAATTTGCTATAACTTTTGTAGTAAAAGTTTTTCTGTACTCTGCTTCCGATACCGTTTTTTTTCAACACTCTTCTATTTTACATATTTTTGAAAAATTCTCGATATTGATGCATCTGGGAGCAAAAATGCTACAGACCATTGCGTTAAGGGCACAATTTGCTACAACTTTTGTAGTAAAAGTTTTTCTGTACTCTGCTTCCGATACCGTTTTTTTTCAACACTCTTCTATTTTACATATTTTTGAAAAATTCTCGACATTGATGCATCTGGGAGCAAAAATGTTACAGACCATTGCGTTAAGGGTACAATTTGCTACAACTATTGTAGTAAAAGTTTTTCTGTACTCTGCTTCCGATACCGTTTTTTTTCAACACTCTTCTATTTTCCACATTTTTGAAAAATTCTCGATATTGATGCATCTGGGAGCAAAAGTGTTACAGACCATTGCGTTAAGGGTACAATTTGCTACAACTTTTGTAGTAAAAGTTTTTCTGTACTCTGCTTCCGATACCGTTTTTTTCAACACTCTTCTATTTTACATATTTTTGAAAAATTCTCGACATTGATGCATCTGGGAGCAAAAGTGTTACAGACCATTGCGTTAAGGGTACAATTTGCTATAACTTTTGTAGTAAAAGTTTTTCTGTACTCTGCTTCCGATACCGTTTTTTTCAACACTCTTCTATTTTACATATTTTTGAAAAATATTCGACATTGATGCATCTGGGAGCAAAAGTGTTACAGACCATTGCGTTAAGGGTACAATTTGCTATAACTTTTGTAGTAAAAGTTTTTCTGTACTCTGCTTCCGATACCGTTTTTTTTTCAACACTCTTCTATTTTACATATTTTTGAAAAATTCTCGATATTGATGCATCTGGGAGCAAAAATGCTACAGACCATTGCGTTAAGGGCACAATTTGCTACAACTTTTGTAGTAAAAGTTTTTCTGTACTCTGCTTCCGATACCGTTTTTTTTCAACACTCTTCTATTTTACATATTTTTGAAAAATTCTCGACATTGATGCATCTGGGAGCAAAAATGTTACAGACCATTGCGTTAAGGGCACAATTTGCTACAACTTTTGTAGTAAAAGTTTTTCTGTACTCTGCTTCCGATACCGTTTTTTTTCAACACTCTTCTATTTTCCACATTTTTGAAAAATTCTCGACATTGATGCATCTGGGAGCAAAAATGTTACAGACCATTGCGTTAAGGGCACAATTTGCTACAACTTTTGTAGTAAAAGTTTTTCTGTACTCTGCTTCCGATACCGTTTTTTTTTCAACACTCTTCTATTTTACATATTTTTGAAAAATTCTCGATATTGATGCATCTGGGAGCAAAAATGCTACAGACCATTGCGTTAAGGGCACAATTTGCTACAACTTTTGTAGTAAAAGTTTTTCTGTACTCTGCTTCCGATACCGTTTTTTTTCAACACTCTTCTATTTTCCACATTTTTGAAAAATTCTCGATATTGATGCATCTGGGAGCAAAAATGTTACAGACCATTGCGTTAAGGGCACAATTTGCTACAACTTTTGTAGTAAAAGTTTTTCTGTACTCTGCTTCCGATACCGTTTTTTTTCAACACTCTTCTATTTTCCACATTTTTGAAAAATTCTCGATATTGATGCATCTGGGAGCAAAAGTGTTACAGACCATTGCGTTAAGGGTACAATTTGCTACAACTTTTGTAGTAAAAGTTTTTCTGTACTCTGCTTCCGATACCGTTTTTTTTCAACACTCTTCTATTTTACATATTTTTGAAAAATTCTCGATATTGATGCATCTGGGAGCAAAAATGTTACAGACCATTGCGTTATGGGCACAATTTGCTACAACTTTTGTTGTAAAAGTTTTTCTGTACTCTGCTTCCGATACCGTTTTTTTTCAACACTCTTCTATTTTCCACATTTTTGAAAAATTCTCGATATTGATGCATCTGGGAGCAAAAGTGTTACAGACCATTGCGTTAAGGGTACAATTTGCTATAACTTTTGTAGTAAAAGTTTTTCTGTACTCTGCTTCCGATACCGTTTTTTTTCAACACTCTTCTATTTTACATATTTTTGAAAAATTCTCGATATTGATGCATCTGGGAGCAAAAATGCTACAGACCATTGCGTTAAGGGCACAATTTGCTACAACTTTTGTAGTAAAAGTTTTTCTGTACTCTGCTTCCGATACCGTTTTTTTTCAACACTCTTCTATTTTACATATTTTTGAAAAATTCTCGACATTGATGCATCTGGGAGCAAAAATGTTACAGACCATTGCGTTAAGGGTACAATTTGCTACAACTATTGTAGTAAAAGTTTTTCTGTACTCTGCTTCCGATACCGTTTTTTTTCAACACTCTTCTATTTTCCACATTTTTGAAAAATTCTCGATATTGATGCATCTGGGAGCAAAAGTGTTACAGACCATTGCGTTAAGGGTACAATTTGCTACAACTTTTGTAGTAAAAGTTTTTCTGTACTCTGCTTCCGATACCGTTTTTTTCAACACTCTTCTATTTTACATATTTTTGAAAAATTCTCGACATTGATGCATCTGGGAGCAAAAGTGTTACAGACCATTGCGTTAAGGGTACAATTTGCTATAACTTTTGTAGTAAAAGTTTTTCTGTACTCTGCTTCCGATACCGTTTTTTTCAACACTCTTCTATTTTACATATTTTTGAAAAATATTCGACATTGATGCATCTGGGAGCAAAAGTGTTACAGACCATTGCGTTAAGGGTACAATTTGCTATAACTTTTGTAGTAAAAGTTTTTCTGTACTCTGCTTCCGATACCGTTTTTTTTTCAACACTCTTCTATTTTACATATTTTTGAAAAATTCTCGATATTGATGCATCTGGGAGCAAAAATGCTACAGACCATTGCGTTAAGGGCACAATTTGCTACAACTTTTGTAGTAAAAGTTTTTCTGTACTCTGCTTCCGATACCGTTTTTTTTCAACACTCTTCTATTTTACATATTTTTGAAAAATTCTCGACATTGATGCATCTGGGAGCAAAAATGTTACAGACCATTGCGTTAAGGGTACAATTTGCTACAACTTTTGTAGTAAAAGTTTTTCTGTACTCTGCTTCCGATACCGTTTTTTTTCAACACTCTTCTATTTTACATATTTTTGAAAAATTCTCGATATTGATGCATCTGGGAGCAAAAATGCTACAGACCATTGCGTTAAGGGCACAATTTGCTACAACTTTTGTAGTAAAAGTTTTTCTGTACTCTGCTTCCGATACCGTTTTTTTTCAACACTCTTCTATTTTCCACATTTTTGAAAAATTCTCGATATTGATGCATCTGGGAGCAAAAGTGTTACAGACCATTGCGTTAAGGGTACAATTTGCTACAACTTTTGTAGTAAAAGTTTTTCTGTACTCTGCTTCCGATACCGTTTTTTTCAACACTCTTCTATTTTACATATTTTTGAAAAATTCTCGACATTGATGCATCTGGGAGCAAAAGTGTTACAGACCATTGTGTTAAGGGTACAATTTGCTATAACTTTTGTAGTAAAAGTTTTTCTGTACTCTGCTTCCGATACCGTTTTTTTCAACACTCTTCTATTTTACATATTTTTGAAAAATATTCGACATTGATGCATCTGGGAGCAAAAGTGTTACAGACCATTGCGTTAAGGGTACAATTTGCTATAACTTTTGTAGTAAAAGTTTTTCTGTACTCTGCTTCCGATACCGTTTTTTTTTCAACACTCTTCTATTTTACATATTTTTGAAAAATTCTCGATATTGATGCATCTGGGAGCAAAAATGCTACAGACCATTGCGTTAAGGGCACAATTTGCTACAACTTTTGTAGTAAAAGTTTTTCTGTACTCTGCTTCCGATACCGTTTTTTTTCAACACTCTTCTATTTTACATATTTTTGAAAAATTCTCGACATTGATGCATCTGGGAGCAAAAATGTTACAGACCATTGCGTTAAGGGTACAATTTGCTACAACTTTTGTAGTAAAAGTTTTTCTGTACTCTGCTTCGGATACCGTTTTTTTTCAACACTCTTCTATTTTTAACATTCTTGAAAAATATTCGACATTGATGCATCTGGGAGCAAAAATGTTACAGACCATTGCGTTAAGGGCACAATTTGCTACAACTTTTGTAGTAAAAGTTTTTCTGTACTCTGCTTCCGATACCGTTTTTTTTCAACACTCTTCTATTTTCCACATTTTTGAAAAATACTCGATATTGATGCATCTGGGAGCAAAAGTGTTACAGACCATTGCGTTAAGGGTACAATTTGCTACAACTTTTGTAGTAAAAGTTTTTCTGTACTCTGCTTCCGATACCGTTTTTTTTCAACACTCTCCTATTTTCCACATTTTTGAAAAATTCCCGATATTGATGCATCTGGGAGCAAAAGTGTTACAGACCATTGCGTTAAGGGTACAATTTGCTACAACTTTTGTAGTAAAAGTTTTTCTGTACTCTGCTTCCGATACCGTTTTTTTTCAACACTCTTCTATTTTACATATTTTTGAAAAATTCTCGATATTGATGCATCTGGGAGCAAAAATGCTACAGACCATTGCGTTAAGGGCACAATTTGCTACAACTTTTGTAGTAAAAGTTTTTCTGTACTCTGCTTCCGATACCGTTTTTTTTCAACACTCTTCTATTTTACATATTTTTGAAAAATTCTCGACATTGATGCATCTGGGAGCAAAAATGTTACAGACCATTGCGTTAAGGGTACAATTTGCTACAACTTTTGTAGTAAAAGTTTTTCTGTACTCTGCTTCCGATACCGTTTTTTTTCAACACTCTTCTATTTTACATATTTTTGAAAAATTCTCGACATTGATGCATCTGGGAGCAAAAATGTTACAGACCATTGCGTTAAGGGTACAATTTGCTACAACTATTGTAGTAAAAGTTTTTCTGTACTCTGCTTCCGATACCGTTTTTTTTCAACACTCTTCTATTTTCCACATTTTTGAAAAATTCTCGATATTGATGCATCTGGGAGCAAAAGTGTTACAGACCATTGCGTTAAGGGTACAATTTGCTACAACTTTTGTAGTAAAAGTTTTTCTGTACTCTGCTTCCGATACCGTTTTTTTCAACACTCTTCTATTTTACATATTTTTGAAAAATTCTCGACATTGATGCATCTGGGAGCAAAAGTGTTACAGACCATTGCGTTAAGGGTACAATTTGCTATAACTTTTGTAGTAAAAGTTTTTCTGTACTCTGCTTCCGATACCGTTTTTTTTCAACACTCTTCTATTTTACATATTTTTGAAAAATTCTCGATATTGATGCATCTGGGAGCAAAAATGCTACAGACCATTGCGTTAAGGGCACAATTTGCTACAACTTTTGTAGTAAAAGTTTTTCTGTACTCTGCTTCCGATACCGTTTTTTTTCAACACTCTTCTATTTTACATATTTTTGAAAAATTCTCGACATTGATGCATCTGGGAGCAAAAATGTTACAGACCATTGCGTTAAGGGTACAATTTGCTACAACTATTGTAGTAAAAGTTTTTCTGTACTCTGCTTCCGATACCGTTTTTTTTCAACACTCTTCTATTTTCCACATTTTTGAAAAATTCTCGATATTGATGCATCTGGGAGCAAAAGTGTTACAGACCATTGCGTTAAGGGTACAATTT
Source organism: Onthophagus taurus (assembly GCF_036711975.1). Taxonomy (NCBI): domain Eukaryota; kingdom Metazoa; phylum Arthropoda; class Insecta; order Coleoptera; family Scarabaeidae; genus Onthophagus; species Onthophagus taurus. Next base: position 7,276,005 of record NW_027248940.1, on the reverse strand, counting down.
GCTACAACTTTTGTAGTAAAAGTTTTTCTGTACTCTGCTTCCGATACCGTTTTTTTCAACACTCTTCTATTTTACATATTTTTGAAAAATTCTCGACATTGATGCATCTGGGAGCAAAAGTGTTACAGACCATTGCGTTAAGGGTACAATTTGCTATAACTTTTGTAGTAAAAGTTTTTCTGTACTCTGCTTCCGATACCGTTTTTTTCAACACTCTTCTATTTTACATATTTTTGAAAAATATTCGACATTGATGCATCTGGGAGCAAAAGTGTTACAGACCATTGCGTTAAGGGTACAATTTGCTATAACTTTTGTAGTAAAAGTTTTTCTGTACTCTGCTTCCGATACCGTTTTTTTTTCAACACTCTTCTATTTTACATATTTTTGAAAAATTCTCGATATTGATGCATCTGGGAGCAAAAATGCTACAGACCATTGCGTTAAGGGCACAATTTGCTACAACTTTTGTAGTAAAAGTTTTTCTGTACTCTGCTTCCGATACCGTTTTTTTTCAACACTCTTCTATTTTACATATTTTTGAAAAATTCTCGACATTGATGCATCTGGGAGCAAAAATGTTACAGACCATTGCGTTAAGGGTACAATTTGCTACAACTTTTGTAGTAAAAGTTTTTCTGTACTCTGCTTCCGATACCGTTTTTTTTCAACACTCTTCTATTTTACATATTTTTGAAAAATTCTCGATATTGATGCATCTGGGAGCAAAAATGCTACAGACCATTGCGTTAAGGGCACAATTTGCTACAACTTTTGTAGTAAAAGTTTTTCTGTACTCTGCTTCCGATACCGTTTTTTTTCAACACTCTTCTATTTTCCACATTTTTGAAAAATTCTCGATATTGATGCATCTGGGAGCAAAAGTGTTACAGACCATTGCGTTAAGGGTACAATTTGCTACAACTTTTGTAGTAAAAGTTTTTCTGTACTCTGCTTCCGATACCGTTTTTTTCAACACTCTTCTATTTTACATATTTTTGAAAAATTCTCGACATTGATGCATCTGGGAGCAAAAGTGTTACAGACCATTGTGTTAAGGGTACAATTTGCTATAACTTTTGTAGTAAAAGTTTTTCTGTACTCTGCTTCCGATACCGTTTTTTTCAACACTCTTCTATTTTACATATTTTTGAAAAATATTCGACATTGATGCATCTGGGAGCAAAAGTGTTACAGACCATTGCGTTAAGGGTACAATTTGCTATAACTTTTGTAGTAAAAGTTTTTCTGTACTCTGCTTCCGATACCGTTTTTTTTTCAACACTCTTCTATTTTACATATTTTTGAAAAATTCTCGATATTGATGCATCTGGGAGCAAAAATGCTACAGACCATTGCGTTAAGGGCACAATTTGCTACAACTTTTGTAGTAAAAGTTTTTCTGTACTCTGCTTCCGATACCGTTTTTTTTCAACACTCTTCTATTTTACATATTTTTGAAAAATTCTCGACATTGATGCATCTGGGAGCAAAAATGTTACAGACCATTGCGTTAAGGGTACAATTTGCTACAACTTTTGTAGTAAAAGTTTTTCTGTACTCTGCTTCGGATACCGTTTTTTTTCAACACTCTTCTATTTTTAACATTCTTGAAAAATATTCGACATTGATGCATCTGGGAGCAAAAATGTTACAGACCATTGCGTTAAGGGCACAATTTGCTACAACTTTTGTAGTAAAAGTTTTTCTGTACTCTGCTTCCGATACCGTTTTTTTTCAACACTCTTCTATTTTCCACATTTTTGAAAAATACTCGATATTGATGCATCTGGGAGCAAAAGTGTTACAGACCATTGCGTTAAGGGTACAATTTGCTACAACTTTTGTAGTAAAAGTTTTTCTGTACTCTGCTTCCGATACCGTTTTTTTTCAACACTCTCCTATTTTCCACATTTTTGAAAAATTCCCGATATTGATGCATCTGGGAGCAAAAGTGTTACAGACCATTGCGTTAAGGGTACAATTTGCTACAACTTTTGTAGTAAAAGTTTTTCTGTACTCTGCTTCCGATACCGTTTTTTTTCAACACTCTTCTATTTTACATATTTTTGAAAAATTCTCGATATTGATGCATCTGGGAGCAAAAATGCTACAGACCATTGCGTTAAGGGCACAATTTGCTACAACTTTTGTAGTAAAAGTTTTTCTGTACTCTGCTTCCGATACCGTTTTTTTTCAACACTCTTCTATTTTACATATTTTTGAAAAATTCTCGACATTGATGCATCTGGGAGCAAAAATGTTACAGACCATTGCGTTAAGGGTACAATTTGCTACAACTTTTGTAGTAAAAGTTTTTCTGTACTCTGCTTCCGATACCGTTTTTTTTCAACACTCTTCTATTTTACATATTTTTGAAAAATTCTCGACATTGATGCATCTGGGAGCAAAAATGTTACAGACCATTGCGTTAAGGGTACAATTTGCTACAACTATTGTAGTAAAAGTTTTTCTGTACTCTGCTTCCGATACCGTTTTTTTTCAACACTCTTCTATTTTCCACATTTTTGAAAAATTCTCGATATTGATGCATCTGGGAGCAAAAGTGTTACAGACCATTGCGTTAAGGGTACAATTTGCTACAACTTTTGTAGTAAAAGTTTTTCTGTACTCTGCTTCCGATACCGTTTTTTTCAACACTCTTCTATTTTACATATTTTTGAAAAATTCTCGACATTGATGCATCTGGGAGCAAAAGTGTTACAGACCATTGCGTTAAGGGTACAATTTGCTATAACTTTTGTAGTAAAAGTTTTTCTGTACTCTGCTTCCGATACCGTTTTTTTCAACACTCTTCTATTTTACATATTTTTGAAAAATATTCGACATTGATGCATCTGGGAGCAAAAGTGTTACAGACCATTGCGTTAAGGGTACAATTTGCTATAACTTTTGTAGTAAAAGTTTTTCTGTACTCTGCTTCCGATACCGTTTTTTTTTCAACACTCTTCTATTTTACATATTTTTGAAAAATTCTCGACATTGATGCATCTGGGAGCAAAAATGTTACAGACCATTGCGTTAAGGGTACAATTTGCTACAACTTTTGTAGTAAAAGTTTTTCTGTACTCTGCTTCCGATACCGTTTTTTTTCAACACTCTTCTATTTTCCACATTTTTGAAAAATTCTCGATATTGATGCATCTGGGAGCAAAAGTGTTACAGACCATTGCGTTAAGGGTACAATTTGCTACAACTTTTGTAGTAAAAGTTTTTCTGTACTCTGCTTCCGATACCGTTTTTTTCAACACTCTTCTATTTTACATATTTTTGAAAAATTCTCGACATTGATGCATCTGGGAGCAAAAGTGTTACAGACCATTGCGTTAAGGGTACAATTTGCTATAACTTTTGTAGTAAAAGTTTTTCTGTACTCTGCTTCCGATACCGTTTTTTTCAACACTCTTCTATTTTACATATTTTTGAAAAATATTCGACATTGATGCATCTGGGAGCAAAAGTGTTACAGACCATTGCGTTAAGGGTACAATTTGCTATAACTTTTGTAGTAAAAGTTTTTCTGTACTCTGCTTCCGATACCGTTTTTTTTTCAACACTCTTCTATTTTACATATTTCTGAAAAATTCTCGATATTGATGCATCTGGGAGCAAAAATGCTACAGACCATTGCGTTAAGGGCACAATTTGCTACAACTTTTGTAGTAAAAGTTTTTCTGTACTCTGCTTCCGATACCGTTTTTTTTCAACACTCTTCTATTTTACATATTTTTGAAAAATTCTCGACATTGATGCATCTGGGAGCAAAAATGTTACAGACCATTGCGTTAAGGGTACAATTTGCTACAACTTTTGTAGTAAAAGTTTTTCTGTACTCTGCTTCGGATACCGTTTTTTTTCAACACTCTTCTATTTTTAACATTCTTGAAAAATATTCGACATTGATGCATCTGGGAGCAAAAATGTTACAGACCATTGCGTTAAGGGCACAATTTGCTACAACTTTTGTAGTAAAAGTTTTTCTGTACTCTGCTTCCGATACCGTTTTTTTTCAACACTCTTCTATTTTCCACATTTTTGAAAAATTCTCGATATTGATGCATCTGGGAGCAAAAGTGTTACAGACCATTGCGTTAAGGGTACAATTTGCTACAACTTTTGTAGTAAAAGTTTTTCTGTACTCTGCTTCCGATACCGTTTTTTTTCAACACTCTCCTATTTTCCACATTTTTGAAAAATTCCCGATATTGATGCATCTGGGAGCAAAAGTGTTACAGACCATTGCGTTAAGGGTACAATTTGCTACAACTTTTGTAGTAAAAGTTTTTCTGTACTCTGCTTCCGATACCGTTTTTTTTCAACACTCTTCTATTTTACATATTTTTGAAAAATTCTCGATATTGATGCATCTGGGAGCAAAAATGCTACAGACCATTGCGTTAAGGGCACAATTTGCTACAACTTTTGTAGTAAAAGTTTTTCTGTACTCTGCTTCCGATACCGTTTTTTTTCAACACTCTTCTATTTTACATATTTTTGAAAAATTCTCGACATTGATGCATCTGGGAGCAAAAATGTTACAGACCATTGCGTTAAGGGTACAATTTGCTACAACTTTTGTAGTAAAAGTTTTTCTGTACTCTGCTTCCGATACCGTTTTTTTTCAACACTCTTCTATTTTACATATTTTTGAAAAATTCTCGACATTGATGCATCTGGGAGCAAAAATGTTACAGACCATTGCGTTAAGGGTACAATTTGCTACAACTATTGTAGTAAAAGTTTTTCTGTACTCTGCTTCCGATACCGTTTTTTTTCAACACTCTTCTATTTTCCACATTTTTGAAAAATTCTCGATATTGATGCATCTGGGAGCAAAAGTGTTACAGACCATTGCGTTAAGGGTACAATTTGCTACAACTTTTGTAGTAAAAGTTTTTCTGTACTCTGCTTCCGATACCGTTTTTTTCAACACTCTTCTATTTTACATATTTTTGAAAAATTCTCGACATTGATGCATCTGGGAGCAAAAGTGTTACAGACCATTGCGTTAAGGGTACAATTTGCTATAACTTTTGTAGTAAAAGTTTTTCTGTACTCTGCTTCCGATACCGTTTTTTTCAACACTCTTCTATTTTACATATTTTTGAAAAATATTCGACATTGATGCATCTGGGAGCAAAAGTGTTACAGACCATTGCGTTAAGGGTACAATTTGCTATAACTTTTGTAGTAAAAGTTTTTCTGTACTCTGCTTCCGATACCGTTTTTTTTTCAACACTCTTCTATTTTACATATTTTTGAAAAATTCTCGACATTGATGCATCTGGGAGCAAAAATGTTACAGACCATTGCGTTAAGGGTACAATTTGCTACAACTTTTGTAGTAAAAGTTTTTCTGTACTCTGCTTCCGATACCGTTTTTTTTCAACACTCTTCTATTTTCCACATTTTTGAAAAATTCTCGATATTGATGCATCTGGGAGCAAAAGTGTTACAGACCATTGCGTTAAGGGTACAATTTGCTACAACTTTTGTAGTAAAAGTTTTTCTGTACTCTGCTTCCGATACCGTTTTTTTCAACACTCTTCTATTTTACATATTTTTGAAAAATTCTCGACATTGATGCATCTGGGAGCAAAAGTGTTACAGACCATTGCGTTAAGGGTACAATTTGCTATAACTTTTGTAGTAAAAGTTTTTCTGTACTCTGCTTCCGATACCGTTTTTTTCAACACTCTTCTATTTTACATATTTTTGAAAAATATTCGACATTGATGCATCTGGGAGCAAAAGTGTTACAGACCATTGCGTTAAGGGTACAATTTGCTATAACTTTTGTAGTAAAAGTTTTTCTGTACTCTGCTTCCGATACCGTTTTTTTTTCAACACTCTTCTATTTTACATATTTTTGAAAAATTCTCGATATTGATGCATCTGGGAGCAAAAATGCTACAGACCATTGCGTTAAGGGCACAATTTGCTACAACTTTTGTAGTAAAAGTTTTTCTGTACTCTGCTTCCGATACCGTTTTTTTTCAACACTCTTCTATTTTACATATTTTTGAAAAATTCTCGACATTGATGCATCTGGGAGCAAAAATGTTACAGACCATTGCGTTAAGGGTACAATTTGCTACAACTTTTGTAGTAAAAGTTTTTCTGTACTCTGCTTCGGATACCGTTTTTTTTCAACACTCTTCTATTTTTAACATTCTTGAAAAATATTCGACATTGATGCATCTGGGAGCAAAAATGTTACAGACCATTGCGTTAAGGGCACAATTTGCTACAACTTTTGTAGTAAAAGTTTTTCTGTACTCTGCTTCCGATACCGTTTTTTTTCAACACTCTTCTATTTTCCACATTTTTGAAAAATTCTCGATATTGATGCATCTGGGAGCAAAAATGTTACAGACCATTGCGTTAAGGGCACAATTTGCTACAACTTTTGTAGTAAAAGTTTTTCTGTACTCTGCTTCCGATACCGTTTTTTTTCAACACTCTTCTATTTTCCACATTTTTGAAAAATTCTCGATATTGATGCATCTGGGAGCAAAAGTGTTACAGACCATTGCGTTAAGGGTACAATTTGCTACAACTTTTGTAGTAAAAGTTTTTCTGTACTCTGCTTCCGATACCGTTTTTTTTCAACACTCTCCTATTTTCCACATTTTTGAAAAATTCCCGATATTGATGCATCTGGGAGCAAAAGTGTTACAGACCATTGCGTTAAGGGTACAATTTGCTACAACTTTTGTAGTAAAAGTTTTTCTGTACTCTGCTTCCGATACCGTTTTTTTTCAACACTCTTCTATTTTACGTATTTTTGAAAAATTCTCGATATTGATGCATCTGGGAGCAAAAATGTTACAGACCATTGCGTTAAGGGCACAATTTGCTACAACTTTTGTTGTAAAAGTTTTTCTGTACTCTGCTTCCGATACCGTTTTTTTTCAACACTCTTCTATTTTCCACATTTTTGAAAAATTCTCGATATTGATGCATCTGGGAGCAAAAGTGTTACAGACCATTGCGTTAAGGGTACAATTTGCTATAACTTTTGTAGTAAAAGTTTTTCTGTACTCTGCTTCCGATACCGTTTTTTTTTCAACACTCTTCTATTTTACATATTTTTGAAAAATTCTCGATATTGATGCATCTGGGAGCAAAAATGCTACAGACCATTGCGTTAAGGGCACAAGTTGCTACAACTTTTGTAGTAAAAGTTTTTCTGTACTCTGCTTCCGATACCATTTTTTTTCAACACTCTTCTATTTTACATATTTTTGAAAAATTCTCGACATTGATGCATCTGGGAGCAAAAATGTTACAGACCATTGCGTTAAGGGTACAATTTGCTACAACTTTTGTAGTAAAAGTTTTTCTGTACTCTGCTTCCGATACCGTTTTTTTTTCAACACTCTTCTATTTTACATATTTTTGAAAAATTCTCGACATTGATGCATCTGGGAGCAAAAATGTTACAGACCATTGCGTTAAGGGTACAATTTGCTACAACTTTTGTAGTAAAAGTTTTTCTGTACTCTGCTTCGGATACCGTTTTTTTTCAACACTCTTCTATTTTTAACATTCTTGAAAAATATTCGACATTGATGCATCTGGGAGCAAAAATGTTACAGACCATTGCGTTAAGGGCACAATTTGCTACAACTTTTGTAGTAAAAGTTTTTCTGTACTCTGCTTCCGATACCGTTTTTTTTCAACACTCTTCTATTTTCCACATTTTTGAAAAATTCTCGATATTGATGCATCTGGGAGCAAAAATGTTACAGACCATTGCGTTAAGGGCACAATTTGCTACAACTTTTGTAGTAAAAGTTTTTCTGTACTCTGCTTCCGATACCGTTTTTTTTCAACACTCTTCTATTTTCCACATTTTTGAAAAATTCTCGATATTGATGCATCTGGGAGCAAAAGTGTTACAGACCATTGCGTTAAGGGTACAATTTGCTACAACTTTTGTAGTAAAAGTTTTTCTGTACTCTGCTTCCGATACCGTTTTTTTTCAACACTCTCCTATTTTCCACATTTTTGAAAAATTCCCGATATTGATGCATCTGGGAGCAAAAGTGTTACAGACCATTGCGTTAAGGGTACAATTTGCTACAACTTTTGTAGTAAAAGTTTTTCTGTACTCTGCTTCCGATACCGTTTTTTTTCAACACTCTTCTATTTTCCACATTTTTGAAAAATTCTCGATATTGATGCATCTGGGAGCAAAAGTGTTACAGACCATTGCGTTAAGGGTACAATTTGCTACAACTTTTGTAGTAAAGGTTTTTCTGTACTCTGCTTCCGATACCGTTTTTTTTCAACACTCTTCTATTTTACATATTTTTGAAAAATTCTCGATATTGATGCATCTGGGAGCAAAAATGTTAGAGACCATTGCGTTAAGGGCACAATTTGCTACAACTTTTGTAGTAAAAGTTTTTCTGTACTATGCCTCCGATACCGCTTTTTTCAACACTCCTCTATTTTTAACATTCTTGAAAAATTTTCGACATTGATGCATCTGGGAGCAAAAATGTTACAGATCATTGCGTTAAGGGTACAATTTGCTACAACTTTTGTAGTAAAAGTTTTTCTGTACTCTGCTTCCGATACCGTTTTTTTTCAACACTCTTCTATTTTTAACATTCTTGAAAAATTTTCGACATTGATGCATCTGGGAGCAAAAATGTTACAGACCATTGCGTTAAGGGCACAATTTGCTACAACTTTTGTAGTAAAAGTTTTTCTGTACTCTGCTTCCGATACCGTTTTTTTTCAACACTCTTCTATTTTCCACATTTTTGAAAAATTCTCGATATTGATGCATCTGGGAGCAAAAGTGTTACAGACCATTGCGTTAAGGGTACAATTTGCTACAACTTTTGTAGTAAAAGTTTTTCTGTACTCTGCTTCCGATACCGTTTTTTTTCAACACTCTTCTATTTTTAACATTCTTGAAAAATTTTCGACATTGATGCATCTGGGAGCAAAAATGTTACAGACCATTGCGTTAAGGGCACAATGTGCTACAACTTTTGTAGTAAAAGTTTTTCTGTACTTTGCTTCCGATACCGTTTTTTTTCAACACTCTTCTATTTTTAACATTCTTGAAAAATTTTCGACATTGATGCATCTGGGAGCAAAAATGTTACAGACCATTGCGTTAAGGGTACAATTTGCTACAACTTTTGTAGTAAAAGTTTTTCTGTACTCTGCTTCCGATACCGTTTTTTTTCAACACTCTTCTATTTTTAACATTCTTGAAAAATTTTCGACATTGATGCATCTGGGAGCAAAAATGTTACAGACCATTGCGTTAAGGGCACAATGTGCTACAACTTTTGTAGTAAAAGTTTTTCTGTACTCTGCTTCCGATACCGTTTTTTTTTCAACACTCTTCTATTTTACATATTTTTGAAAAATTCTCGATATTGATGCATCTGAGAGCAAAAATGTTACAGACCATTGCGTTAAGGGCACAATTTGCTACAACTTTTGTAGTAAAAGTTTTTCTGTACTATGCTTCCGATACCGCTTTTTTCAACACTCTTCTATTTTTAACATTCTTGAAAAATTTTCGACATTGATGCATCTGGGAGCAAAAATGTTACAGACCATTGCGTTAAGGGTACAATTTGCTACAACTTTTGTAGTAAAAGTTTTTCTGTACTCTGCTTCCGATACCGTTTTTTTTCAACACTCTTCTATTTTCCACATTTTTGAAAAATTCTCGATATTGATGCATCTGGGAGCAAAAGTGTTACAGACCATTGCGTTAAGGGTACAATTTGCTACAACTTTTGTAGTAAAGGTTTTTCTGTACTCTGCTTCCGATACCGTTTTTTTTCAACACTCTTCTATTTTACATATTTTTGAAAAATTCTCGATATTGATGCATCTGAGAGCAAAAATGTTACAGACCATTGCGTTAAGGGCACAATTTGCTACAACTTTTGTAGTAAAAGTTTTTCTGTACTATGCTTCCGATACCGCTTTTTTCAACACTCTTCTATTTTTAACATTCTTGAAAAATTTTCGACATTGATGCATCTGGGAGCAAAAATGTTACAGACCATTGCGTTAAGGGTACAATTTGCTACAACTTTTGTAGTAAAAGTTTTTCTGTACTCTGCTTCCGATACCGTTTTTTTTCAACACTCTTCTATTTTCCACATTTTTGAAAAATTCTCGATATTGATGCATCTGGGAGCAAAAGTGTTACAGACCATTGCGTTAAGGGTACAATTTGCTACAACTTTTGTAGTAAAGGTTTTTCTGTACTCTGCTTCCGATACCGTTTTTTTTCAACACTCTTCTATTTTACATATTTTTGAAAAATTCTCGATATTGATGCATCTGGGAGCAAAAATGTTAGAGACCATTGCGTTAAGGGCACAATTTGCTACAACTTTTGTAGTAAAAGTTTTTCTGTACTATGCTTCCGATACCGCTTTTTTCAACACTCTTCTATTTTTAACATTCTTGAAAAATTTTCGACATTGATGCATCTGGGAGCAAAAATGTTAGAGACCATTGCGTTAAGGGCACAATTTGCTACAACTTTTGTAGTAAAAGTTTTTCTGTACTCTGCTTCCGATACCGTTTTTTTTCAACACTCTTCTATTTTCCACATTTTTGAAAAATTCTCGATATTGATCCATCTGGGAGCAAAAGTGTTACAGAACATTGCGTTAAGGGTACAATTTGCTACAACTTTTGTAGTAAAGGTTTTTCTGTACTCTGCTTCCGATACCGTTTTTTTTCAACACTCTTCTATTTTACATATTTTTGAAAAATTCTCGATATTGATGCATCTGGGAGCAAAAATGTTAGAGACCATTGCGTTAAGGGCACAATTTGCTACAACTTTTGTAGTAAAAGTTTTTCTGTACTCTGCTTCCGATACCGTTTTTTTTCAACACTCTTCTATTTTCCACATTTTTGAAAAATTCTCGATATTGATGCATCTGGGAGCAAAAGTGTTACAGACCATTGCGTTAAGGGCACAATGTGCTACAACTTTTGTAGTAAAAGTTTTTCTGTACTCTGCTTCCGATACCGTTTTTTTTCAACACTCTTCTATTTTTAACATTCTTGAAAAATTTTCGACATTGATGCATCTGGGAGCAAAAATGTTACAGACCATTGCGTTAAGGGTACAATTTGCTACAACTTTTGTAGTAAAAGTTTTTCTGTACTCTGCTTCCGATACCGTTTTTTTTCAACACTCTTCTATTTTTAACATTCTTGAAAAATTTTCGACATTGATGCATCTGGGAGCAAAAATGTTACAGACCATTGCGTTAAGGGCACAATGTGCTACAACTTTTGTAGTAAAAGTTTTTCTGTACTCTGCTTCCGATACCGTTTTTTTTTCAACACTCTTCTATTTTACATATTTTTGAAAAATTCTCGATATTGATGCATCTGAGAGCAAAAATGTTACAGACCATTGCGTTAAGGGCACAATTTGCTACAACTTTTGTAGTAAAAGTTTTTCTGTACTATGCTTCCGATACCGCTTTTTTCAACACTCTTCTATTTTTAACATTCTTGAAAAGTTTTCGACATTGATGCATCTGGGAGCAAAAATGTTACAGACCATTGCGTTAAGGGTACAATTTGCTACAACTTTTGTAGTAAAAGTTTTTCTGTACTCTGCTTCCGATACCGTTTTTTTTCAACACTCTTCTATTTTTAACATTCTTGAAAAATTTTCGACATTGATGCATCTGGGAGCAAAAATGTTACAGACCATTGCGTTAAGGGCACAATGTGCTACAACTTTTGTAGTAAAAGTTTTTCTGTACTCTGCTTTCGATACCGTTTTTTTTCAACACTCTTCTATTTTCCACATTTTTGAAAAATTCTCGATATTGATGCATCTGGGAGCAAAAGTGTTACAGACCATTGCGTTAAGGGTACAATTTGCTACAACTTTTGTAGTAAAGGTTTTTCTGTACTCTGCTTCCGATACCGTTTTTTTTCAACACTCTTCTATTTTACATATTTTTGAAAAATTCTCGATATTGATGCATCTGGGAGCAAAAATGTTAGAGACCATTGCGTTAAGGGCACAATTTGCTACAACTTTTGTAGTAAAAGTTTTTCTGTACTATGCTTCCGATACCGCTTTTTTCAACACTCTTCTATTTTTAACATTCTTGAAAAATTTTCGACATTGATGCATCTGGGAGCAAAAATGTTAGAGACCATTGCGTTAAGGGCACAATTTGCTACAACTTTTGTAGTAAAAGTTTTTCTGTACTCTGCTTCCGATACCGTTTTTTTTCAACACTCTTCTATTTTTAACATTCTTGAAAAATTTTCGACATTGATGCATCTGGGAGCAAAAATGTTACAGACCATTGCGTTAAGGGCACAATGTGCTACAACTTTTGTAGTAAAAGTTTTTCTGTACTTTGCTTCCGATACCGTTTTTTTTCAACACTCTTCTATTTTTAACATTCTTGAAAAATTTTCGACATTGATGCATCTGGGAGCAAAAATGTTACAGACCATTGCGTTAAGGGTACAATTTGCTACAACTTTTGTAGTAAAAGTTTTTCTGTACTCTGCTTCCGATACCGTTTTTTTTCAACACTCTTCTATTTTTAACATTCTTGAAAAATTTTCGACATTGATGCATCTGGGAGCAAAAATGTTACAGACCATTGCGTTAAGGGCACAATGTGCTACAACTTTTGTAGTAAAAGTTTTTCTGTACTCTGCTTCCGATACCGTTTTTTTTTCAACACTCTTCTATTTTACATATTTTTGAAAAATTCTCGATATTGATGCATCTGAGAGCAAAAATGTTACAGACCATTGCGTTAAGGGCACAATTTGCTACAACTTTTGTAGTAAAAGTTTTTCTGTACTATGCTTCCGATACCGCTTTTTTCAACACTCTTCTATTTTTAACATTCTTGAAAAATTTTCGACATTGATGCATCTGGGAGCAAAAATGTTACAGACCATTGCGTTAAGGGTACAATTTGCTACAACTTTTGTAGTAAAAGTTTTTCTGTACTCTGCTTCCGATACCGTTTTTTTTCAACACTCTTCTATTTTCCACATTTTTGAAAAATTCTCGATATTGATGCATCTGGGAGCAAAAGTGTTACAGACCATTGCGTTAAGGGTACAATTTGCTACAACTTTTGTAGTAAAGGTTTTTCTGTACTCTGCTTCCGATACCGTTTTTTTTCAACACTCTTCTATTTTACATATTTTTGAAAAATTCTCGATATTGATGCATCTGAGAGCAAAAATGTTACAGACCATTGCGTTAAGGGCACAATTTGCTACAACTTTTGTAGTAAAAGTTTTTCTGTACTATGCTTCCGATACCGCTTTTTTCAACACTCTTCTATTTTTAACATTCTTGAAAAATTTTCGACATTGATGCATCTGGGAGCAAAAATGTTACAGACCATTGCGTTAAGGGTACAATTTGCTACAACTTTTGTAGTAAAAGTTTTTCTGTACTCTGCTTCCGATACCGTTTTTTTTCAACACTCTTCTATTTTCCACATTTTTGAAAAATTCTCGATATTGATGCATCTGGGAGCAAAAGTGTTACAGACCATTGCGTTAAGGGTACAATTTGCTACAACTTTTGTAGTAAAGGTTTTTCTGTACTCTGCTTCCGATACCGTTTTTTTTCAACACTCTTCTATTTTACATATTTTTGAAAAATTCTCGATATTGATGCATCTGGGAGCAAAAATGTTAGAGACCATTGCGTTAAGGGCACAATTTGCTACAACTTTTGTAGTAAAAGTTTTTCTGTACTATGCTTCCGATACCGCTTTTTTCAACACTCTTCTATTTTTAACATTCTTGAAAAATTTTCGACATTGATGCATCTGGGAGCAAAAATGTTAGAGACCATTGCGTTAAGGGCACAATTTGCTACAACTTTTGTAGTAAAAGTTTTTCTGTACTCTGCTTCCGATACCGTTTTTTTTCAACACTCTTCTATTTTCCACATTTTTGAAAAATTCTCGATACTGATCCATCTGGGAGCAAAAGTGTTACAGAACATTGCGTTAAGGGTACAATTTGCTACAACTTTTGTAGTAAAGGTTTTTCTGTACTCTGCTTCCGATACCGTTTTTTTTCAACACTCTTCTATTTTACATATTTTTGAAAAATTCTCGATATTGATGCATCTGGGAGCAAAAATGTTAGAGACCATTGCGTTAAGGGCACAATTTGCTACAACTTTTGTAGTAAAAGTTTTTCTGTACTCTGCTTCCGATACCGTTTTTTTTCAACACTCTTCTATTTTCCACATTTTTGAAAAATTCTCGATATTGATGCATCTGGGAGCAAAAGTGTTACAGACCATTGCGTTAAGGGCACAATGTGCTACAACTTTTGTAGTAAAAGTTTTTCTGTACTCTGCTTCCGATACCGTTTTTTTTCAACACTCTTCTATTTTTAACATTCTTGAAAAATTTTCGACATTGATGCATCTGGGAGCAAAAATGTTACAGACCATTGCGTTAAGGGTACAATTTGCTACAACTTTTGTAGTAAAAGTTTTTCTGTACTCTGCTTCCGATACCGTTTTTTTTCAACACTCTTCTATTTTTAACATTCTTGAAAAATTTTCGACATTGATGCATCTGGGAGCAAAAATGTTACAGACCATTGCGTTAAGGGCACAATGTGCTACAACTTTTGTAGTAAAAGTTTTTCTGTACTCTGCTTCCGATACCGTTTTTTTTTCAACACTCTTCTATTTTACATATTTTTGAAAAATTCTCGATATTGATGCATCTGAGAGCAAAAATGTTACAGACCATTGCGTTAAGGGCACAATTTGCTACAACTTTTGTAGTAAAAGTTTTTCTGTACTATGCTTCCGATACCGCTTTTTTCAACACTCTTCTATTTTTAACATTCTTGAAAAGTTTTCGACATTGATGCATCTGGGAGCAAAAATGTTACAGACCATTGCGTTAAGGGTACAATTTGCTACAACTTTTGTAGTAAAAGTTTTTCTGTACTCTGCTTCCGATACCGTTTTTTTTCAACACTCTTCTATTTTTAACATTCTTGAAAAATTTTCGACATTGATGCATCTGGGAGCAAAAATGTTACAGACCATTGCGTTAAGGGCACAATGTGCTACAACTTTTGTAGTAAAAGTTTTTCTGTACTCTGCTTTCGATACCGTTTTTTTTCAACACTCTTCTATTTTCCACATTTTTGAAAAATTCTCGATATTGATGCATCTGGGAGCAAAAGTGTTACAGACCATTGCGTTAAGGGTACAATTTGCTACAACTTTTGTAGTAAAGGTTTTTCTGTACTCTGCTTCCGATACCGTTTTTTTTCAACACTCTTCTATTTTACATATTTTTGAAAAATTCTCGATATTGATGCATCTGGGAGCAAAAATGTTAGAGACCATTGCGTTAAGGGCACAATTTGCTACAACTTTTGTAGTAAAAGTTTTTCTGTACTATGCTTCCGATACCGCTTTTTTCAACACTCTTCTATTTTTAACATTCTTGAAAAATTTTCGACATTGATGCATCTGGGAGCAAAAATGTTAGAGACCATTGCGTTAAGGGCACAATTTGCTACAACTTTTGTAGTAAAAGTTTTTCTGTACTCTGCTTCCGATACCGTTTTTTTTCAACACTCTTCTATTTTCCACATTTTTGAAAAATTCTCGATATTGATCCATCTGGGAGCAAAAGTGTTACAGACCATTGCGTTAAGGGTACAATTTGCTACAACTTTTGTAGTAAAGGTTTTTCTGTACTCTGCTTCCGATACCGTTTTTTTTCAACACTCTTCTATTTTACATATTTTTGAAAAATTCTCGATATTGATGCATCTGGGAGCAAAAATGTTAGAGACCATTGCGTTAAGGGCACAATTTGCTACAACTTTTGTAGTAAAAGTTTTTCTGTACTATGCCTCCGATACCGCTTTTTTCAACACTCTTCTATTTTTAACATTCTTGAAAAATTTTCGACATTGATGCATCTGGGAGCAAAAATGTTACAGATCATTGCGTTAAGGGTACAATTTGCTACAACTTTTGTAGTAAAAGTTTTTCTGTACTCTGCTTCCGATACCGTTTTTTTTCAACACTCTTCTATTTTTAACATTCTTGAAAAATTTTCGACATTGATGCATCTGGGAGCAAAAATGTTACAGACCATTGCGTTAAGGGCACAATTTGCTACAACTTTTGTAGTAAAAGTTTTTCTGTACTCTGCTTCCGATACCGTTTTTTTTCAACACTCTTCTATTTTCCACATTTTTGAAAAATTCTCGATATTGATGCATCTGGGAGCAAAAGTGTTACAGACCATTGCGTTAAGGGTACAATTTGCTACAACTTTTGTAGTAAAAGTTTTTCTGTACTCTGCTTCCGATACCGTTTTTTTTCAACACTCTTCTATTTTCCACATTTTTGAAAAATTCTCGATATTGATGCATCTGGGAGCAAAAGTGTTACAGACCATTGCGTTAAGGGTACAATTTGCTACAACTTTTGTAGTAAAGGTTTTTCTGTACTCTGCTTCCGATACCGTTTTTTTTCAACACTCTTCTATTTTACATATTTTTGAAAAATTCTCGATATTGATGCATCTGGGAGCAAAAATGTTAGAGACCATTGCGTTAAGGGCACAATTTGCTACAACTTTTGTAGTAAAAGTTTTTCTGTACTATGCTTCCGATACCGCTTTTTTCAACACTCTTCTATTTTTAACATTCTTGAAAAATTTTCGACATTGATGCATCTGGGAGCAAAAATGTTAGAGACCATTGCGTTAAGGGCACAATTTGCTACAACTTTTGTAGTAAAAGTTTTTCTGTACTCTGCTTCCGATACCGTTTTTTTTCAACACTCTTCTATTTTCCACATTTTTGAAAAATTCTCGATATTGATCCATCTGGGAGCAAAAGTGTTACAGAACATTGCGTTAAGGGTACAATTTGCTACAACTTTTGTAGTAAAGGTTTTTCTGTACTCTGCTTCCGATACCGTTTTTTTTCAACACTCTTCTATTTTACATATTTTTGAAAAATTCTCGATATTGATGCATCTGGGAGCAAAAATGTTAGAGACCATTGCGTTAAGGGCACAATTTGCTACAACTTTTGTAGTAAAAGTTTTTCTGTACTCTGCTTCCGATACCGTTTTTTTTCAACACTCTTCTATTTTCCACATTTTTGAAAAATTCTCGATATTGATGCATCTGGGAGCAAAAGTGTTACAGAGCATTGCGTTAAGGGTACAATTTGCTACAACTTTTGTAGTAAAAGTTTTTCTGTACTGTGCTTCCGATACCGTTTTTTTTCAACACTCTTCTATTTTTAACATTCTTGAAAAATTTTCGACAT
The DNA here is from genome assembly GCF_036711975.1 of Onthophagus taurus. Lineage (NCBI taxonomy): Eukaryota > Metazoa > Arthropoda > Insecta > Coleoptera > Scarabaeidae > Onthophagus > Onthophagus taurus. The sequence continues at coordinate 7,258,629 of NW_027248940.1, read as the reverse complement.
TGATGCATCTGGGAGCAAAAATGTTACAGACCATTGCGTTAAGGGCACAATTTGCTACAACTTTTGTAGTAAAAGTTTTTCTGTACTCTGCTTCCGATACCGTTTTTTTTCAACACTCTTCTATTTTCCACATTTTTGAAAAATTCTCGATATTGATCCATCTGGGAGCAAAAGTGTTACAGACCATTGCGTTAAGGGTACAATTTGCTACAACTTTTGTAGTAAAGGTTTTTCTGTACTCTGCTTCCGATACCGTTTTTTTTCAACACTCTTCTATTTTACATATTTTTGAAAAATTCTCGATATTGATGCATCTGGGAGCAAAAATGTTAGAGACCATTGCGTTAAGGGCACAATTTGCTACAACTTTTGTAGTAAAAGTTTTTCTGTACTATGCCTCCGATACCGCTTTTTTCAACACTCTTCTATTTTTAACATTCTTGAAAAATTTTCGACATTGATGCATCTGGGAGCAAAAATGTTACAGATCATTGCGTTAAGGGTACAATTTGCTACAACTTTTGTAGTAAAAGTTTTTCTGTACTCTGCTTCCGATACCGTTTTTTTTCAACACTCTTCTATTTTTAACATTCTTGAAAAATTTTCGACATTGATGCATCTGGGAGCAAAAATGTTACAGACCATTGCGTTAAGGGCACAATTTGCTACAACTTTTGTAGTAAAAGTTTTTCTGTACTCTGCTTCCGATACCGTTTTTTTTCAACACTCTTCTATTTTCCACATTTTTGAAAAATTCTCGATATTGATGCATCTGGGAGCAAAAGTGTTACAGACCATTGCGTTAAGGGTACAATTTGCTACAACTTTTGTAGTAAAAGTTTTTCTGTACTCTGCTTCCGATACCGTTTTTTTTCAACACTCTTCTATTTTTAACATTCTTGAAAAATTTTCGACATTGATGCATCTGGGAGCAAAAATGTTACATACCATTGCGTTAAGGGCACAATGTGCTACAACTTTTGTAGTAAAAGTTTTTCTGTACTCTGCTTCCGATACCGTTTTTTTTCAACACTCTTCTATTTTTAACATTCTTGAAAAATTTTCGACATTGATGCATCTGGGAGCAAAAATGTTACAGACCATTGCGTTAAGGGCACAATTTGCTACAACTTTTGTAGTAAAAGTTTTTCTGTACTCTGCTTCCGATACCGTTTTTTTTCAACACTCTTCTATTTTTAACATTCTTGAAAAATTCTCGATATTGATGCATCTGGGAGCAAAAGTGTTACAGACCATTGCGTTAAGGGTACAATTTGCTACAACTTTTGTAGTAAAGGTTTTTCTGTACTCTGCTTCCGATACCGTTTTTTTTCAACACTCTTCTATTTTACATATTTTTGAAAAATTCTCGATATTGATGCATCTGGGAGCAAAAATGTTAGAGACCATTGCGTTAAGGGCACAATTTGCTACAACCTTTGTAGTAAAAGTTTTTCTGTACTATGCTTCCGATACCGCTTGTTTCAACACTATTCTATTTTTAACAATCTTGAAAAATTCTCGATATTGATGCATCTGGGAGCAAAAGTGTTACAGACCATTGCGTTAAGGGTACAATTTGCTACAACTTTTGTAGTAAAAGTTTTTCTGTACTCTGCTTCGATACCGTTTTTTTTCAACACTCTTCTATTTTTAACATTCTTGAAAAATATTCGACATTGATGCATCTGGGAGCAAAAATGTTACAGACCATTGCGTTAAGGGCACAATTTGCTACAACTTTTGTAGTAAAAGTTTTTCTGTACTCTGCTTCCGATACCGTTTTTTTTCAACACTCTTCTATTTTACATATTTTTGAAAAATTCTCGATATTGATGCTTCTGGGAGCAAAAATGTTACAGACCATTGCGTTAAGGACACAATTTGCTACAACTTTTGTAGTAAAAGTTTTTCTGTGCTATGCTTCCGATACCGCTTTTTTCAACACTCTTCTATTTTTAACATTCTTGAAAAATTTTCGACATTGATGCATCTGGGAGCAAAAATGTTACAGACCATTGCGTTAAGGGTACAATTTGCTACAACTTTTGTAGTAAAAGTTTTTCTGTACTCTGCTTCCGATACCGTTTTTTTTCAACACTCTTCTATTTTCCACATTTTTGAAAAATTCTCGAAATTGATGCATCTGGGAGCAAAAGTGTTACAGACCATTGCGTTAAGGGTACAATTTGCTACAACTTTTGTAGTAAAAGTTTTTCTGTACTCTGCTTCGGATACCGTTTTTTTTCAACACTCTTCTATTTTTAACATTCTTGAAAAATATTCGACATTGATGCATCTGGGAGCAAAAATGTTACAGACCATTGCGTTAAGGGCACAATTTGCTACAACTTTTGTAGTAAAAGTTTTTCTGTACTCTGCTTCCGATACCGTTTTTTTTCAACACTCTTCTATTTTCCACATTTTTGAAAAATTCTCGATATTGATGCATCTGGGAGCAAAAGTGTTACAGACCATTGCGTTAAGGGTACAATTTGCTACAACTTTTGTAGTAAAAGTTTTTCTGTACTCTGCTTCCGATACCGTTTTTTTTCAACACTCTTCTATTTTACATATTTTTGAAAAATTCTCGATATTGATGCTTCTGGGAGCAAAAATGTTACAGACCATTGCGTTAAGGACACAATTTGCTACAACTTTTGTAGTAAAAGTTTTTCTGTACTATGCTTCCGATACCGCTTTTTTCAACACTCTTCTATTTTTAACATTCTTGAAAAATTTTCGACATTGATGCATCTGGGAGCAAAAATGTTACAGACCATTGCATTAAGGGTACAATTTGCTACAACTTTTGTAGTAAAAGTTTTTCTGTACTCTGCTTCCGATACCGTTTTTTTTCAACACTCTTCTATTTTACACATTTTTGAAAAATTCTCGATATTGATGCATCTGGGAGCAAAAGTGTTACAGACCATTGCGTTAAGGGTACAATTTGCTACAACTTTTGTAGTAAAAGTTTTTCTGTACTCTGCTTCCGATACCGTTTTTTTTCAACACTCTTCTATTTTACATATTTTTGAAAAATTCTCGATATTGATGCATTTGGGAGCAAAAATGTTACAGACCATTGCGTTAAGGACACAATTTGCTACAACTTTTGTAGTAAAAGTTTTTCTGCACTATGCTTCCGATACCGCTTTTTTCAACACTCTTCTATTTTTAACATTCTTGAAAAATTTTCGACATTGATGCATCTGGGAGCAAAAATGTTACAGACCATTGCGTTAAGGGTACAATTTGCTACAACTTTTGTAGTAAAAGTTTTTCTGTACTCTGCTTCCGATACCGTTTTTTTTCAACACTCTTCTATTTTTAACATTCTTGAAAAATATTCGACATTGATGCATCTGGGAGCAAAAATGTTACAGACCATTGCGTTAAGGGCACAATTTGCTACAACTTTTGTAGTAAAAGTTTTTCTGTACTCTGCTTCCGATACCGTTTTTTTTCAACACTCTTCTATTTTCCACATTTTTGAAAAATTCTCGATATTGATGCATCTGGGAGCAAAAATGTTACAGACCATTGCGTTAAGGGCACAATTTGCTACAACTTTTGTAGTAAAAGTTTTTCTGTACTCTGCTTCCGATACCGTTTTTTTTCAACACTCTTCTATTTTTAACATTCTTGAAAAATATTCGACATTGATGCATCTGGGAGCAAAAATGTTACAGACCATTGCGTTAAGGGCACAATTTGCTACAACTTTTGTAGTAAAAGTTTTTCTGTACTCTGCTTCCGATACCGTTTTTTTTCAACACTCTTCTATTTTCCACATTTTTGAAAAATTCTCGATATTGATGCATCTGGGAGCAAAAATGTTACAGACCATTGCGTTAAGGACACAATTTGCTATAACTTTTGTAGTAAAAGTTTTTCTGTACTATGCTTCCGATACCGCTTTTTTCAACACTCTTCTATTTTTAACATTCTTGAAAAATTTTCGACATTGATGCATCTGGGAGCAAAAATGTTACAGACCATTGCGTTAAGGGTACAATTTGCTACAACTTTTGTAGTAAAAGTTTTTCTGCACTCTGCTTCCGATACCGTTTTTTTTCAACACTCTTCTATTTTCCACATTTTTGAAAAATTCTCGATATTGATGCATCTGGGAGCAAAAATGTTACAGACCATTGCGTTAAGGGTACAATTTGCTACAACTTTTGTAGTAAAAGTTTTTCTGTACTCTGCTTCCGATACCGTTTTTTTTCAACACTCTTCTATTTTCCACATTTTTGAAAAATTCTCGATATTGATGCATCTGGGAGCAAAAATGTTACAGACCATTGCGTTAAGGGTACAATTTGCTACAACTTTTGTAGTAAAAGTTTTTCTGCACTATGCTTCCGATACCGCTTGTTTCAACACTCTTCTATTTTTAACATTCTTGAAAAATTCTCGATATTGATGCATCTGGGAGCAAAAGTGTTACAGACCATTGCGTTAAGGGTACAATTTGCTACAACTTTTGTAGTAAAAGTTTTTCTGTACTCTGCTTCGATACCGTTTTTTTTCAACACTCTTCTATTTTTAACATTCTTGAAAAATATTCGACATTGATGCATCTGGGAGCAAAAATGTTACAGACCATTGCGTTAAGGGCACAATTTGCTACAACTTTTGTAGTAAAAGTTTTTCTGTACTCTGCTTCCGATACCGTTTTTTTTCAACACTCTTCTATTTTACATATTTTTGAAAAATTCTCGATATTGATGCTTCTGGGAGCAAAAATGTTACAGACCATTGCGTTAAGGACACAATTTGCTACAACTTTTGTAGTAAAAGTTTTTCTGTGCTATGCTTCCGATACCGCTTTTTTCAACACTCTTCTATTTTTAACATTCTTGAAAAATTTTCGACATTGATGCATCTGGGAGCAAAAATGTTACAGACCATTGCGTTAAGGGTACAATTTGCTACAACTTTTGTAGTAAAAGTTTTTCTGTACTCTGCTTCCGATACCGTTTTTTTTCAACACTCTTCTATTTTCCACATTTTTGAAAAATTCTCGAAATTGATGCATCTGGGAGCAAAAGTGTTACAGACCATTGCGTTAAGGGTACAATTTGCTACAACTTTTGTAGTAAAAGTTTTTCTGTACTCTGCTTCCGATACCGTTTTTTTTCAACACTCTTCTATTTTCCACATTTTTGAAAAATTCTCGATATTGATGCATCTGGGAGCAAAAGTGTTACAGACCATTGCGTTAAGGGTACAATTTGCTACAACTTTTGTAGTAAAAGTTTTTCTGTACTCTGCTTCGGATACCGTTTTTTTTCAACACTCTTCTATTTTTAACATTCTTGAAAAATATTCGACATTGATGCATCTGGGAGCAAAAATGTTACAGACCATTGCGTTAAGGGCACAATTTGCTACAACTTTTGTAGTAAAAGTTTTTCTGTACTCTGCTTCCGATACCGTTTTTTTTCAACACTCTTCTATTTTACATATTTTTGAAAAATTCTCGATATTGATGCTTCTGGGAGCAAAAATGTTACAGACCATTGCGTTAAGGACACAATTTGCTACAACTTTTGTAGTAAAAGTTTTTCTGTACTATGCTTCCGATACCGCTTTTTTCAACACTCTTCTATTTTTAACATTCTTGAAAAATTTTCGACATTGATGCATCTGGGAGCAAAAATGTTACAGACCATTGCATTAAGGGTACAATTTGCTACAACTTTTGTAGTAAAAGTTTTTCTGTACTCTGCTTCCGATACCGTTTTTTTTCAACACTCTTCTATTTTACACATTTTTGAAAAATTCTCGATATTGATGCATCTGGGAGCAAAAGTGTTACAGACCATTGCGTTAAGGGTACAATTTGCTACAACTTTTGTAGTAAAAGTTTTTCTGTACTCTGCTTCCGATACCGTTTTTTTTCAACACTCTTCTATTTTACATATTTTTGAAAAATTCTCGATATTGATGCATTTGGGAGCAAAAATGTTACAGACCATTGCGTTAAGGACACAATTTGCTACAACTTTTGTAGTAAAAGTTTTTCTGCACTATGCTTCCGATACCGCTTTTTTCAACACTCTTCTATTTTTAACATTCTTGAAAAATTTTCGACATTGATGCATCTGGGAGCAAAAATGTTACAGACCATTGCGTTAAGGGTACAATTTGCTACAACTTTTGTAGTAAAAGTTTTTCTGTACTCTGCTTCCGATACCGTTTTTTTTCAACACTCTTCTATTTTTAACATTCTTGAAAAATATTCGACATTGATGCATCTGGGAGCAAAAATGTTACAGACCATTGCGTTAAGGGCACAAATTGCTACAACTTTTGTAGTAAAAGTTTTTCTGTACTCTGCTTCCGATACCGTTTTTTTTCAACACTCTTCTATTTTCCACATTTTTGAAAAATTCTCGATATTGATGCATCTGGGAGCAAAAATGTTACAGACCATTGCGTTAAGGGCACAATTTGCTACAACTTTTGTAGTAAAAGTTTTTCTGTACTCTGCTTCCGATACCGTTTTTTTTCAACACTCTTCTATTTTTAACATTCTTGAAAAATATTCGACATTGATGCATCTGGGAGCAAAAATGTTACAGACCATTGCGTTAAGGGCACAATTTGCTACAACTTTTGTAGTAAAAGTTTTTCTGTACTCTGCTTCCGATACCGTTTTTTTTCAACACTCTTCTATTTTCCACATTTTTGAAAAATTCTCGATATTGATGCATCTGGGAGCAAAAATGTTACAGACCATTGCGTTAAGGGCACAATTTGCTACAACTTTTGTAGTAAAAGTTTTTCTGTACTCTGCTTCCGATACCGTTTTTTTTCAACACTCTTCTATTTTCCACATTTTTGAAAAATTCTCGATATTGATGCATCTGGGAGCAAAAGTGTTACAGACCATTGCGTTAAGGGTACAATTTGCTACAACTTTTGTAGTAAAAGTTTTTCTGTACTCTGCTTCCGATACCGTTTTTTTTCAACACTCTCCTATTTTCCACATTTTTGAAAAATTCCCGATATTGATGCATCTGGGAGCAAAAGTGTTACAGACCATTGCGTTAAGGGTACAATTTGCTACAACTTTTGTAGTAAAAGTTTTTCTGTACTCTGCTTCCGATACCGTTTTTTTTCAACACTCTTCTATTTTACATATTTTTGAAAAATTCTCGATATTGATGCATCTGGGAGCAAAAATGTTACAGACCATTGCGTTAAGGGCACAATTTGCTACAACTTTTGTTGTAAAAGTTTTTCTGTACTCTGCTTCCGATACCGTTTTTTTTCAACACTCTTCTATTTTCCACATTTTTGAAAAATTCTCGATATTGATGCATCTGGGAGCAAAAGTGTTACAGACCATTGCGTTAAGGGTACAATTTGCTATAACTTTTGTAGTAAAAGTTTTTCTGTACTCTGCTTCCGATACCGTTTTTTTTTCAACACTCTTCTATTTTACATATTTTTGAAAAATTCTCGACATTGATGCATCTGGGAGCAAAAATGTTACAGACCATTGCGTTAAGGGTACAATTTGCTACAACTTTTGTAGTAAAAGTTTTTCTGTACTCTGCTTCGGATACCGTTTTTTTTCAACACTCTTCTATTTTTAACATTCTTGAAAAATATTCGACATTGATGCATCTGGGAGCAAAAATGTTACAGACCATTGCGTTAAGGGCACAATTTGCTACAACTTTTGTAGTAAAAGTTTTTCTGTACTCTGCTTCCGATACCGTTTTTTTTCAACACTTCTATTTTACATATTTTTGAAAAATTCTCGATATTGATGCTTCTGGGAGCAAAAATGTTACAGACCATTGCGTTAAGGACACAATTTGCTACAACTTTTGTAGTAAAAGTTTTTCTGTACTATGCTTCCGATACCGCTTTTTTCAACACTCTTCTATTTTTAACATTCTTGAAAAATTTTCGACATTGATGCATCTGGGAGCAAAAATGTTACAGACCATTGCATTAAGGGTACAATTTGCTACAACTTTTGTAGTAAAAGTTTTTCTGTACTCTGCTTCCGATACCGTTTTTTTTCAACACTCTTCTATTTTACACATTTTTGAAAAATTCTCGATATTGATGCATCTGGGAGCAAAAGTGTTACAGACCATTGCGTTAAGGGTACAATTTGCTACAACTTTTGTAGTAAAAGTTTTTCTGTACTCTGCTTCCGATACCGTTTTTTTTCAACACTCTTCTATTTTACATATTTTTGAAAAATTCTCGATATTGATGCATTTGGGAGCAAAAATGTTACAGACCATTGCGTTAAGGACACAATTTGCTACAACTTTTGTAGTAAAAGTTTTTCTGCACTATGCTTCCGATACCGCTTTTTTCAACACTCTTCTATTTTTAACATTCTTGAAAAATTTTCGACATTGATGCATCTGGGAGCAAAAATGTTACAGACCATTGCGTTAAGGGTACAATTTGCTACAACTTTTGTAGTAAAAGTTTTTCTGTACTCTGCTTCCGATACCGTTTTTTTTCAACACTCTTCTATTTTTAACATTCTTGAAAAATATTCGACATTGATGCATCTGGGAGCAAAAATGTTACAGACCATTGCGTTAAGGGCACAATTTGCTACAACTTTTGTAGTAAAAGTTTTTCTGTACTCTGCTTCCGATACCGTTTTTTTTCAACACTCTTCTATTTTCCACATTTTTGAAAAATTCTCGATATTGATGCATCTGGGAGCAAAAGTGTTACAGACCATTGCGTTAAGGGTACAATTTGCTATAACTTTTGTAGTAAAAGTTTTTCTGTACTCTGCTTCCGATACCGTTTTTTTTTCAACACTCTTCTATTTTACATATTTTTGAAAAATTCTCGACATTGATGCATCTGGGAGCAAAAATGTTACAGACCATTGCGTTAAGGGTACAATTTGCTACAACTTTTGTAGTAAAAGTTTTTCTGTACTCTGCTTCGGATACCGTTTTTTTTCAACACTCTTCTATTTTTAACATTCTTGAAAAATATTCGACATTGATGCATCTGGGAGCAAAAATGTTACAGACCATTGCGTTAAGGGCACAATTTGCTACAACTTTTGTAGTAAAAGTTTTTCTGTACTCTGCTTCCGATACCGTTTTTTTTCAACACTCTTCTATTTTACATATTTTTGAAAAATTCTCGATATTGATGCTTCTGGGAGCAAAAATGTTACAGACCATTGCGTTAAGGACACAATTTGCTACAACTTTTGTAGTAAAAGTTTTTCTGTACTATGCTTCCGATACCGCTTTTTTCAACACTCTTCTATTTTTAACATTCTTGAAAAATTTTCGACATTGATGCATCTGGGAGCAAAAATGTTACAGACCATTGCATTAAGGGTACAATTTGCTACAACTTTTGTAGTAAAAGTTTTTCTGTACTCTGCTTCCGATACCGTTTTTTTTCAACACTCTTCTATTTTACACATTTTTGAAAAATTCTCGATATTGATGCATCTGGGAGCAAAAGTGTTACAGACCATTGCGTTAAGGGTACAATTTGCTACAACTTTTGTAGTAAAAGTTTTTCTGTACTCTGCTTCCGATACCGTTTTTTTTCAACACTCTTCTATTTTACATATTTTTGAAAAATTCTCGATATTGATGCATTTGGGAGCAAAAATGTTACAGACCATTGCGTTAAGGACACAATTTGCTACAACTTTTGTAGTAAAAGTTTTTCTGCACTATGCTTCCGATACCGCTTTTTTCAACACTCTTCTATTTTTAACATTCTTGAAAAATTTTCGACATTGATGCATCTGGGAGCAAAAATGTTACAGACCATTGCGTTAAGGGTACAATTTGCTACAACTTTTGTAGTAAAAGTTTTTCTGTACTCTGCTTCCGATACCGTTTTTTTTCAACACTCTTCTATTTTTAACATTCTTGAAAAATATTCGACATTGATGCATCTGGGAGCAAAAATGTTACAGACCATTGCGTTAAGGGCACAATTTGCTACAACTTTTGTAGTAAAAGTTTTTCTGTACTCTGCTTCCGATACCGTTTTTTTTCAACACTCTTCTATTTTCCACATTTTTGAAAAATTCTCGATATTGATGCATCTGGGAGCAAAAATGTTACAGACCATTGCGTTAAGGGCACAATTTGCTACAACTTTTGTAGTAAAAGTTTTTCTGTACTCTGCTTCCGATACCGTTTTTTTCAACACTCTTCTATTTTTAACATTCTTGAAAAATATTCGACATTGATGCATCTGGGAGCAAAAATGTTACAGACCATTGCGTTAAGGGCACAATTTGCTACAACTTTTGTAGTAAAAGTTTTTCTGTACTCTGCTTCCGATACCGTTTTTTTTCAACACTCTTCTATTTTCCACATTTTTGAAAAATTCTCGATATTGATGCATCTGGGAGCAAAAATGTTACAGACCATTGCGTTAAGGGCACAATTTGCTACAACTTTTGTAGTAAAAGTTTTTCTGTACTCTGCTTCCGATACCGTTTTTTTTCAACACTCTTCTATTTTCCACATTTTTGAAAAATTCTCGATATTGATGCATCTGGGAGCAAAAGTGTTACAGACCATTGCGTTAAGGGTACAATTTGCTACAACTTTTGTAGTAAAAGTTTTTCTGTACTCTGCTTCCGATACCGTTTTTTTTCAACACTCTCCTATTTTCCACATTTTTGAAAAATTCCCGATATTGATGCATCTGGGAGCAAAAGTGTTACAGACCATTGCGTTAAGGGTACAATTTGCTACAACTTTTGTAGTAAAAGTTTTTCTGTACTCTGCTTCCGATACCGTTTTTTTTCAACACTCTTCTATTTTACGTATTTTTGAAAAATTCTCGATATTGATGCATCTGGGAGCAAAAGTGTTACAGACCATTGCGTTAAGGGTACAATTTGCTATAACTTTTGTAGTAAAAGTTTTTCTGTACTCTGCTTCCGATACCGTTTTTTTTTCAACACTCTTCTATTTTACATATTTTTGAAAAATTCTCGATATTGATGCATCTGGGAGCAAAAATGCTACAGACCATTGCGTTAAGGGCACAAGTTGCTACAACTTTTGTAGTAAAAGTTTTTCTGTACTCTGCTTCCGATACCGTTTTTTTTCAACACTCTTCTATTTTACATATTTTTGAAAAATTCTCGACATTGATGCATCTGGGAGCAAAAATGTTACAGACCATTGCGTTAAGGGTACAATTTGCTACAACTTTTGTAGTAAAAGTTTTTCTGTACTCTGCTTCCGATACCGTTTTTTTCAACACTCTTCTATTTTACATATTTTTGAAAAATTCTCGACATTGATGCATCTGGGAGCAAAAGTGTTACAGACCATTGCGTTAAGGGTACAATTTGCTATAACTTTTGTAGTAAAAGTTTTTCTGTACTCTGCTTCCGATACCGTTTTTTTTTCAACACTCTTCTATTTTCCACATTTTTGAAAAATTCTCGATATTGATGCATCTGGGAGCAAAAATGTTGCAGACCATTGCGTTAAGGGCACAATTTGCTACAACTTTTGTAGTAAAAGTTTTTCTGTACTCTGATTCCGATAACGTTTTTTTTCAACACTCTTCTATTTTCCACGTTTTTGAAAAATTCTCGATATTGATGCATCTGGGAGCAAAAATGTTGCAGACCATTGCGTTAAGGGCACAATTTGCTACAACTTTTGTAGTAAAAGTTTTTCTGTACTCTGATTCCGATACCGTTTTTTTTCAACACTCTTCTATTTTCCACATTTTTGAAAAATTCTCGATATTGATGCATCTGGGAGCAAAAATGTTACAGACCATTGCGTTAAGGGTACAATTTGCTACAACTTTTGTAGTAAAAGATTTTCTGTACTCTGCTTCTGATACCGTTTTTTTTCAACACTCTTCTATTTTTAACATTCTTGAAAAATTTTCGACATTGATGCATCTGGGAGCAAAAATGTTACAGACCATTGCGTTAAGGGTACAATTTGCTACAACTTTTGTAGTAAAAGATTTTCTGTACTCTGCTTCTGATACCGTTTTTTTTTCAACACTCTTCTATTTTTAACATTCTTGAAAAATTTTCGACATTGATGCATCTGGGAGCAAAAATGTTACAGACCATTGCGTTAAGGGCACAATTTGCTACAACTTTTGTAGTAAAAGTTTTTCTGCACTATGCTTCCGATACCGCTTTTTTCAACACTCTTCTATTTTTAACATTCTTGAAAAATTTTCGACATTGATGCATCTGGGAGCAAAAATGTTACAGACCATTGCGTTAAGGGTACAATTTGCTACAACTTTTGTAGTAAAAGTTTTTCTGCACTATGCTTCCGATACCGCTTTTTTCAACACTCTTCTATTTTTAACATTCTTGAAAAATTTTCGACATTGATGCATCTGGGAGCAAAAATGTTACAGACCATTGCGTTAAGGGTACAATTTGCTACAACTTTTGTAGTAAAAGTTTTTCTGTACTCTGCTTCCGATACCGTTTTTTTTCAACACTCTTCTATTTTTAACATTCTTGAAAAATATTCGACATTGATGCATCTGGGAGCAAAAATGTTACAGACCATTGCGTTAAGGGCACAATTTGCTACAACTTTTGTAGTAAAAGTTTTTCTGTACTCTGCTTCCGATACCGTTTTTTTTCAACACTCTTCTATTTTCCACATTTTTGAAAAATTCTCGATATTGATGCATCTGGGAGCAAAAATGTTACAGACCATTGCGTTAAGGGCACAATTTGCTACAACTTTTGTAGTAAAAGTTTTTCTGTACTCTGCTTCCGATACCGTTTTTTTCAACACTCTTCTATTTTTAACATTCTTGAAAAATATTCGACATTGATGCATCTGGGAGCAAAAATGTTACAGACCATTGCGTTAAGGGCACAATTTGCTACAACTTTTGTAGTAAAAGTTTTTCTGTACTCTGCTTCCGATACCGTTTTTTTTCAACACTCTTCTATTTTCCACATTTTTGAAAAATTCTCGATATTGATGCATCTGGGAGCAAAAATGTTACAGACCATTGCGTTAAGGGCACAATTTGCTACAACTTTTGTAGTAAAAGTTTTTCTGTACTCTGCTTCCGATACCGTTTTTTTTCAACACTCTTCTATTTTCCACATTTTTGAAAAATTCTCGATATTGATGCATCTGGGAGCAAAAGTGTTACAGACCATTGCGTTAAGGGTACAATTTGCTACAACTTTTGTAGTAAAAGTTTTTCTGTACTCTGCTTCCGATACCGTTTTTTTTCAACACTCTCCTATTTTCCACATTTTTGAAAAATTCCCGATATTGATGCATCTGGGAGCAAAAGTGTTACAGACCATTGCGTTAAGGGTACAATTTGCTACAACTTTTGTAGTAAAAGTTTTTCTGTACTCTGCTTCCGATACCGTTTTTTTTCAACACTCTTCTATTTTACGTATTTTTGAAAAATTCTCGATATTGATGCATCTGGGAGCAAAAGTGTTACAGACCATTGCGTTAAGGGTACAATTTGCTATAACTTTTGTAGTAAAAGTTTTTCTGTACTCTGCTTCCGATACCGTTTTTTTTTCAACACTCTTCTATTTTACATATTTTTGAAAAATTCTCGATATTGATGCATCTGGGAGCAAAAATGCTACAGACCATTGCGTTAAGGGCACAAGTTGCTACAACTTTTGTAGTAAAAGTTTTTCTGTACTCTGCTTCCGATACCGTTTTTTTTCAACACTCTTCTATTTTACATATTTTTGAAAAATTCTCGACATTGATGCATCTGGGAGCAAAAATGTTACAGACCATTGCGTTAAGGGTACAATTTGCTACAACTTTTGTAGTAAAAGTTTTTCTGTACTCTGCTTCCGATACCGTTTTTTTCAACACTCTTCTATTTTACATATTTTTGAAAAATTCTCGACATTGATGCATCTGGGAGCAAAAGTGTTACAGACCATTGCGTTAAGGGTACAATTTGCTATAACTTTTGTAGTAAAAGTTTTTCTGTACTCTGCTTCCGATACCGTTTTTTTTTCAACACTCTTCTATTTTCCACATTTTTGAAAAATTCTCGATATTGATGCATCTGGGAGCAAAAATGTTGCAGACCATTGCGTTAAGGGCACAATTTGCTACAACTTTTGTAGTAAAAGTTTTTCTGTACTCTGATTCCGATAACGTTTTTTTTCAACACTCTTCTATTTTCCACGTTTTTGAAAAATTCTCGATATTGATGCATCTGGGAGCAAAAATGTTGCAGACCATTGCGTTAAGGGCACAATTTGCTACAACTTTTGTAGTAAAAGTTTTTCTGTACTCTGATTCCGATACCGTTTTTTTTCAACACTCTTCTATTTTCCACATTTTTGAAAAATTCTCGATATTGATGCATCTGGGAGCAAAAATGTTACAGACCATTGCGTTAAGGGTACAATTTGCTACAACTTTTGTAGTAAAAGATTTTCTGTACTCTGCTTCTGATACCGTTTTTTTTCAACACTCTTCTATTTTTAACATTCTTGAAAAATTTTCGACATTGATGCATCTGGGAGCAAAAATGTTACAGACCATTGCGTTAAGGGTACAATTTGCTACAACTTTTGTAGTAAAAGATTTTCTGTACTCTGCTTCTGATACCGTTTTTTTTTCAACACTCTTCTATTTTTAACATTCTTGAAAAATTTTCGACATTGATGCATCTGGGAGCAAAAATGTTACAGACCATTGCGTTAAGGGTACAATTTGCTACAACTTTTGTAGTAAAAGTTTTTCTGTACTCTGCTTCCGATACCGTTTTTTTTCAACACTCTTCTATTTTCCGCATTTTTGAAAAATTCTCGATATTGATGCATCTGGGAGCAAAAATGTTACAGACCATTGCGTTAAGGGCACAATTTGCTACAACTTTTGTAGTAAAAGTTTTTCTGTACTCTGCTTCCGATACCGTTTTTTTTCAACACTCTTCTATTTTCCACATTTTTGAAAAATTCTCGATATTGATGCATCTGGGAGCAAAAGTGTTACAGACCATTGCGTTAAGGGTACAATTTGCTACAACTTTTGTAGTAAAAGTTTTTCTGTACTCTGCTTCCGATACCGTTTTTTTCAACACTCTTCTATTTTACATATTTTTGAAAAATTCTCGACATTGATGCATCTGGGAGCAAAAGTGTTACAGACCATTGCGTTAAGGGTACAATTTGCTATAACTTTTGTAGTAAAAGTTTTTCTGTACTCTGCTTCCGATACCGTTTTTTTCAACACTCTTCTATTTTACATATTTTTGAAAAATATTCGACATTGATGCATCTGGGAGCAAAAGTGTTACAGACCATTGCGTTAAGGGTACAATTTGCTATAACTTTTGTAGTAAAAGTTTTTCTGTACTCTGCTTCCGATACCGTTTTTTTTCAACACTCTTCTATTTTCCACATTTTTGAAAAATTCTCGATATTGATGCATATGGGAGCAAAAATGTTACAGACCATTGCGTTAAGGGCACAATTTGCTACAACTTTTGTAGTAAAAGTTTTTCTGTACTATGCTTCCGATACCGTTTTTTTTCAACGCTCTTCTATTTTCCACATTTTTGAAAAATTCTCGATATTGATGCATCTGGGAGCAAAAATGTTGCAGACCATTGCGTTAAGGGCACAATTTGCTACAACTTTTGTAGTAAAAGTTTTTCTGTACTCTGATTCCGATACCGTTTTTTTTCAACACTCTTCTATTTTCCACATTTTTGAAAAATTCTCGATATTGATGCATCTGGGAGCAAAAATGTTACAGACCATTGCGTTAAGGGCACAATTTGCTACAACTTTTGTAGTAAAAGTTTTTCTGTACTCTGCTTCCGATACCGTTTTTTTTCAACACTCTTCTATTTTCCACATTTTTGAAAAATTCTCGATATTGATGCATCTGGGAGCAAAAATGTTACAGACCATTGCGTTAAGGGCACAATTTGCTACAACTTTTGTAGTAAAAGTTTTTCTGTACTCTGCTTCTGATACCGTTTTTTTTCAACACTCTTCTATTTTTAACATTCTTGAAAAATTTTCGACATTGATGCATCTGGGAGCAAAAATGTTACAGACCATTGCGTTAAGGGTACAATTTGCTACAACTTTTGTAGTAAAAGATTTTCTGTACTCTGCTTCTGATACCGTTTTTTTTTCAACACTCTTCTATTTTTAACATTCTTGAAAAATTTTCGACATTGATGCATCTGGGAGCAAAAATGTTACAGACCATTGCGTTAAGGGTACAATTTGCTACAACTTTTGTAGTAAAAGTTTTTCTGTACTCTGCTTCCGATACCGTTTTTTTTCAACACTCTTCTATTTTCCGCATTTTTGAAAAATTCTCGATATTGATGCATCTGGGAGCAAAAATGTTACAGACCATTGCGTTAAGGGCACAATTTGCTACAACTTTTGTAGTAAAAGTTTTTCTGTACTCTGCTTCCGATACCGTTTTTTTTCAACACTCTTCTATTTTCCACATTTTTGAAAAATTCTCGATATTGATGCATCTGGGAGCAAAAATGTTGCAGACCATTGCGTTAAGGGCACAATTTGCTACAACTTTTGTAGTAAAAGTTTTTCTGTACTCTGATTCCGATAACGTTTTTTTTCAACACTCTTCTATTTTCCACGTTTTTGAAAAATTCTCGATATTGATGCATCTGGGAGCAAAAATGTTGCAGACCATTGCGTTAAGGGCACAATTTGCTACAACTTTTGTAGTAAAAGTTTTTCTGTACTCTGATTCCGATACCGTTTTTTTTCAACACTCTTCTATTTTCCACATTTTTGAAAAATTCTCGATATTGATGCATCTGGGAGCAAAAATGTTACAGACCATTGCGTTAAGGGTACAATTTGCTACAACTTTTGTAGTAAAAGATTTTCTGTACTCTGCTTCTGATACCGTTTTTTTTTCAACACTCTTCTATTTTTAACATTCTTGAAAAATTTTCGACATTGATGCATCTGGGAGCAAAAATGTTACAGACCATTGCGTTAAGGGTACAATTTGCTACAACTTTTGTAGTAAAAGTTTTTCTGTACTCTGCTTCCGATACCGTTTTTTTTCAACACTCTTCTATTTTCCGCATTTTTGAAAAATTCTCGATATTGATGCATCTGGGAGCAAAAATGTTACAGACCATTGCGTTAAGGGCACAATTTGCTACAACTTTTGTAGTAAAAGTTTTTCTGTACTCTGCTTCCGATACCGTTTTTTTTCAACACTCTTCTATTTTCCACATTTTTGAAAAATTCTCGATATTGATGCATCTGGGAGCAAAAATGTTGCAGACCATTGCGTTAAGGGCACAATTTGCTACAACTTTTGTAGTAAAAGTTTTTCTGTACTCTGATTCCGATAACGTTTTTTTTCAACACTCTTCTATTTTCCACGTTTTTGAAAAATTCTCGATATTGATGCATCTGGGAGCAAAAATGTTGCAGACCATTGCGTTAAGGGCACAATTTGCTACAACTTTTGTAGTAAAAGTTTTTCTGTACTCTGATTCCGATACCGTTTTTTTTCAACACTCTTCTATTTTCCACATTTTTGAAAAATTCTCGATATTGATGCATCTGGGAGCAAAAATGTTGCAGACCATTGCGTTAAGGGCACAATTTGCTACAACTTTTGTAGTAAAAGTTTTTCTGTACTCTGATTCCGATAACGTTTTTTTTCAACACTCTTCTATTTTCCACGTTTTTGAAAAATTCTCGATATTGATGCATCTGGGAGCAAAAATGTTGCAGACCATTGCGTTAAGGGCACAATTTGCTACAACTTTTGTAGTAAAAGTTTTTCTGTACTCTGATTCCGATACCGTTTTTTTTCAACACTCTTCTATTTTCCACATTTTTGAAAAATTCTCGATATTGATGCATCTGGGAGCAAAAATGTTGCAGACCATTGCGTTAAGGGCACAATTTGCTACAACTTTTGTAGTAAAAGTTTTTCTGTACTCTGATTCCGATAACGTTTTTTTTCAACACTCTTCTATTTTCCACGTTTTTGAAAAATTCTCGATATTGATGCATCTGGGAGCAAAAATGTTGCAGACCATTGCGTTAAGGGCACAATTTGCTACAACTTTTGTAGTAAAAGTTTTTCTGTACTCTGATTCCGATACCGTTTTTTTTCAACACTCTTCTATTTTCCACATTTTTGAAAAATTCTCGATATTGATGCATCTGGGAGCAAAAATGTTACAGACCATTGCGTTAAGGGTACAATTTGCTACAACTTTTGTAGTAAAAGATTTTCTGTACTCTGCTTCTGATACCGTTTTTTTTTCAACACTCTTCTATTTTTAACATTCTTGAAAAATTTTCGACATTGATGCATCTGGGAGCAAAAATGTTACAGACCATTGCGTTAAGGGTACAATTTGCTACAACTTTTGTAGTAAAAGTTTTTCTGTACTCTGCTTCCGATACCGTTTTTTTTCAACACTCTTCTATTTTCCGCATTTTTGAAAAATTCTCGATATTGATGCATCTGGGAGCAAAAATGTTACAGACCATTGCGTTAAGGGCACAATTTGCTACAACTTTTGTAGTAAAAGTTTTTCTGTACTCTGCTTCCGATACCGTTTTTTTTCAACACTCTTCTATTTTCCACATTTTTGAAAAATTCTCGATATTGATGCATCTGGGAGCAAAAATGTTGCAGACCATTGCGTTAAGGGCACAATTTGCTACAACTTTTGTAGTAAAAGTTTTTCTGTACTCTGATTCCGATAACGTTTTTTTTCAACACTCTTCTATTTTCCACGTTTTTGAAAAATTCTCGATATTGATGCATCTGGGAGCAAAAATGTTGCAGATCATTGCGTTAAGGGCACAATTTGCTACAACTTTTGTAGTAAAAGTTTTTCTGTACTCTGATTCCGATACCGTTTTTTTTCAACACTCTTCTATTTTCCACATTTTTGAAAAATTCTCGATATTGATGCATCTGGGAGCAAAAATGTTGCAGACCATTGCGTTAAGGGCACAATTTGCTACAACTTTTGTAGTAAAAGTTTTTCTGTACTCTGATTCCGATAACGTTTTTTTTCAACACTCTTCTATTTTCCACGTTTTTGAAAAATTCTCGATATTGATGCATCTGGGAGCAAAAATGTTGCAGACCATTGCGTTAAGGGCACAATTTGCTACAACTTTTGTAGTAAAAGTTTTTCTGTACTCTGATTCCGATACCGTTTTTTTTCAACACTCTTCTATTTTCCACATTTTTGAAAAATTCTCGATATTGATGCATCTGGGAGCAAAAATGTTACAGACCATTGCGTTAAGGGTACAATTTGCTACAACTTTTGTAGTAAAAGATTTTCTGTACTCTGCTTCTGATACCGTTTTTTTTTCAACACTCTTCTATTTTTAACATTCTTGAAAAATTTTCGACATTGATGCATCTGGGAGCAAAAATGTTACAGACCATTGCGTTAAGGGTACAATTTGCTACAACTTTTGTAGTAAAAGTTTTTCTGTACTCTGCTTCCGATACCGTTTTTTTTCAACACTCTTCTATTTTCCGCATTTTTGAAAAATTCTCGATATTGATGCATCTGGGAGCAAAAATGTTACAGACCATTGCGTTAAGGGCACAATTTGCTACAACTTTTGTAGTAAAAGTTTTTCTGTACTCTGCTTCCGATACCGTTTTTTTTCAACACTCTTCTATTTTCCACATTTTTGAAAAATTCTCGATATTGATGCATCTGGGAGCAAAAATGTTGCAGACCATTGCGTTAAGGGCACAATTTGCTACAACTTTTGTAGTAAAAGTTTTTCTGTACTCTGATTCCGATAACGTTTTTTTTCAACACTCTTCTATTTTCCACGTTTTTGAAAAATTCTCGATATTGATGCATCTGGGAGCAAAAATGTTGCAGACCATTGCGTTAAGGGCACAATTTGCTACAACTTTTGTAGTAAAAGTTTTTCTGTACTCTGATTCCGATACCGTTTTTTTTCAACACTCTTCTATTTTCCACATTTTTGAAAAATTCTCGATATTGATGCATCTGGGAGCAAAAATGTTACAGACCATTGCGTTAAGGGTACAATTTGCTACAACTTTTGTAGTAAAAGATTTTCTGTACTCTGCTTCTGATACCGTTTTTTTTTCAACACTCTTCTATTTTTAACATTCTTGAAAAATTTTCGACATTGATGCATCTGGGAGCAAAAATGTTACAGACCATTGCGTTAAGGGTACAATTTGCTACAACTTTTGTAGTAAAAGTTTTTCTGTACTCTGCTTCCGATACCGTTTTTTTTCAACACTCTTCTATTTTCCGCATTTTTGAAAAATTCTCGATATTGATGCATCTGGGAGCAAAAATGTTACAGACCATTGCGTTAAGGGCACAATTTGCTACAACTTTTGTAGTAAAAGTTTTTCTGTACTCTGCTTCCGATACCGTTTTTTTTCAACACTCTTCTATTTTCCACATTTTTGAAAAATTCTCGATATTGATGCATCTGGGAGCAAAAATGTTGCAGACCATTGCGTTAAGGGCACAATTTGCTACAACTTTTGTAGTAAAAGTTTTTCTGTACTCTGATTCCGATAACGTTTTTTTTCAACACTCTTCTATTTTCCACGTTTTTGAAAAATTCTCGATATTGATGCATCTGGGAGCAAAAATGTTGCAGACCATTGCGTTAAGGGCACAATTTGCTACAACTTTTGTAGTAAAAGTTTTTCTGTACTCTGATTCCGATACCGTTTTTTTTCAACACTCTTCTATTTTCCACATTTTTGAAAAATTCTCGATATTGATGCATCTGGGAGCAAAAATGTTACAGACCATTGCGTTAAGGGTACAATTTGCTACAACTTTTGTAGTAAAAGATTTTCTGTACTCTGCTTCTGATACCGTTTTTTTTTCAACACTCTTCTATTTTTAACATTCTTGAAAAATTTTCGACATTGATGCATCTGGGAGCAAAAATGTTACAGACCATTGCGTTAAGGGTACAATTTGCTACAACTTTTGTAGTAAAAGTTTTTCTGTACTCTGCTTCCGATACCGTTTTTTTTCAACACTCTTCTATTTTCCGCATTTTTGAAAAATTCTCGATATTGATGCATCTGGGAGCAAAAATGTTACAGACCATTGCGTTAAGGGCACAATTTGCTACAACTTTTGTAGTAAAAGTTTTTCTGTACTCTGCTTCCGATACCGTTTTTTTTCAACACTCTTCTATTTTCCACATTTTTGAAAAATTCTCGATATTGATGCATCTGGGAGCAAAAATGTTGCAGACCATTGCGTTAAGGGCACAATTTGCTACAACTTTTGTAGTAAAAGTTTTTCTGTACTCTGATTCCGATAACGTTTTTTTTCAACACTCTTCTATTTTCCACGTTTTTGAAAAATTCTCGATATTGATGCATCTGGGAGCAAAAATGTTGCAGATCATTGCGTTAAGGGCACAATTTGCTACAACTTTTGTAGTAAAAGTTTTTCTGTACTCTGATTCCGATACCGTTTTTTTTCAACACTCTTCTATTTTCCACATTTTTGAAAAATTCTCGATATTGATGCATCTGGGAGCAAAAATGTTACAGACCATTGCGTTAAGGGTACAATTTGCTACAACTTTTGTAGTAAAAGATTTTCTGTACTCTGCTTCTGATACCGTTTTTTTTCAACACTCTTCTATTTTTAACATTCTTGAAAAATTTTCGACATTGATGCATCTGGGAGCAAAAATGTTACAGACCATTGCGTTAAGGGTACAATTTGCTACAACTTTTGTAGTAAAAGATTTTCTGTACTCTGCTTCTGATACCGTTTTTTTTTCAACACTCTTCTATTTTTAACATTCTTGAAAAATTTTCGACATTGATGCATCTGGGAGCAAAAATGTTACAGACCATTGCGTTAAGGGTACAATTTGCTACAACTTTTGTAGTAAAAGTTTTTCTGTACTCTGCTTCCGATACCGTTTTTTTTCAACACTCTTCTATTTTCCGCATTTTTGAAAAATTCTCGATATTGATGCATCTGGGAGCAAAAATGTTACAGACCATTGCGTTAAGGGCACAATTTGCTACAACTTTTGTAGTAAAAGTTTTTCTGTACTCTGCTTCCGATACCGTTTTTTTTCAACACTCTTCTATTTTCCACATTTTTGAAAAATTCTCGATATTGATGCATCTGGGAGCAAAAATGTTGCAGACCATTGCGTTAAGGGCACAATTTGCTACAACTTTTGTAGTAAAAGTTTTTCTGTACTCTGATTCCGATAACGTTTTTTTTCAACACTCTTCTATTTTCCACGTTTTTGAAAAATTCTCGATATTGATGCATCTGGGAGCAAAAATGTTGCAGACCATTGCGTTAAGGGCACAATTTGCTACAACTTTTGTAGTAAAAGTTTTTCTGTACTCTGATTCCGATACCGTTTTTTTTCAACACTCTTCTATTTTCCACATTTTTGAAAAATTCTCGATATTGATGCATCTGGGAGCAAAAATGTTACAGACCATTGCGTTAAGGGTACAATTTGCTACAACTTTTGTAGTAAAAGATTTTCTGTACTCTGCTTCTGATACCGTTTTTTTTCAACACTCTTCTATTTTTAACATTCTTGAAAAATTTTCGACATTGATGCATCTGGGAGCAAAAATGTTACAGACCATTGCGTTAAGGGTACAATTTGCTACAACTTTTGTAGTAAAAGATTTTCTGTACTCTGCTTCTGATACCGTTTTTTTTTCAACACTCTTCTATTTTTAACATTCTTGAAAAATTTTCGACATTGATGCATCTGGGAGCAAAAATGTTACAGACCATTGCGTTAAGGGTACAATTTGCTACAACTTTTGTAGTAAAAGTTTTTCTGTACTCTGCTTCCGATACCGTTTTTTTTCAACACTCTTCTATTTTCCGCATTTTTGAAAAATTCTCGATATTGATGCATCTGGGAGCAAAAATGTTACAGACCATTGCGTTAAGGGCACAATTTGCTACAACTTTTGTAGTAAAAGTTTTTCTGTACTCTGCTTCCGATACCGTTTTTTTTCAACACTCTTCTATTTTCCACATTTTTGAAAAATTCTCGATATTGATGCATCTGGGAGCAAAAATGTTGCAGACCATTGCGTTAAGGGCACAATTTGCTACAACTTTTGTAGTAAAAGTTTTTCTGTACTCTGATTCCGATAACGTTTTTTTTCAACACTCTTCTATTTTCCACGTTTTTGAAAAATTCTCGATATTGATGCATCTGGGAGCAAAAATGTTGCAGATCATTGCGTTAAGGGCACAATTTGCTACAACTTTTGTAGTAAAAGTTTTTCTGTACTCTGATTCCGATACCGTTTTTTTTCAACACTCTTCTATTTTCCACATTTTTGAAAAATTCTCGATATTGATGCATCTGGGAGCAAAAATGTTACAGACCATTGCGTTAAGGGTACAATTTGCTACAACTTTTGTAGTAAAAGATTTTCTGTACTCTGCTTCTGATACCGTTTTTTTTCAACACTCTTCTATTTTTAACATTCTTGAAAAATTTTCGACATTGATGCATCTGGGAGCAAAAATGTTACAGACCATTGCGTTAAGGGTACAATTTGCTACAACTTTTGTAGTAAAAGATTTTCTGTACTCTGCTTCTGATACCGTTTTTTTTTCAACACTCTTCTATTTTTAACATTCTTGAAAAATTTTCGACATTGATGCATCTGGGAGCAAAAATGTTACAGACCATTGCGTTAAGGGTACAATTTGCTACAACTTTTGTAGTAAAAGTTTTTCTGTACTCTGCTTCCGATACCGTTTTTTTTCAACACTCTTCTATTTTCCGCATTTTTGAAAAATTCTCGATATTGATGCATCTGGGAGCAAAAATGTTACAGACCATTGCGTTAAGGGCACAATTTGCTACAACTTTTGTAGTAAAAGTTTTTCTGTACTCTGCTTCCGATACCGTTTTTTTTCAACACTCTTCTATTTTCCACATTTTTGAAAAATTCTCGATATTGATGCATCTGGGAGCAAAAATGTTGCAGACCATTGCGTTAAGGGCACAATTTGCTACAACTTTTGTAGTAAAAGTTTTTCTGTACTCTGATTCCGATAACGTTTTTTTTCAACACTCTTCTATTTTCCACGTTTTTGAAAAATTCTCGATATTGATGCATCTGGGAGCAAAAATGTTGCAGACCATTGCGTTAAGGGCACAATTTGCTACAACTTTTGTAGTAAAAGTTTTTCTGTACTCTGATTCCGATACCGTTTTTTTTCAACACTCTTCTATTTTCCACATTTTTGAAAAATTCTCGATATTGATGCATCTGGGAGCAAAAATGTTACAGACCATTGCGTTAAGGGTACAATTTGCTACAACTTTTGTGGTAAAAGATTTTCTGTACTCTGCTTCTGATACCGTTTTTTTTCAACACTCTTCTATTTTTAACATTCTTGAAAAATTTTCGACATTGATGCATCTGGGAGCAAAAATGTTACAGACCATTGCGTTAAGGGTACAATTTGCTACAACTTTTGTAGTAAAAGATTTTCTGTACTCTGCTTCTGATACCGTTTTTTTTTCAACACTCTTCTATTTTTAACATTCTTGAAAAATTTTCGACATTGATGCATCTGGGAGCAAAAATGTTACAGACCATTGCGTTAAGGGTACAATTTGCTACAACTTTTGTAGTAAAAGTTTTTCTGTACTCTGCTTCCGATACCGTTTTTTTTCAACACTCTTCTATTTTCCGCATTTTTGAAAAATTCTCGATATTGATGCATCTGGGAGCAAAAATGTTACAGACCATTGCGTTAAGGGCACAATTTGCTACAACTTTTGTAGTAAAAGTTTTTCTGTACTCTGCTTCCGATACCGTTTTTTTTCAACACTCTTCTATTTTCCACATTTTTGAAAAATTCTCGATATTGATGCATCTGGGAGCAAAAATGTTGCAGACCATTGCGTTAAGGGCACAATTTGCTACAACTTTTGTAGTAAAAGTTTTTCTGTACTCTGATTCCGATAACGTTTTTTTTCAACACTCTTCTATTTTCCACGTTTTTGAAAAATTCTCGATATTGATGCATCTGGGAGCAAAAATGTTGCAGACCATTGCGTTAAGGGCACAATTTGCTACAACTTTTGTAGTAAAAGTTTTTCTGTACTCTGATTCCGATACCGTTTTTTTTCAACACTCTTCTATTTTCCACATTTTTGAAAAATTCTCGATATTGATGCATCTGGGAGCAAAAATGTTACAGACCATTGCGTTAAGGGTACAATTTGCTACAACTTTTGTAGTAAAAGATTTTCTGTACTCTGCTTCTGATACCGTTTTTTTTTCAACACTCTTCTATTTTTAACATTCTTGAAAAATTTTCGACATTGATGCATCTGGGAGCAAAAATGTTACAGACCATTGCGTTAAGGGTACAATTTGCTACAACTTTTGTAGTAAAAGTTTTTCTGTACTCTGCTTCCGATACCGTTTTTTTTCAACACTCTTCTATTTTCCGCATTTTTGAAAAATTCTCGATATTGATGCATCTGGGAGCAAAAATGTTACAGACCATTGCGTTAAGGGCACAATTTGCTACAACTTTTGTAGTAAAAGTTTTTCTGTACTCTGCTTCCGATACCGTTTTTTTTCAACACTCTTCTATTTTCCACATTTTTGAAAAATTCTCGATATTGATGCATCTGGGAGCAAAAATGTTGCAGACCATTGCGTTAAGGGCACAATTTGCTACAACTTTTGTAGTAAAAGTTTTTCTGTACTCTGATTCCGATAACGTTTTTTTTCAACACTCTTCTATTTTCCACGTTTTTGAAAAATTCTCGATATTGATGCATCTGGGAGCAAAAATGTTGCAGACCATTGCGTTAAGGGCACAATTTGCTACAACTTTTGTAGTAAAAGTTTTTCTGTACTCTGATTCCGATACCGTTTTTTTTCAACACTCTTCTATTTTCCACATTTTTGAAAAATTCTCGATATTGATGCATCTGGGAGCAAAAATGTTACAGACCATTGCGTTAAGGGTACAATTTGCTACAACTTTTGTAGTAAAAGATTTTCTGTACTCTGCTTCTGATACCGTTTTTTTTTCAACACTCTTCTATTTTTAACATTCTTGAAAAATTTTCGACATTGATGCATCTGGGAGCAAAAATGTTACAGACCATTGCGTTAAGGGTACAATTTGCTACAACTTTTGTAGTAAAAGTTTTTCTGTACTCTGCTTCCGATACCGTTTTTTTTCAACACTCTTCTATTTTCCGCATTTTTGAAAAATTCTCGATATTGATGCATCTGGGAGCAAAAATGTTACAGACCATTGCGTTAAGGGCACAATTTGCTACAACTTTTGTAGTAAAAGTTTTTCTGTACTCTGCTTCCGATACCGTTTTTTTTCAACACTCTTCTATTTTCCACATTTTTGAAAAATTCTCGATATTGATGCATCTGGGAGCAAAAATGTTACAGACCATTGCGTTAAGGGCACAATTTGCTACAACTTTTGTAGTAAAAGTTTTTCTGTACTCTGATTCCGATAACGTTTTTTTTCAACACTCTTCTATTTTCCACGTTTTTGAAAAATTCTCGATATTGATGCATCTGGGAGCAAAAATGTTGCAGACCATTGCGTTAAGGGCACAATTTGCTACAACTTTTGTAGTAAAAGTTTTTCTGTACTCTGATTCCGATACCGTTTTTTTTCAACACTCTTCTATTTTCCACATTTTTGAAAAATTCTCGATATTGATGCATCTGGGAGCAAAAATGTTGCAGACCATTGCGTTAAGGGCACAATTTGCTACAACTTTTGTAGTAAAAGTTTTTCTGTACTATGCTTCCGATACCGTTTTTTTTCAACACTCTTCTATTTTCCACATTTTTGAAAAATTCTCGATATTGATGCATCTGGGAGCAAAAATGTTACAGACCATTGCGTTAAGGGCACAATTTGCTACAACTTTTGTAGTAAAAGTTTTTCTGTACTCTGCTTCCGATACCGTTTTTTTTCAACACTCTTCTATTTTCCACATTTTTGAAAAATTCTCGATATTGATGCATCTGGGAGCAAAAATGTTACAGACCATTGCGTTAAGGGTACAATTTGCTACAACTTTTGTAGTAAAAGTTTTTCTGTACTCTGATTCCGATAACGTTTTTTTTCAACACTCTTCTATTTTCCACGTTTTTGAAAAATTCTCGATATTGATGCATCTGGGAGCAAAAATGTTGCAGACCATTGCGTTAAGGGCACAATTTGCTACAACTTTTGTAGTAAAAGTTTTTCTGTACTCTGATTCCGATACCGTTTTTTTTCAACACTCTTCTATTTTCCACATTTTTGAAAAATTCTCGATATTGATGCATCTGGGAGCAAAAATGTTGCAGACCATTGCGTTAAGGGCACAATTTGCTACAACTTTTGTAGTAAAAGTTTTTCTGTACTATGCTTCCGATACCGTTTTTTTTCAACACTCTTCTATTTTCCACATTTTTGAAAAATTCTCGATATTGATGCATCTGGGAGCAAAAATGTTACAGACCATTGCGTTAAGGGCACAATTTGCTACAACTTTTGTAGTAAAAGTTTTTCTGTACTCTGCTTCCGATACCGTTTTTTTTCAACACTCTTCTATTTTCCACATTTTTGAAAAATTCTCGATATTGATGCATCTGGGAGCAAAAATGTTACAGACCATTGCGTTAAGGGTACAATTTGCTACAACTTTTGTAGTAAAAGTTTTTCTGTACTCTGCTTCTGATACCGTTTTTTTTTCAACACTCTTCTATTTTTAACATTCTTGAAAAATTTTCGACCTTGATGCATCTGGGAGCAAAAATGTTACAGACCATTGCGTTAAGGGTACAATTTGCTACAACTTTTGTAGTAAAAGTTTTTCTGTACTCTGCTTCCGATACCGTTTTTTTTCAACACTCTTCTATTTTCCACATT
The DNA here is from genome assembly GCF_036711975.1 of Onthophagus taurus. Classification (NCBI taxonomy): domain Eukaryota; kingdom Metazoa; phylum Arthropoda; class Insecta; order Coleoptera; family Scarabaeidae; genus Onthophagus; species Onthophagus taurus. Next base: position 7,230,654 of record NW_027248940.1, on the reverse strand, counting down.
TTTGAAAAATTCTCGATATTGATGCATCTGGGAGCAAAAATGTTACAGACCATTGCGTTAAGGGCACAATTTGCTACAACTTTTGTAGTAAAAGTTTTTCTGTACTCTGCTTCTGATACCGTTTTTTTTCAACACTCTTCTATTTTTAACATTCTTGAAAAATTTTCGACATTGATGCATCTGGGAGCAAAAATGTTACAGACCATTGCGTTAAGGGTACAATTTGCTACAACTTTTGTAGTAAAAGTTTTTCTGTACTCTGCTTCTGATACCGTTTTTTTTTCAACACTCTTCTATTTTTAACATTCTTGAAAAATTTTCGACATTGATGCATCTGGGAGCAAAAATGTTACAGACCATTGCGTTAAGGGCACAATTTGCTACAACTTTTGTAGTAAAAGTTTTTCTGTACTCTGCTTCTGATACCGTTTTTTTTCAACACTCTTCTATTTTTAACATTTTTGAAAAATTCTCGATATTGATGCATCTGGGAGCAAAAATGTTACAGACCATTGCGTTAAGGGCACAATTTGCTACAACTTTTGTAGTAAAAGTTTTTCTGTACTCTGCTTCCGATACCGTTTTTTTTCAACACTCTTCTATTTTCCACATTTTTGAAAAATTCTCGATATTGATGCATCTGGGAGCAAAAATGTTGCAGACCATTGCGTTAAGGGCACAATTTGCTACAACTTTTGTAGTAAAAGTTTTTCTGTACTCTGATTCCGATAACGTTTTTTTTCAACACTCTTCTATTTTCCACGTTTTTGAAAAATTCTCGATATTGATGCATCTGGGAGCAAAAATGTTGCAGACCATTGCGTTAAGGGCACAATTTGCTACAACTTTTGTAGTAAAAGTTTTTCTGTACTCTGATTCCGATACCGTTTTTTTTCAACACTCTTCTATTTTCCACATTTTTGAAAAATTCTCGATATTGATGCATCTGGGAGCAAAAATGTTACAGACCATTGCGTTAAGGGTACAATTTGCTACAACTTTTGTAGTAAAAGATTTTCTGTACTCTGCTTCTGATACCGCTTTTTTTTCAACACTCTTCTATTTTTAACATTCTTGAAAAATTTTCGACATTGATGCATCTGGGAGCAAAAATGTTACAGACCATTGCGTTAAGGGTACAATTTGCTACAACTTTTGTAGTAAAAGTTTTTCTGTACTCTGCTTCCGATACCGTTTTTTTTCAACACTCTTCTATTTTCCGCATTTTTGAAAAATTCTCGATATTGATGCATCTGGGAGCAAAAATGTTACAGACCATTGCGTTAAGGGCACAATTTGCTACAACTTTTGTAGTAAAAGTTTTTCTGTACTCTGCTTCCGATACCGTTTTTTTTCAACACTCTTCTATTTTCCACATTTTTGAAAAATTCTCGATATTGATGCATCTGGGAGCAAAAATGTTGCAGACCATTGCGTTAAGGGCACAATTTGCTACAACTTTTGTAGTAAAAGTTTTTCTGTACTCTGATTCCGATAACGTTTTTTTTCAACACTCTTCTATTTTCCACGTTTTTGAAAAATTCTCGATATTGATGCATCTGGGAGCAAAAATGTTGCAGACCATTGCGTTAAGGGCACAATTTGCTACAACTTTTGTAGTAAAAGTTTTTCTGTACTCTGATTCCGATACCGTTTTTTTTCAACACTCTTCTATTTTCCACATTTTTGAAAAATTCTCGATATTGATGCATCTGGGAGCAAAAATGTTGCAGACCATTGCGTTAAGGGCACAATTTGCTACAACTTTTGTAGTAAAAGTTTTTCTGTACTATGCTTCCGATACCGTTTTTTTTCAACACTCTTCTATTTTCCACATTTTTGAAAAATTCTCGATATTGATGCATCTGGGAGCAAAAATGTTACAGACCATTGCGTTAAGGGCACAATTTGCTACAACTTTTGTAGTAAAAGTTTTTCTGTACTCTGCTTCCGATACCGTTTTTTTTCAACACTCTTCTATTTTCCACATTTTTGAAAAATTCTCGATATTGATGCATCTGGGAGCAAAAATGTTACAGACCATTGCGTTAAGGGTACAATTTGCTACAACTTTTGTAGTAAAAGTTTTTCTGTACTCTGCTTCTGATACCGTTTTTTTTTCAACACTTCTATTTTTAACATTCTTGAAAAATTTTCGACCTTGATGCATCTGGGAGCAAAAATGTTACAGACCATTGCGTTAAGGGTACAATTTGCTACAACTTTTGTAGTAAAAGTTTTTCTGTACTCTGCTTCCGATACCGTTTTTTTTCAACACTCTTCTATTTTCCACATTTTTGAAAAATTCTCGATATTGATGCATCTGGGAGCAAAAATGTTACAGACCATTGCGTTAAGGGCACAATTTGCTACAACTTTTGTAGTAAAAGTTTTTCTGTACTCTGCTTCTGATACCGTTTTTTTTCAACACTCTTCTATTTTTAACATTCTTGAAAAATTTTCGACATTGATGCATCTGGGAGCAAAAATGTTACAGACCATTGCGTTAAGGGTACAATTTGCTACAACTTTTGTAGTAAAAGTTTTTCTGTACTCTGCTTCTGATACCGTTTTTTTTTCAACACTCTTCTATTTTTAACATTCTTGAAAAATTTTCGACATTGATGCATCTGGGAGCAAAAATGTTACAGACCATTGCGTTAAGGGCACAATTTGCTACAACTTTTGTAGTAAAAGTTTTTCTGTACTCTGCTTCTGATACCGTTTTTTTTCAACACTCTTCTATTTTTAACATTTTTGAAAAATTCTCGATATTGATGCATCTGGGAGCAAAAATGTTACAGACCATTGCGTTAAGGGCACAATTTGCTACAACTTTTGTAGTAAAAGTTTTTCTGTACTCTGCTTCCGATACCGTTTTTTTTCAACACTCTTCTATTTTCCACATTTTTGAAAAATTCTCGATATTGATGCATCTGGGAGCAAAAATGTTGCAGACCATTGCGTTAAGGGCACAATTTGCTACAACTTTTGTAGTAAAAGTTTTTCTGTACTCTGATTCCGATAACGTTTTTTTTCAACACTCTTCTATTTTCCACGTTTTTGAAAAATTCTCGATATTGATGCATCTGGGAGCAAAAATGTTGCAGACCATTGCGTTAAGGGCACAATTTGCTACAACTTTTGTAGTAAAAGTTTTTCTGTACTCTGATTCCGATACCGTTTTTTTTCAACACTCTTCTATTTTCCACATTTTTGAAAAATTCTCGATATTGATGCATCTGGGAGCAAAAATGTTACAGACCATTGCGTTAAGGGTACAATTTGCTACAACTTTTGTAGTAAAAGATTTTCTGTACTCTGCTTCTGATACCGCTTTTTTTTCAACACTCTTCTATTTTTAACATTCTTGAAAAATTTTCGACATTGATGCATCTGGGAGCAAAAATGTTACAGACCATTGCGTTAAGGGTACAATTTGCTACAACTTTTGTAGTAAAAGTTTTTCTGTACTCTGCTTCCGATACCGTTTTTTTTCAACACTCTTCTATTTTCCGCATTTTTGAAAAATTCTCGATATTGATGCATCTGGGAGCAAAAATGTTACAGACCATTGCGTTAAGGGCACAATTTGCTACAACTTTTGTAGTAAAAGTTTTTCTGTACTCTGCTTCCGATACCGTTTTTTTTCAACACTCTTCTATTTTCCACATTTTTGAAAAATTCTCGATATTGATGCATCTGGGAGCAAAAATGTTGCAGACCATTGCGTTAAGGGCACAATTTGCTACAACTTTTGTAGTAAAAGTTTTTCTGTACTCTGATTCCGATAACGTTTTTTTTCAACACTCTTCTATTTTCCACGTTTTTGAAAAATTCTCGATATTGATGCATCTGGGAGCAAAAATGTTGCAGACCATTGCGTTAAGGGCACAATTTGCTACAACTTTTGTAGTAAAAGTTTTTCTGTACTCTGATTCCGATACCGTTTTTTTTCAACACTCTTCTATTTTCCACATTTTTGAAAAATTCTCGATATTGATGCATCTGGGAGCAAAAATGTTGCAGACCATTGCGTTAAGGGCACAATTTGCTACAACTTTTGTAGTAAAAGTTTTTCTGTACTATGCTTCCGATACCGTTTTTTTTCAACACTCTTCTATTTTCCACATTTTTGAAAAATTCTCGATATTGATGCATCTGGGAGCAAAAATGTTACAGACCATTGCGTTAAGGGCACAATTTGCTACAACTTTTGTAGTAAAAGTTTTTCTGTACTCTGCTTCCGATACCGTTTTTTTTCAACACTCTTCTATTTTCCACATTTTTGAAAAATTCTCGATATTGATGCATCTGGGAGCAAAAATGTTACAGACCATTGCGTTAAGGGTACAATTTGCTACAACTTTTGTAGTAAAAGTTTTTCTGTACTCTGCTTCTGATACCGTTTTTTTTTCAACACTCTTCTATTTTTAACATTCTTGAAAAATTTTCGACCTTGATGCATCTGGGAGCAAAAATGTTACAGACCATTGCGTTAAGGGTACAATTTGCTACAACTTTTGTAGTAAAAGTTTTTCTGTACTCTGCTTCCGATACCGTTTTTTTTCAACACTCTTCTATTTTCCACATTTTTGAAAAATTCTCGATATTGATGCATCTGGGAGCAAAAATGTTACAGACCATTGCGTTAAGGGCACAATTTGCTACAACTTTTGTAGTAAAAGTTTTTCTGTACTCTGCTTCTGATACCGTTTTTTTTCAACACTCTTCTATTTTTAACATTCTTGAAAAATTTTCGACATTGATGCATCTGGGAGCAAAAATGTTACAGACCATTGCGTTAAGGGTACAATTTGCTACAACTTTTGTAGTAAAAGTTTTTCTGTACTCTGCTTCTGATACCGTTTTTTTTTCAACACTCTTCTATTTTTAACATTCTTGAAAAATTTTCGACATTGATGCATCTGGGAGCAAAAATGTTACAGACCATTGCGTTAAGGGCACAATTTGCTACAACTTTTGTAGTAAAAGTTTTTCTGTACTCTGCTTCTGATACCGTTTTTTTTCAACACTCTTCTATTTTTAACATTTTTGAAAAATTCTCGATATTGATGCATCTGGGAGCAAAAATGTTACAGACCATTGCGTTAAGGGCACAATTTGCTACAACTTTTTTAGTAAAAGTTTTTCTGTACTCTGCTTCCGATACCGTTTTTTTTCAACACTCTTCTATTTTCCATATTTTTGAAAAATTCTCGATATTGATGCATCTGGGAGCAAAAATGTTGCAGACCATTGCGTTAAGGGCACAATTTGCTACAACTTTTGTAGTAAAAGTTTTTCTGTACTCTGATTCCGATAACGTTTTTTTTCAACACTCTTCTATTTTCCACGTTTTTGAAAAATTCTCGATATTGATGCATCTGGGAGCAAAAATGTTGCAGACCATTGCGTTAAGGGCACAATTTGCTACAACTTTTGTAGTAAAAGTTTTTCTGTACTCTGATTCCGATACCGTTTTTTTTCAACACTCTTCTATTTTCCACATTTTTGAAAAATTCTCGATATTGATGCATCTGGGAGCAAAAATGTTACAGACCATTGCGTTAAGGGTACAATTTGCTACAACTTTTGTAGTAAAAGATTTTCTGTACTCTGCTTCTGATACCGCTTTTTTTTCAACACTCTTCTATTTTTAACATTCTTGAAAAATTTTCGACATTGATGCATCTGGGAGCAAAAATGTTACAGACCATTGCGTTAAGGGTACAATTTGCTACAACTTTTGTAGTAAAAGTTTTTCTGTACTCTGCTTCCGATACCGTTTTTTTTCAACACTCTTCTATTTTCCGCATTTTTGAAAAATTCTCGATATTGATGCATCTGGGAGCAAAAATGTTACAGACCATTGCGTTAAGGGCACAATTTGCTACAACTTTTGTAGTAAAAGTTTTTCTGTACTCTGCTTCCGATACCGTTTTTTTTCAACACTCTTCTATTTTCCACATTTTTGAAAAATTCTCGATATTGATGCATCTGGGAGCAAAAATGTTGCAGACCATTGCGTTAAGGGCACAATTTGCTACAACTTTTGTAGTAAAAGTTTTTCTGTACTCTGATTCCGATAACGTTTTTTTTCAACACTCTTCTATTTTCCACGTTTTTGAAAAATTCTCGATATTGATGCATCTGGGAGCAAAAATGTTGCAGACCATTGCGTTAAGGGCACAATTTGCTACAACTTTTGTAGTAAAAGTTTTTCTGTACTCTGATTCCGATACCGTTTTTTTTCAACACTCTTCTATTTTCCACATTTTTGAAAAATTCTCGATATTGATGCATCTGGGAGCAAAAATGTTGCAGACCATTGCGTTAAGGGCACAATTTGCTACAACTTTTGTAGTAAAAGTTTTTCTGTACTATGCTTCCGATACCGTTTTTTTTCAACACTCTTCTATTTTCCACATTTTTGAAAAATTCTCGATATTGATGCATCTGGGAGCAAAAATGTTACAGACCATTGCGTTAAGGGCACAATTTGCTACAACTTTTGTAGTAAAAGTTTTTCTGTACTCTGCTTCCGATACCGTTTTTTTTCAACACTCTTCTATTTTCCACATTTTTGAAAAATTCTCGATATTGATGCATCTGGGAGCAAAAATGTTACAGACCATTGCGTTAAGGGTACAATTTGCTACAACTTTTGTAGTAAAAGATTTTCTGTACTCTGCTTCTGATACCGCTTTTTTTTCAACACTCTTCTATTTTTAACATTCTTGAAAAATTTTCGACATTGATGCATCTGGGAGCAAAAATGTTACAGACCATTGCGTTAAGGGTACAATTTGCTACAACTTTTGTAGTAAAAGTTTTTCTGTACTCTGCTTCCGATACCGTTTTTTTTCAACACTCTTCTATTTTCCGCATTTTTGAAAAATTCTCGATATTGATGCATCTGGGAGCAAAAATGTTACAGACCATTGCGTTAAGGGCACAATTTGCTACAACTTTTGTAGTAAAAGTTTTTCTGTACTCTGCTTCCGATACCGTTTTTTTTCAACACTCTTCTATTTTCCACATTTTTGAAAAATTCTCGATATTGATGCATCTGGGAGCAAAAATGTTGCAGACCATTGCGTTAAGGGCACAATTTGCTACAACTTTTGTAGTAAAAGTTTTTCTGTACTCTGATTCCGATAACGTTTTTTTTCAACACTCTTCTATTTTCCACGTTTTTGAAAAATTCTCGATATTGATGCATCTGGGAGCAAAAATGTTGCAGACCATTGCGTTAAGGGCACAATTTGCTACAACTTTTGTAGTAAAAGTTTTTCTGTACTCTGATTCCGATACCGTTTTTTTTCAACACTCTTCTATTTTCCACATTTTTGAAAAATTCTCGATATTGATGCATCTGGGAGCAAAAATGTTGCAGACCATTGCGTTAAGGGCACAATTTGCTACAACTTTTGTAGTAAAAGTTTTTCTGTACTATGCTTCCGATACCGTTTTTTTTCAACACTCTTCTATTTTCCACATTTTTGAAAAATTCTCGATATTGATGCATCTGGGAGCAAAAATGTTACAGACCATTGCGTTAAGGGCACAATTTGCTACAACTTTTGTAGTAAAAGTTTTTCTGTACTCTGCTTCCGATACCGTTTTTTTTCAACACTCTTCTATTTTCCACATTTTTGAAAAATTCTCGATATTGATGCATCTGGGAGCAAAAATGTTACAGACCATTGCGTTAAGGGTACAATTTGCTACAACTTTTGTAGTAAAAGTTTTTCTGTACTCTGCTTCTGATACCGTTTTTTTTTCAACACTCTTCTATTTTTAACATTCTTGAAAAATTTTCGACCTTGATGCATCTGGGAGCAAAAATGTTACAGACCATTGCGTTAAGGGTACAATTTGCTACAACTTTTGTAGTAAAAGTTTTTCTGTACTCTGCTTCCGATACCGTTTTTTTTCAACACTCTTCTATTTTCCACATTTTTGAAAAATTCTCGATATTGATGCATCTGGGAGCAAAAATGTTACAGACCATTGCGTTAAGGGCACAATTTGCTACAACTTTTGTAGTAAAAGTTTTTCTGTACTCTGCTTCTGATACCGTTCTTTTTCAACACTCTTCTATTTTTAACATTCTTGAAAAATTTTCGACATTGATGCATCTGGGAGCAAAAATGTTACAGACCATTGCGTTAAGGGTACAATTTGCTACAACTTTTGTAGTAAAAGTTTTTCTGTACTCTGCTTCTGATACCGTTTTTTTTTCAACACTCTTCTATTTTTAACATTCTTGAAAAATTTTCGACATTGATGCATCTGGGAGCAAAAATGTTACAGACCATTGCGTTAAGGGCACAATTTGCTACAACTTTTGTAGTAAAAGTTTTTCTGTACTCTGCTTCTGATACCGTTTTTTTTCAACACTCTTCTATTTTTAACATTTTTGAAAAATTCTCGATATTGATGCATCTGGGAGCAAAAATGTTACAGACCATTGCGTTAAGGGCACAATTTGCTACAACTTTTGTAGTAAAAGTTTTTCTGTACTCTGCTTCCGATACCGTTTTTTTTCAACACTCTTCTATTTTCCACATTTTTGAAAAATTCTCGATATTGATGCATCTGGGAGCAAAAATGTTGCAGACCATTGCGTTAAGGGCACAATTTGCTACAACTTTTGTAGTAAAAGTTTTTCTGTACTATGCTTCCGATACCGTTTTTTTTCAACGCTGTTCTATTTTCCACATTTTTGAAAAATTCTCGATATTGATGCATCTGGGAGCAAAAATGTTGCAGACCATTGCGTTAAGGGCACAATTTGCTACAACTTTTGTAGTAAAAGTTTTTCTGTACTCTGATTCCGATACCGTTTTTTTTCAACACTCTTCTATTTTCCACATTTTTGAAAAATTCTCGATATTGATGCATCTGGGAGCAAAAATGTTGCAGACCATTGCGTTAAGGGCACAATTTGCTACAACTTTTGTAGTAAAAGTTTTTCTGTACTATGCTTCCGATACCGTTTTTTTTCAACACTCTTCTATTTTCCACATTTTTGAAAAATTCTCGATATTGATGCATCTGGGAGCAAAAATGTTACAGACCATTGCGTTAAGGGCACAATTTGCTACAACTTTTGTAGTAAAAGTTTTTCTGTACTCTGCTTCCGATACCGTTTTTTTTCAACACTCTTCTATTTTCCACATTTTTGAAAAATTCTCGATATTGATGCATCTGGGAGCAAAAATGTTACAGACCATTGCGTTAAGGGCACAATTTGCTACAACTTTTTTAGTAAAAGTTTTTCTGTACTCTGCTTCCGATACCGTTTTTTTTCAACACTCTTCTATTTTCCACATTTTTGAAAAATTCTCGATATTGATGCATCTGGGAGCAAAAATGTTGCAGACCATTGCGTTAAGGGCACAATTTGCTACAACTTTTGTAGTAAAAGTTTTTCTGTACTCTGATTCCGATAACGTTTTTTTTCAACACTCTTCTATTTTCCACGTTTTTGAAAAATTCTCGATATTGATGCATCTGGGAGCAAAAATGTTGCAGACCATTGCGTTAAGGGCACAATTTGCTACAACTTTTGTAGTAAAAGTTTTTCTGTACTCTGATTCCGATACCGTTTTTTTTCAACACTCTTCTATTTTCCACATTTTTGAAAAATTCTCGATATTGATGCATCTGGGAGCAAAAATGTTACAGACCATTGCGTTAAGGGTACAATTTGCTACAACTTTTGTAGTAAAAGATTTTCTGTACTCTGCTTCTGATACCGCTTTTTTTTCAACACTCTTCTATTTTTAACATTCTTGAAAAATTTTCGACATTGATGCATCTGGGAGCAAAAATGTTACAGACCATTGCGTTAAGGGTACAATTTGCTACAACTTTTGTAGTAAAAGTTTTTCTGTACTCTGCTTCCGATACCGTTTTTTTTCAACACTCTTCTATTTTCCGCATTTTTGAAAAATTCTCGATATTGATGCATCTGGGAGCAAAAATGTTACAGACCATTGCGTTAAGGGCACAATTTGCTACAACTTTTGTAGTAAAAGTTTTTCTGTACTCTGCTTCCGATACCGTTTTTTTTCAACACTCTTCTATTTTCCACATTTTTGAAAAATTCTCGATATTGATGCATCTGGGAGCAAAAATGTTGCAGACCATTGCGTTAAGGGCACAATTTGCTACAACTTTTGTAGTAAAAGTTTTTCTGTACTCTGATTCCGATAACGTTTTTTTTCAACACTCTTCTATTTTCCACGTTTTTGAAAAATTCTCGATATTGATGCATCTGGGAGCAAAAATGTTGCAGACCATTGCGTTAAGGGCACAATTTGCTACAACTTTTGTAGTAAAAGTTTTTCTGTACTCTGATTCCGATACCGTTTTTTTTCAACACTCTTCTATTTTCCACATTTTTGAAAAATTCTCGATATTGATGCATCTGGGAGCAAAAATGTTACAGACCATTGCGTTAAGGGCACAATTTGCTACAACTTTTGTAGTAAAAGTTTTTCTGTACTCTGCTTCCGATACCGTTTTTTTTCAACACTCTTCTATTTTCCACATTTTTGAAAAATTCTCGATATTGATGCATCTGGGAGCAAAAATGTTGCAGACCATTGCGTTAAGGGCACAATTTGCTACAACTTTTGTAGTAAAAGTTTTTCTGTACTATGCTTCCGATACCGTTTTTTTTCAACGCTGTTCTATTTTCCACATTTTTGAAAAATTCTCGATATTGATGCATCTGGGAGCAAAAATGTTGCAGACCATTGCGTTAAGGGCACAATTTGCTACAACTTTTGTAGTAAAAGTTTTTCTGTACTCTGATTCCGATACCGTTTTTTTTCAACACTCTTCTATTTTCCACATTTTTGAAAAATTCTCGATATTGATGCATCTGGGAGCAAAAATGTTGCAGACCATTGCGTTAAGGGCACAATTTGCTACAACTTTTGTAGTAAAAGTTTTTCTGTACTATGCTTCCGATACCGTTTTTTTTCAACACTCTTCTATTTTCCACATTTTTGAAAAATTCTCGATATTGATGCATCTGGGAGCAAAAATGTTACAGACCATTGCGTTAAGGGCACAATTTGCTACAACTTTTGTAGTAAAAGTTTTTCTGTACTCTGCTTCCGATACCGTTTTTTTTCAACACTCTTCTATTTTCCACATTTTTGAAAAATTCTCGATATTGATGCATCTGGGAGCAAAAATGTTACAGACCATTGCGTTAAGGGCACAATTTGCTACAACTTTTTTAGTAAAAGTTTTTCTGTACTCTGCTTCCGATACCGTTTTTTTTCAACACTCTTCTATTTTCCACATTTTTGAAAAATTCTCGATATTGATGCATCTGGGAGCAAAAATGTTGCAGACCATTGCGTTAAGGGCACAATTTGCTACAACTTTTGTAGTAAAAGTTTTTCTGTACTCTGATTCCGATAACGTTTTTTTTCAACACTCTTCTATTTTCCACGTTTTTGAAAAATTCTCGATATTGATGCATCTGGGAGCAAAAATGTTGCAGACCATTGCGTTAAGGGCACAATTTGCTACAACTTTTGTAGTAAAAGTTTTTCTGTACTCTGATTCCGATACCGTTTTTTTTCAACACTCTTCTATTTTCCACATTTTTGAAAAATTCTCGATATTGATGCATCTGGGAGCAAAAATGTTACAGACCATTGCGTTAAGGGTACAATTTGCTACAACTTTTGTAGTAAAAGATTTTCTGTACTCTGCTTCTGATACCGCTTTTTTTTCAACACTCTTCTATTTTTAACATTCTTGAAAAATTTTCGACATTGATGCATCTGGGAGCAAAAATGTTACAGACCATTGCGTTAAGGGTACAATTTGCTACAACTTTTGTAGTAAAAGTTTTTCTGTACTCTGCTTCCGATACCGTTTTTTTTCAACACTCTTCTATTTTCCGCATTTTTGAAAAATTCTCGATATTGATGCATCTGGGAGCAAAAATGTTACAGACCATTGCGTTAAGGGCACAATTTGCTACAACTTTTGTAGTAAAAGTTTTTCTGTACTCTGCTTCCGATACCGTTTTTTTTCAACACTCTTCTATTTTCCACATTTTTGAAAAATTCTCGATATTGATGCATCTGGGAGCAAAAATGTTGCAGACCATTGCGTTAAGGGCACAATTTGCTACAACTTTTGTAGTAAAAGTTTTTCTGTACTCTGATTCCGATAACGTTTTTTTTCAACACTCTTCTATTTTCCACGTTTTTGAAAAATTCTCGATATTGATGCATCTGGGAGCAAAAATGTTGCAGACCATTGCGTTAAGGGCACAATTTGCTACAACTTTTGTAGTAAAAGTTTTTCTGTACTCTGATTCCGATACCGTTTTTTTTCAACACTCTTCTATTTTCCACATTTTTGAAAAATTCTCGATATTGATGCATCTGGGAGCAAAAATGTTGCAGACCATTGCGTTAAGGGCACAATTTGCTACAACTTTTGTAGTAAAAGTTTTTCTGTACTATGCTTCCGATACCGTTTTTTTTCAACACTCTTCTATTTTCCACATTTTTGAAAAATTCTCGATATTGATGCATCTGGGAGCAAAAATGTTACAGACCATTGCGTTAAGGGCACAATTTGCTACAACTTTTGTAGTAAAAGTTTTTCTGTACTCTGCTTCCGATACCGTTTTTTTTCAACACTCTTCTATTTTCCACATTTTTGAAAAATTCTCGATATTGATGCATCTGGGAGCAAAAATGTTACAGACCATTGCGTTAAGGGTACAATTTGCTACAACTTTTGTAGTAAAAGTTTTTCTGTACTCTGCTTCTGATACCGTTTTTTTTTCAACACTCTTCTATTTTTAACATTCTTGAAAAATTTTCGACCTTGATGCATCTGGGAGCAAAAATGTTACAGACCATTGCGTTAAGGGTACAATTTGCTACAACTTTTGTAGTAAAAGTTTTTCTGTACTCTGCTTCCGATACCGTTTTTTTTCAACACTCTTCTATTTTCCACATTTTTGAAAAATTCTCGATATTGATGCATCTGGGAGCAAAAATGTTACAGACCATTGCGTTAAGGGCACAATTTGCTACAACTTTTGTAGTAAAAGTTTTTCTGTACTCTGCTTCTGATACCGTTCTTTTTCAACACTCTTCTATTTTTAACATTCTTGAAAAATTTTCGACATTGATGCATCTGGGAGCAAAAATGTTACAGACCATTGCGTTAAGGGTACAATTTGCTACAACTTTTGTAGTAAAAGTTTTTCTGTACTCTGCTTCTGATACCGTTTTTTTTTCAACACTCTTCTATTTTTAACATTCTTGAAAAATTTTCGACATTGATGCATCTGGGAGCAAAAATGTTACAGACCATTGCGTTAAGGGCACAATTTGCTACAACTTTTGTAGTAAAAGTTTTTCTGTACTCTGCTTCTGATACCGTTTTTTTTCAACACTCTTCTATTTTTAACATTTTTGAAAAATTCTCGATATTGATGCATCTGGGAGCAAAAATGTTACAGACCATTGCGTTAAGGGCACAATTTGCTACAACTTTTGTAGTAAAAGTTTTTCTGTACTCTGCTTCCGATACCGTTTTTTTTCAACACTCTTCTATTTTCCACATTTTTGAAAAATTCTCGATATTGATGCATCTGGGAGCAAAAATGTTGCAGACCATTGCGTTAAGGGCACAATTTGCTACAACTTTTGTAGTAAAAGTTTTTCTGTACTATGCTTCCGATACCGTTTTTTTTCAACGCTGTTCTATTTTCCACATTTTTGAAAAATTCTCGATATTGATGCATCTGGGAGCAAAAATGTTGCAGACCATTGCGTTAAGGGCACAATTTGCTACAACTTTTGTAGTAAAAGTTTTTCTGTACTCTGATTCCGATACCGTTTTTTTTCAACACTCTTCTATTTTCCACATTTTTGAAAAATTCTCGATATTGATGCATCTGGGAGCAAAAATGTTGCAGACCATTGCGTTAAGGGCACAATTTGCTACAACTTTTGTAGTAAAAGTTTTTCTGTACTATGCTTCCGATACCGTTTTTTTTCAACACTCTTCTATTTTCCACATTTTTGAAAAATTCTCGATATTGATGCATCTGGGAGCAAAAATGTTACAGACCATTGCGTTAAGGGCACAATTTGCTACAACTTTTGTAGTAAAAGTTTTTCTGTACTCTGCTTCCGATACCGTTTTTTTTCAACACTCTTCTATTTTCCACATTTTTGAAAAATTCTCGATATTGATGCATCTGGGAGCAAAAATGTTACAGACCATTGCGTTAAGGGTACAATTTGCTACAACTTTTGTAGTAAAAGTTTTTCTGTACTCTGCTTCTGATACCGTTTTTTTTTCAACACTCTTCTATTTTTAACATTCTTGAAAAATTTTCGACCTTGATGCATCTGGGAGCAAAAATGTTACAGACCATTGCGTTAAGGGTACAATTTGCTACAACTTTTGTAGTAAAAGTTTTTCTGTACTCTGCTTCCGATACCGTTTTTTTTCAACACTCTTCTATTTTCCACATTTTTGAAAAATTCTCGATATTGATGCATCTGGGAGCAAAAATGTTACAGACCATTGCGTTAAGGGCACAATTTGCTACAACTTTTGTAGTAAAAGTTTTTCTGTACTCTGCTTCTGATACCGTTTTTTTTCAACACTCTTCTATTTTTAACATTCTTGAAAAATTTTCGACATTGATGCATCTGGGAGCAAAAATGTTACAGACCATTGCGTTAAGGGTACAATTTGCTACAACTTTTGTAGTAAAAGTTTTTCTGTACTCTGCTTCTGATACCGTTTTTTTTTCAACACTCTTCTATTTTTAACATTCTTGAAAAATTTTCGACATTGATGCATCTGGGAGCAAAAATGTTACAGACCATTGCGTTAAGGGCACAATTTGCTACAACTTTTGTAGTAAAAGTTTTTCTGTACTCTGCTTCTGATACCGTTTTTTTTCAACACTCTTCTATTTTTAACATTTTTGAAAAATTCTCGATATTGATGCATCTGGGAGCAAAAATGTTACAGACCATTGCGTTAAGGGCACAATTTGCTACAACTTTTGTAGTAAAAGTTTTTCTGTACTCTGCTTCCGATACCGTTTTTTTTCAACACTCTTCTATTTTCCACATTTTTGAAAAATTCTCGATATTGATGCATCTGGGAGCAAAAATGTTGCAGACCATTGCGTTAAGGGCACAATTTGCTACAACTTTTGTAGTAAAAGTTTTTCTGTACTCTGATTCCGATAACGTTTTTTTTCAACACTCTTCTATTTTCCACGTTTTTGAAAAATTCTCGATATTGATGCATCTGGGAGCAAAAATGTTGCAGACCATTGCGTTAAGGGCACAATTTGCTACAACTTTTGTAGTAAAAGTTTTTCTGTACTCTGATTCCGATACCGTTTTTTTTCAACACTCTTCTATTTTCCACATTTTTGAAAAATTCTCGATATTGATGCATCTGGGAGCAAAAATGTTACAGACCATTGCGTTAAGGGTACAATTTGCTACAACTTTTGTAGTAAAAGATTTTCTGTACTCTGCTTCTGATACCGCTTTTTTTTCAACACTCTTCTATTTTTAACATTCTTGAAAAATTTTCGACATTGATGCATCTGGGAGCAAAAATGTTACAGACCATTGCGTTAAGGGCACAATTTGCTACAACTTTTGTAGTAAAAGTTTTTCTGTACTCTGCTTCCGATACCGTTTTTTTTCAACACTCTTCTATTTTCCACATTTTTGAAAAATTCTCGATATTGATGCATCTGGGAGCAAAAATGTTGCAGACCATTGCGTTAAGGGCACAATTTGCTACAACTTTTGTAGTAAAAGTTTTTCTGTACTCTGATTCCGATAACGTTTTTTTTCAACACTCTTCTATTTTCCACGTTTTTGAAAAATTCTCGATATTGATGCATCTGGGAGCAAAAATGTTGCAGACCATTGCGTTAAGGGCACAATTTGCTACAACTTTTGTAGTAAAAGTTTTTCTGTACTCTGATTCCGATACCGTTTTTTTTCAACACTCTTCTATTTTCCACATTTTTGAAAAATTCTCGATATTGATGCATCTGGGAGCAAAAATGTTGCAGACCATTGCGTTAAGGGCACAATTTGCTACAACTTTTGTAGTAAAAGTTTTTCTGTACTATGCTTCCGATACCGTTTTTTTTCAACACTCTTCTATTTTCCACATTTTTGAAAAATTCTCGATATTGATGCATCTGGGAGCAAAAATGTTACAGACCATTGCGTTAAGGGCACAATTTGCTACAACTTTTGTAGTAAAAGTTTTTCTGTACTCTGCTTCCGATACCGTTTTTTTTCAACACTCTTCTATTTTCCACATTTTTGAAAAATTCTCGATATTGATGCATCTGGGAGCAAAAATGTTACAGACCATTGCGTTAAGGGTACAATTTGCTACAACTTTTGTAGTAAAAGTTTTTCTGTACTCTGCTTCTGATACCGTTTTTTTTTCAACACTCTTCTATTTTTAACATTCTTGAAAAATTTTCGACCTTGATGCATCTGGGAGCAAAAATGTTACAGACCATTGCGTTAAGGGTACAATTTGCTACAACTTTTGTAGTAAAAGTTTTTCTGTACTCTGCTTCCGATACCGTTTTTTTTCAACACTCTTCTATTTTCCACATTTTTGAAAAATTCTCGATATTGATGCATCTGGGAGCAAAAATGTTACAGACCATTGCGTTAAGGGCACAATTTGCTACAACTTTTGTAGTAAAAGTTTTTCTGTACTCTGCTTCTGATACCGTTCTTTTTCAACACTCTTCTATTTTTAACATTCTTGAAAAATTTTCGACATTGATGCATCTGGGAGCAAAAATGTTACAGACCATTGCGTTAAGGGTACAATTTGCTACAACTTTTGTAGTAAAAGTTTTTCTGTACTCTGCTTCTGATACCGTTTTTTTTTCAACACTCTTCTATTTTTAACATTCTTGAAAAATTTTCGACATTGATGCATCTGGGAGCAAAAATGTTACAGACCATTGCGTTAAGGGCACAATTTGCTACAACTTTTGTAGTAAAAGTTTTTCTGTACTCTGCTTCTGATACCGTTTTTTTTCAACACTCTTCTATTTTTAACATTTTTGAAAAATTCTCGATATTGATGCATCTGGGAGCAAAAATGTTACAGACCATTGCGTTAAGGGCACAATTTGCTACAACTTTTGTAGTAAAAGTTTTTCTGTACTCTGCTTCCGATACCGTTTTTTTTCAACACTCTTCTATTTTCCACATTTTTGAAAAATTCTCGATATTGATGCATCTGGGAGCAAAAATGTTGCAGACCATTGCGTTAAGGGCACAATTTGCTACAACTTTTGTAGTAAAAGTTTTTCTGTACTATGCTTCCGATACCGTTTTTTTTCAACGCTGTTCTATTTTCCACATTTTTGAAAAATTCTCGATATTGATGCATCTGGGAGCAAAAATGTTGCAGACCATTGCGTTAAGGGCACAATTTGCTACAACTTTTGTAGTAAAAGTTTTTCTGTACTCTGATTCCGATACCGTTTTTTTTCAACACTCTTCTATTTTCCACATTTTTGAAAAATTCTCGATATTGATGCATCTGGGAGCAAAAATGTTGCAGACCATTGCGTTAAGGGCACAATTTGCTACAACTTTTGTAGTAAAAGTTTTTCTGTACTATGCTTCCGATACCGTTTTTTTTCAACACTCTTCTATTTTCCACATTTTTGAAAAATTCTCGATATTGATGCATCTGGGAGCAAAAATGTTACAGACCATTGCGTTAAGGGCACAATTTGCTACAACTTTTGTAGTAAAAGTTTTTCTGTACTCTGCTTCCGATACCGTTTTTTTTCAACACTCTTCTATTTTCCACATTTTTGAAAAATTCTCGATATTGATGCATCTGGGAGCAAAAATGTTACAGACCATTGCGTTAAGGGTACAATTTGCTACAACTTTTGTAGTAAAAGTTTTTCTGTACTCTGCTTCTGATACCGTTTTTTTTTCAACACTCTTCTATTTTTAACATTCTTGAAAAATTTTCGACCTTGATGCATCTGGGAGCAAAAATGTTACAGACCATTGCGTTAAGGGTACAATTTGCTACAACTTTTGTAGTAAAAGTTTTTCTGTACTCTGCTTCCGATACCGTTTTTTTTCAACACTCTTCTATTTTCCACATTTTTGAAAAATTCTCGATATTGATGCATCTGGGAGCAAAAATGTTACAGACCATTGCGTTAAGGGCACAATTTGCTACAACTTTTGTAGTAAAAGTTTTTCTGTACTCTGCTTCTGATACCGTTTTTTTTCAACACTCTTCTATTTTTAACATTCTTGAAAAATTTTCGACATTGATGCATCTGGGAGCAAAAATGTTACAGACCATTGCGTTAAGGGTACAATTTGCTACAACTTTTGTAGTAAAAGTTTTTCTGTACTCTGCTTCTGATACCGTTTTTTTTTCAACACTCTTCTATTTTTAACATTCTTGAAAAATTTTCGACATTGATGCATCTGGGAGCAAAAATGTTACAGACCATTGCGTTAAGGGCACAATTTGCTACAACTTTTGTAGTAAAAGTTTTTCTGTACTCTGCTTCTGATACCGTTTTTTTTCAACACTCTTCTATTTTTAACATTTTTGAAAAATTCTCGATATTGATGCATCTGGGAGCAAAAATGTTACAGACCATTGCGTTAAGGGCACAATTTGCTACAACTTTTGTAGTAAAAGTTTTTCTGTACTCTGCTTCCGATACCGTTTTTTTTCAACACTCTTCTATTTTCCACATTTTTGAAAAATTCTCGATATTGATGCATCTGGGAGCAAAAATGTTGCAGACCATTGCGTTAAGGGCACAATTTGCTACAACTTTTGTAGTAAAAGTTTTTCTGTACTCTGATTCCGATAACGTTTTTTTTCAACACTCTTCTATTTTCCACGTTTTTGAAAAATTCTCGATATTGATGCATCTGGGAGCAAAAATGTTGCAGACCATTGCGTTAAGGGCACAATTTGCTACAACTTTTGTAGTAAAAGTTTTTCTGTACTCTGATTCCGATACCGTTTTTTTTCAACACTCTTCTATTTTCCACATTTTTGAAAAATTCTCGATATTGATGCATCTGGGAGCAAAAATGTTACAGACCATTGCGTTAAGGGTACAATTTGCTACAACTTTTGTAGTAAAAGATTTTCTGTACTCTGCTTCTGATACCGCTTTTTTTTCAACACTCTTCTATTTTTAACATTCTTGAAAAATTTTCGACATTGATGCATCTGGGAGCAAAAATGTTACAGACCATTGCGTTAAGGGCACAATTTGCTACAACTTTTGTAGTAAAAGTTTTTCTGTACTCTGCTTCCGATACCGTTTTTTTTCAACACTCTTCTATTTTCCACATTTTTGAAAAATTCTCGATATTGATGCATCTGGGAGCAAAAATGTTGCAGACCATTGCGTTAAGGGCACAATTTGCTACAACTTTTGTAGTAAAAGTTTTTCTGTACTCTGATTCCGATAACGTTTTTTTTCAACACTCTTCTATTTTCCACGTTTTTGAAAAATTCTCGATATTGATGCATCTGGGAGCAAAAATGTTGCAGACCATTGCGTTAAGGGCACAATTTGCTACAACTTTTGTAGTAAAAGTTTTTCTGTACTCTGATTCCGATACCGTTTTTTTTCAACACTCTTCTATTTTCCACATTTTTGAAAAATTCTCGATATTGATGCATCTGGGAGCAAAAATGTTGCAGACCATTGCGTTAAGGGCACAATTTGCTACAACTTTTGTAGTAAAAGTTTTTCTGTACTATGCTTCCGATACCGTTTTTTTTCAACACTCTTCTATTTTCCACATTTTTGAAAAATTCTCGATATTGATGCATCTGGGAGCAAAAATGTTACAGACCATTGCGTTAAGGGCACAATTTGCTACAACTTTTGTAGTAAAAGTTTTTCTGTACTCTGCTTCCGATACCGTTTTTTTTCAACACTCTTCTATTTTCCACATTTTTGAAAAATTCTCGATATTGATGCATCTGGGAGCAAAAATGTTACAGACCATTGCGTTAAGGGTACAATTTGCTACAACTTTTGTAGTAAAAGTTTTTCTGTACTCTGCTTCTGATACCGTTTTTTTTTCAACACTCTTCTATTTTTAACATTCTTGAAAAATTTTCGACCTTGATGCATCTGGGAGCAAAAATGTTACAGACCATTGCGTTAAGGGTACAATTTGCTACAACTTTTGTAGTAAAAGTTTTTCTGTACTCTGCTTCCGATACCGTTTTTTTTCAACACTCTTCTATTTTCCACATTTTTGAAAAATTCTCGATATTGATGCATCTGGGAGCAAAAATGTTACAGACCATTGCGTTAAGGGCACAATTTGCTACAACTTTTGTAGTAAAAGTTTTTCTGTACTCTGCTTCTGATACCGTTCTTTTTCAACACTCTTCTATTTTTAACATTCTTGAAAAATTTTCGACATTGATGCATCTGGGAGCAAAAATGTTACAGACCATTGCGTTAAGGGTACAATTTGCTACAACTTTTGTAGTAAAAGTTTTTCTGTACTCTGCTTCTGATACCGTTTTTTTTTCAACACTCTTCTATTTTTAACATTCTTGAAAAATTTTCGACATTGATGCATCTGGGAGCAAAAATGTTACAGACCATTGCGTTAAGGGCACAATTTGCTACAACTTTTGTAGTAAAAGTTTTTCTGTACTCTGCTTCTGATACCGTTTTTTTTCAACACTCTTCTATTTTTAACATTTTTGAAAAATTCTCGATATTGATGCATCTGGGAGCAAAAATGTTACAGACCATTGCGTTAAGGGCACAATTTGCTACAACTTTTGTAGTAAAAGATTTTCTGTACTCTGCTTCTGATACCGTTTTTTTTTCAACACTCTTCTATTTTTAACATTCTTGAAAAATTTTCGACATTGATGCATCTGGGAGCAAAAATGTTACAGACCATTGCGTTAAGGGTACAATTTGCTACAACTTTTGTAGTAAAAGTTTTTCTGTACTCTGCTTCCGATACCGTTTTTTTTCAACACTCTTCTATTTTCCGCATTTTTGAAAAATTCTCGATATTGATGCATCTGGGAGCAAAAATGTTACAGACCATTGCGTTAAGGGCACAATTTGCTACAACTTTTGTAGTAAAAGTTTTTCTGTACTCTGCTTCCGATACCGTTTTTTTCAACACTCTTCTATTTTCCACATTTTTGAAAAATTCTCGATATTGATGCATCTGGGAGCAAAAATGTTGCAGACCATTGCGTTAAGGGCACAATTTGCTACAACTTTTGTAGTAAAAGTTTTTCTGTACTCTGATTCCGATAACGTTTTTTTTCAACACTCTTCTATTTTCCACGTTTTTGAAAAATTCTCGATATTGATGCATCTGGGAGCAAAAATGTTGCAGACCATTGCGTTAAGGGCACAATTTGCTACAACTTTTGTAGTAAAAGTTTTTCTGTACTCTGATTCCGATACCGTTTTTTTTCAACACTCTTCTATTTTCCACATTTTTGAAAAATTCTCGATATTGATGCATCTGGGAGCAAAAATGTTGCAGACCATTGCGTTAAGGGCACAATTTGCTACAACTTTTGTAGTAAAAGTTTTTCTGTACTATGCTTCCGATACCGTTTTTTTTCAACACTCTTCTATTTTCCACATTTTTGAAAAATTCTCGATATTGATGCATCTGGGAGCAAAAATGTTACAGACCATTGCGTTAAGGGCACAATTTGCTACAACTTTTGTAGTAAAAGTTTTTCTGTACTCTGCTTCCGATACCGTGTTTTTTCAACACTCTTCTATTTTCCACATTTTTGAAAAATTCTCGATATTGATGCATCTGGGAGCAAAAATGTTACAGACCATTGCGTTAAGGGTACAATTTGCTACAACTTTTGTAGTAAAAGTTTTTCTGTACTCTGCTTCTGATACCGTTTTTTTTTCAACACTCTTCTATTTTTAACATTCTTGAAAAATTTTCGACCTTGATGCATCTGGGAGCAAAAATGTTACAGACCATTGCGTTAAGGGTACAATTTGCTACAACTTTTGTAGTAAAAGTTTTTCTGTACTCTGCTTCCGATACCGTTTTTTTTCAACACTCTTCTATTTTCCACATTTTTGAAAAATTCTCGATATTGATGCATCTGGGAGCAAAAATGTTGCAGACCATTGCGTTAAGGGCACAATTTGCTACAACTTTTGTAGTAAAAGTTTTTCTGTACTATGCTTCCGATACCGTTTTTTTTCAACGCTCTTCTATTTTCCACATTTTTGAAAAATTCTCGATATTGATGCATCTGGGAGCAAAAATGTTACAGACCATTGCGTTAAGGGCACAATTTGCTACAACTTTTGTAGTAAAAGTTTTTCTGTACTCTGCTTCTGATACCGTTTTTTTTCAACACTCTTCTATTTTTAACATTCTTGAAAAATTTTCGACATTGATGCATCTGGGAGCAAAAATGTTACAGACCATTGCGTTAAGGGTACAATTTGCTACAACTTTTGTAGTAAAAGATTTTCTGTACTCTGCTTCTGATACCGTTTTTTTTTCAACACTCTTCTATTTTTAACATTCTTGAAAAATTTTCGACATTGATGCATCTGGGAGCAAAAATGTTACAGACCATTGCGTTAAGGGTACAATTTGCTACAACTTTTGTAGTAAAAGTTTTTCTGTACTCTGCTTCCGATACCGTTTTTTTTCAACACTCTTCTATTTTCCGCATTTTTGAAAAATTCTCGATATTGATGCATCTGGGAGCAAAAATGTTGCAGACCATTGCGTTAAGGGCACAATTTGCTACAACTTTTGTAGTAAAAGTTTTTCTGTACTATGCTTCCGATACCGTTTTTTTTCAACACTCTTCTATTTTCCACATTTTTGAAAAATTCTCGATATTGATGCATCTGGGAGCAAAAATGTTACAGACCATTGCGTTAAGGGCACAATTTGCTACAACTTTTGTAGTAAAAGTTTTTCTGTACTCTGCTTCTGATACCGTTCTTTTTCAACACTCTTCTATTTTTAACATTCTTGAAAAATTTTCGACATTGATGCATCTGGGAGCAAAAATGTTACAGACCATTGCGTTAAGGGTACAATTTGCTACAACTTTTGTAGTAAAAGTTTTTCTGTACTCTGCTTCTGATACCGTTTTTTTTTCAACACTCTTCTATTTTTAACATTCTTGAAAAATTTTCGACATTGATGCATCTGGGAGCAAAAATGTTACAGACCATTGCGTTAAGGGCACAATTTGCTACAACTTTTGTAGTAAAAGTTTTTCTGTACTCTGCTTCTGATACCGTTTTTTTTCAACACTCTTCTATTTTTAACATTTTTGAAAAATTCTCGATATTGATGCATCTGGGAGCAAAAATGTTACAGACCATTGCGTTAAGGGCACAATTTGCTACAACTTTTGTAGTAAAAGATTTTCTGTACTCTGCTTCTGATACCGTTTTTTTTTCAACACTCTTCTATTTTTAACATTCTTGAAAAATTTTCGACATTGATGCATCTGGGAGCAAAAATGTTACAGACCATTGCGTTAAGGGTACAATTTGCTACAACTTTTGTAGTAAAAGTTTTTCTGTACTCTGCTTCCGATACCGTTTTTTTTCAACACTCTTCTATTTTCCGCATTTTTGAAAAATTCTCGATATTGATGCATCTGGGAGCAAAAATGTTACAGACCATTGCGTTAAGGGCACAATTTGCTACAACTTTTGTAGTAAAAGTTTTTCTGTACTCTGCTTCCGATACCGTTTTTTTCAACACTCTTCTATTTTCCACATTTTTGAAAAATTCTCGATATTGATGCATCTGGGAGCAAAAATGTTGCAGACCATTGCGTTAAGGGCACAATTTGCTACAACTTTTGTAGTAAAAGTTTTTCTGTACTCTGCTTCTGATACCGTTTTTTTTTCAACACTCTTCTATTTTTAACATTCTTGAAAAATTTTCGACCTTGATGCATCTGGGAGCAAAAATGTTACAGACCATTGCGTTAAGGGTACAATTTGCTACAACTTTTGTAGTAAAAGTTTTTCTGTACTCTGCTTCCGATACCGTTTTTTTTCAACACTCTTCTATTTTCCACATTTTTGAAAAATTCTCGATATTGATGCATCTGGGAGCAAAAATGTTACAGACCATTGCGTTAAGGGCACAATTTGCTACAACTTTTGTAGTAAAAGTTTTTCTGTACTCTGCTTCTGATACCGTTCTTTTTCAACACTCTTCTATTTTTAACATTCTTGAAAAATTTTCGACATTGATGCATCTGGGAGCAAAAATGTTACAGACCATTGCGTTAAGGGTACAATTTGCTACAACTTTTGTAGTAAAAGTTTTTCTGTACTCTGCTTCTGATACCGTTTTTTTTTCAACACTCTTCTATTTTTAACATTCTTGAAAAATTTTCGACATTGATGCATCTGGGAGCAAAAATGTTACAGACCATTGCGTTAAGGGCACAATTTGCTACAACTTTTGTAGTAAAAGTTTTTCTGTACTCTGCTTCTGATACCGTTTTTTTTCAACACTCTTCTATTTTTAACATTTTTGAAAAATTCTCGATATTGATGCATCTGGGAGCAAAAATGTTACAGACCATTGCGTTAAGGGCACAATTTGCTACAACTTTTGTAGTAAAAGATTTTCTGTACTCTGCTTCTGATACCGTTTTTTTTTCAACACTCTTCTATTTTTAACATTCTTGAAAAATTTTCGACATTGATGCATCTGGGAGCAAAAATGTTACAGACCATTGCGTTAAGGGTACAATTTGCTACAACTTTTGTAGTAAAAGTTTTTCTGTACTCTGCTTCCGATACCGTTTTTTTTCAACACTCTTCTATTTTCCGCATTTTTGAAAAATTCTCGATATTGATGCATCTGGGAGCAAAAATGTTACAGACCATTGCGTTAAGGGCACAATTTGCTACAACTTTTGTAGTAAAAGTTTTTCTGTACTCTGCTTCCGATACCGTTTTTTTCAACACTCTTCTATTTTCCACATTTTTGAAAAATTCTCGATATTGATGCATCTGGGAGCAAAAATGTTGCAGACCATTGCGTTAAGGGCACAATTTGCTACAACTTTTGTAGTAAAAGTTTTTCTGTACTCTGATTCCGATAACGTTTTTTTTCAACACTCTTCTATTTTCCACGTTTTTGAAAAATTCTCGATATTGATGCATCTGGGAGCAAAAATGTTGCAGACCATTGCGTTAAGGGCACAATTTGCTACAACTTTTGTAGTAAAAGTTTTTCTGTACTCTGATTCCGATACCGTTTTTTTTCAACACTCTTCTATTTTCCACATTTTTGAAAAATTCTCGATATTGATGCATCTGGGAGCAAAAATGTTGCAGACCATTGCGTTAAGGGCACAATTTGCTACAACTTTTGTAGTAAAAGTTTTTCTGTACTATGCTTCCGATACCGTTTTTTTTCAACACTCTTCTATTTTCCACATTTTTGAAAAATTCTCGATATTGATGCATCTGGGAGCAAAAATGTTACAGACCATTGCGTTAAGGGCACAATTTGCTACAACTTTTGTAGTAAAAGTTTTTCTGTACTCTGCTTCCGATACCGTGTTTTTTCAACACTCTTCTATTTTCCACATTTTTGAAAAATTCTCGATATTGATGCATCTGGGAGCAAAAATGTTACAGACCATTGCGTTAAGGGTACAATTTGCTACAACTTTTGTAGTAAAAGTTTTTCTGTACTCTGCTTCTGATACCGTTTTTTTTTCAACACTCTTCTATTTTTAACATTCTTGAAAAATTTTCGACCTTGATGCATCTGGGAGCAAAAATGTTACAGACCATTGCGTTAAGGGTACAATTTGCTACAACTTTTGTAGTAAAAGTTTTTCTGTACTCTGCTTCCGATACCGTTTTTTTTCAACACTCTTCTATTTTCCACATTTTTGAAAAATTCTCGATATTGATGCATCTGGGAGCAAAAATGTTGCAGACCATTGCGTTAAGGGCACAATTTGCTACAACTTTTGTAGTAAAAGTTTTTCTGTACTATGCTTCCGATACCGTTTTTTTTCAACGCTCTTCTATTTTCCACATTTTTGAAAAATTCTCGATATTGATGCATCTGGGAGCAAAAATGTTACAGACCATTGCGTTAAGGGCACAATTTGCTACAACTTTTGTAGTAAAAGTTTTTCTGTACTCTGCTTCTGATACCGTTTTTTTTCAACACTCTTCTATTTTTAACATTCTTGAAAAATTTTCGACATTGATGCATCTGGGAGCAAAAATGTTACAGACCATTGCGTTAAGGGTACAATTTGCTACAACTTTTGTAGTAAAAGATTTTCTGTACTCTGCTTCTGATACCGTTTTTTTTTCAACACTCTTCTATTTTTAACATTCTTGAAAAATTTTCGACATTGATGCATCTGGGAGCAAAAATGTTACAGACCATTGCGTTAAGGGTACAATTTGCTACAACTTTTGTAGTAAAAGTTTTTCTGTACTCTGCTTCCGATACCGTTTTTTTTCAACACTCTTCTATTTTCCGCATTTTTGAAAAATTCTCGATATTGATGCATCTGGGAGCAAAAATGTTGCAGACCATTGCGTTAAGGGCACAATTTGCTACAACTTTTGTAGTAAAAGTTTTTCTGTACTATGCTTCCGATACCGTTTTTTTTCAACACTCTTCTATTTTCCACATTTTTGAAAAATTCTCGATATTGATGCATCTGGGAGCAAAAATGTTACAGACCATTGCGTTAAGGGCACAATTTGCTACAACTTTTGTAGTAAAAGTTTTTCTGTACTCTGCTTCCGATACCGTGTTTTTTCAACACTCTTCTATTTTCCACATTTTTGAAAAATTCTCGATATTGATGCATCTGGGAGCAAAAATGTTACAGACCATTGCGTTAAGGGTACAATTTGCTACAACTTTTGTAGTAAAAGTTTTTCTGTACTCTGCTTCTGATACCGTTTTTTTTTCAACACTCTTCTATTTTTAACATTCTTGAAAAATTTTCGACCTTGATGCATCTGGGAGCAAAAATGTTACAGACCATTGCGTTAAGGGTACAATTTGCTACAACTTTTGTAGTAAAAGTTTTTCTGTACTCTGCTTCCGATACCGTTTTTTTTCAACACTCTTCTATTTTCCACATTTTTGAAAAATTCTCGATATTGATGCATCTGGGAGCAAAAATGTTGCAGACCATTGCGTTAAGAGCACAATTTGCTACAACTTTTGTAGTAAAAGTTTTTCTGTACTATGCTTCCGATACCGTTTTTTTTCAACGCTCTTCTATTTTCCACATTTTTGAAAAATTCTCGATATTGATGCATCTGGGAGCAAAAATGTTACAGACCATTGCGTTAAGGGCACAATTTGCTACAACTTTTGTAGTAAAAGTTTTTCTGTACTCTGCTTCTGATACCGTTTTTTTTCAACACTCTTCTATTTTTAACATTCTTGAAAAATTTTCGACATTGATGCATCTGGGAGCAAAAATGTTACAGACCATTGCGTTAAGGGTACAATTTGCTACAACTTTTGTAGTAAAAGATTTTCTGTACTCTGCTTCTGATACCGTTTTTTTTTCAACACTCTTCTATTTTTAACATTCTTGAAAAATTTTCGACATTGATGCATCTGGGAGCAAAAATGTTACAGACCATTGCGTTAAGGGTACAATTTGCTACAACTTTTGTAGTAAAAGTTTTTCTGTACTCTGCTTCCGATACCGTTTTTTTTCAACACTCTTCTATTTTCCGCATTTTTGAAAAATTCTCGATATTGATGCATCTGGGAGCAAAAATGTTACAGACCATTGCGTTAAGGGCACAATTTGCTACAACTTTTGTAGTAAAAGTTTTTCTGTACTCTGCTTCCGATACCGTTTTTTTTCAACACTCTTCTATTTTCCACATTTTTGAAAAATTCTCGATATTGATGCATCTGGGAGCAAAAATGTTGCAGACCATTGCGTTAAGGGCACAATTTGCTACAACTTTTGTAGTAAAAGTTTTTCTGTACTCTGATTCCGATAACGTTTTTTTTCAACACTCTTCTATTTTCCACGTTTTTGAAAAATTCTCGATATTGATGCATCTGGGAGCAAAAATGTTGCAGACCATTGCGTTAAGGGCACAATTTGCTACAACTTTTGTAGTAAAAGTTTTTCTGTACTCTGATTCCGATACCGTTTTTTTTCAACACTCTTCTATTTTCCACATTTTTGAAAAATTCTCGATATTGATGCATCTGGGAGCAAAAATGTTGCAGACCATTGCGTTAAGGGCACAATTTGCTACAACTTTTGTAGTAAAAGTTTTTCTGTACTATGCTTCCGATACCGTTTTTTTTCAACACTCTTCTATTTTCCACATTTTTGAAAAATTCTCGATATTGATGCATCTGGGAGCAAAAATGTTACAGACCATTGCGTTAAGGGCACAATTTGCTACAACTTTTGTAGTAAAAGTTTTTCTGTACTCTGCTTCCGATACCGTTTTTTTTCAACACTCTTCTATTTTCCACATTTTTGAAAAATTCTCGATATTGATGCATCTGGGAGCAAAAATGTTGCAGACCATTGCGTTAAGGGCACAATTTGCTACAACTTTTGTAGTAAAAGTTTTTCTGTACTCTGCTTCTGATACCGTTTTTTTTCAACACTCTTCTATTTTTAACATTCTTGAAAAATTTTCGACATTGATGCATCTGGGAGCAAAAATGTTACAGACCATTGCGTTAAGGGTACAAATTGCTACAACTTTTGTAGTAAAAGATTTTCTGTACTCTGCTTCTGATACCGTTTTTTTTTCAACACTCTTCTATTTTTAACATTCTTGAAAAATTTTCGACATTGATGCATCTGGGAGCAAAAATGTTACAGACCATTGCGTTAAGGGTACAATTTGCTACAACTTTTGTAGTAAAAGTTTTTCTGTACTCTGCTTCCGATACCGTTTTTTTTCAACACTCTTCTATTTTCCGCATTTTTGAAAAATTCTCGATATTGATGCATCTGGGAGCAAAAATGTTACAGACCATTGCGTTAAGGGCACAATTTGCTACAACTTTTGTAGTAAAAGTTTTTCTGTACTCTGCTTCCGATACCGTTTTTTTTCAACACTCTTCTATTTTCCACATTTTTGAAAAATTCTCGATATTGATGCATCTGGGAGCAAAAATGTTGCAGACCATTGCGTTAAGGGCACAATTTGCTACAACTTTTGTAGTAAAAGTTTTTCTGTACTCTGATTCCGATAACGTTTTTTTTCAACACTCTTCTATTTTCCACGTTTTTGAAAAATTCTCGATATTGATGCATCTGGGAGCAAAAATGTTGCAGACCATTGCGTTAAGGGCACAATTTGCTACAACTTTTGTAGTAAAAGTTTTTCTGTACTCTGATTCCGATACCGTTTTTTTTCAAAACTCTTCTATTTTCCACATTTTTGAAAAATTCTCGATATTGATGCATCTGGGAGCAAAAATGTTGCAGACCATTGCGTTAAGGGCACAATTTGCTACAACTTTTGTAGTAAAAGTTTTTCTGTACTATGCTTCCGATACCGTTTTTTTTCAACACTCTTCTATTTTCCACATTTTTGAAAAATTCTCGATATTGATGCATCTGGGAGCAAAAATGTTACAGACCATTGCGTTAAGGGCACAATTTGCTACAACTTTTGTAGTAAAAGTTTTTCTGTACTCTGCTTCCGATACCGTTTTTTTTCAACACTCTTCTATTTTCCACATTTTTGAAAAATTCTCGATATTGATGCATCTGGGAGCAAAAATGTTGCAGGCCATTGCGTTAAGGGCACAATTTGCTACAACTTTTGTAGTAAAAGTTTTTCTGTACTCTGCTTCTGATACCGTTTTTTTTCAACACTCTTCTATTTTTAACATTCTTGAAAAATTTTCGACATTGATGCATCTGGGAGCAAAAATGTTACAGACCATTGCGTTAAGGGTACAAATTGCTACAACTTTTGTAGTAAAAGATTTTCTGTACTCTGCTTCTGATACCGTTTTTTTTTCAACACTCTTCTATTTTTAACATTCTTGAAAAATTTTCGACATTGATGCATCTGGGAGCAAAAATGTTACAGACCATTGCGTTAAGGGTACAATTTGCTACAACTTTTGTAGTAAAAGTTTTTCTGTACTCTGCTTCCGATACCGTTTTTTTTCAACACTCTTCTATTTTCCGCATTTTTGAAAAATTCTCGATATTGATGCATCTGGGAGCAAAAATGTTACAGACCATTGCGTTAAGGGCACAATTTGCTACAACTTTTGTAGTAAAAGTTTTTCTGTACTCTGCTTCCGATACCGTTTTTTTTCAACACTCTTCTATTTTCCACATTTTTGAAAAATTCTCGATATTGATGCATCTGGGAGCAAAAATGTTGCAGACCATTGCGTTAAGGGCACAATTTGCTACAACTTTTGTAGTAAAAGTTTTTCTGTACTCTGATTCCGATAACGTTTTTTTTCAACACTCTTCTATTTTCCACGTTTTTGAAAAATTCTCGATATTGATGCATCTGGGAGCAAAAATGTTGCAGACCATTGCGTTAAGGGCACAATTTGCTACAACTTTTGTAGTAAAAGTTTTTCTGTACTCTGATTCCGATACCGTTTTTTTTCAAAACTCTTCTATTTTCCACATTTTTGAAAAATTCTCGATATTGATGCATCTGGGAGCAAAAATGTTGCAGACCATTGCGTTAAGGGCACAATTTGCTACAACTTTTGTAGTAAAAGTTTTTCTGTACTATGCTTCCGATACCGTTTTTTTTCAACACTCTTCTATTTTCCACATTTTTGAAAAATTCTCGATATTGATGCATCTGGGAGCAAAAATGTTACAGACCATTGCGTTAAGGGCACAATTTGCTACAACTTTTGTAGTAAAAGTTTTTCTGTACTCTGCTTCCGATACCGTTTTTTTTCAACACTCTTCTATTTTCCACATTTTTGAAAAATTCTCGATATTGATGCATCTGGGAGCAAAAATGTTACAGACCATTGCGTTAAGGGTACAATTTGCTACAACTTTTGTAGTAAAAGTTTTTCTGTACTCTGCTTCTGATACCG
This sequence comes from Onthophagus taurus, assembly GCF_036711975.1. Lineage (NCBI taxonomy): Eukaryota > Metazoa > Arthropoda > Insecta > Coleoptera > Scarabaeidae > Onthophagus > Onthophagus taurus. Next base: position 7,199,440 of record NW_027248940.1, on the reverse strand, counting down.
TTTTTTTTTCAACACTCTTCTATTTTTAACATTCTTGAAAAATTTTCGACCTTGATGCATCTGGGAGCAAAAATGTTACAGACCATTGCGTTAAGGGTACAATTTGCTACAACTTTTGTAGTAAAAGTTTTTCTGTACTCTGCTTCCGATACCGTTTTTTTTCAACACTCTTCTATTTTCCACATTTTTGAAAAATTCTCGATATTGATGCATCTGGGAGCAAAAATGTTACAGACCATTGCGTTAAGGGCACAATTTGCTACAACTTTTGTAGTAAAAGTTTTTCTGTACACTGCTTCCGATACCGTTTTTTTTCAACACTCTTCTATTTTCCACATTTTTGAAAAATTCTCGATATTGATGCATCTGGGAGCAAAAATGTTACAGACCATTGCGTTAAGGGTACAATTTGCTACAACTTTTGTAGTAAAAGTTTTTCTGTACTCTGCTTCTGATACCGTTTTTTTTTCAACACTCTTCTATTTTTAACATTCTTGAAAAATTTTCGACCTTGATGCATCTGGGAGCAAAAATGTTACAGACCATTGCGTTAAGGGTACAATTTGCTACAACTTTTGTAGTAAAAGTTTTTCTGTACTCTGCTTCCGATACCGTTTTTTTTCAACACTCTTCTATTTTCCACATTTTTGAAAAATTCTCGATATTGATGCATCTGGGAGCAAAAATGTTACAGACCATTGCGTTAAGGGCACAATTTGCTACAACTTTTGTAGTAAAAGTTTTTCTGTACTCTGCTTCTGATACCGTTTTTTTTCAACACTCTTCTATTTTTAACATTCTTGAAAAATTTTCGACATTGATGCATCTGGGAGCAAAAATGTTGCAGACCATTGCGTTAAGGGCACAATTTGCTACAACTTTTGTAGTAAAAGTTTTTCTGTACTCTGATTCCGATAACGTTTTTTTTCAACACTCTTCTATTTTCCACGTTTTTGAAAAATTCTCGATATTGATGCATCTGGGAGCAAAAATGTTGCAGACCATTGCGTTAAGGGCACAATTTGCTACAACTTTTGTAGTAAAAGTTTTTCTGTACTCTGATTCCGATACCGTTTTTTTTCAACACTCTTCTATTTTCCACATTTTTGAAAAATTCTCGATATTGATGCATCTGGGAGCAAAAATGTTGCAGACCATTGCGTTAAGGGCACAATTTGCTACAACTTTTGTAGTAAAAGTTTTTCTGTACTATGCTTCCGATACCGTTTTTTTTCAACACTCTTCTATTTTCCACATTTTTGAAAAATTCTCGATATTGATGCATCTGGGAGCAAAAATGTTACAGACCATTGCGTTAAGGGCACAATTTGCTACAACTTTTGTAGTAAAAGTTTTTCTGTACTCTGCTTCCGATACCGTTTTTTTTCAACACTCTTCTATTTTCCACATTTTTGAAAAATTCTCGATATTGATGCATCTGGGAGCAAAAATGTTGCAGACCATTGCGTTAAGGGCACAATTTGCTACAACTTTTGTAGTAAAAGTTTTTCTGTACTCTGCTTCTGATACCGTTTTTTTTCAACACTCTTCTATTTTTAACATTCTTGAAAAATTTTCGACATTGATGCATCTGGGAGCAAAAATGTTACAGACCATTGCGTTAAGGGTACAAATTGCTACAACTTTTGTAGTAAAAGATTTTCTGTACTCTGCTTCTGATACCGTTTTTTTTTCAACACTCTTCTATTTTTAACATTCTTGAAAAATTTTCGACATTGATGCATCTGGGAGCAAAAATGTTACAGACCATTGCGTTAAGGGTACAATTTGCTACAACTTTTGTAGTAAAAGTTTTTCTGTACTCTGCTTCCGATACCGTTTTTTTTCAACACTCTTCTATTTTCCGCATTTTTGAAAAATTCTCGATATTGATGCATCTGGGAGCAAAAATGTTACAGACCATTGCGTTAAGGGCACAATTTGCTACAACTTTTGTAGTAAAAGTTTTTCTGTACTCTGCTTCCGATACCGTTTTTTTTCAACACTCTTCTATTTTCCACATTTTTGAAAAATTCTCGATATTGATGCATCTGGGAGCAAAAATGTTGCAGACCATTGCGTTAAGGGCACAATTTGCTACAACTTTTGTAGTAAAAGTTTTTCTGTACTCTGATTCCGATAACGTTTTTTTTCAACACTCTTCTATTTTCCACGTTTTTGAAAAATTCTCGATATTGATGCATCTGGGAGCAAAAATGTTGCAGACCATTGCGTTAAGGGCACAATTTGCTACAACTTTTGTAGTAAAAGTTTTTCTGTACTCTGATTCCGATACCGTTTTTTTTCAAAACTCTTCTATTTTCCACATTTTTGAAAAATTCTCGATATTGATGCATCTGGGAGCAAAAATGTTGCAGACCATTGCGTTAAGGGCACAATTTGCTACAACTTTTGTAGTAAAAGTTTTTCTGTACTATGCTTCCGATACCGTTTTTTTTCAACACTCTTCTATTTTCCACATTTTTGAAAAATTCTCGATATTGATGCATCTGGGAGCAAAAATGTTACAGACCATTGCGTTAAGGGCACAATTTGCTACAACTTTTGTAGTAAAAGTTTTTCTGTACTCTGCTTCCGATACCGTTTTTTTTCAACACTCTTCTATTTTCCACATTTTTGAAAAATTCTCGATATTGATGCATCTGGGAGCAAAAATGTTGCAGACCATTGCGTTAAGGGCACAATTTGCTACAACTTTTGTAGTAAAAGTTTTTCTGTACTCTGCTTCTGATACCGTTTTTTTTCAACACTCTTCTATTTTTAACATTCTTGAAAAATTTTCGACATTGATGCATCTGGGAGCAAAAATGTTACAGACCATTGCGTTAAGGGTACAAATTGCTACAACTTTTGTAGTAAAAGATTTTCTGTACTCTGCTTCGGATACCGTTTTTTTTTCAACACTCTTCTATTTTTAACATTCTTGAAAAATTTTCGACATTGATGCATCTGGGAGCAAAAATGTTACAGACCATTGCGTTAAGGGTACAATTTGCTACAACTTTTGTAGTAAAAGTTTTTCTGTACTCTGCTTCCGATACCGTTTTTTTTCAACACTCTTCTATTTTCCGCATTTTTGAAAAATTCTCGATATTGATGCATCTGGGAGCAAAAATGTTACAGACCATTGCGTTAAGGGCACAATTTGCTACAACTTTTGTAGTAAAAGTTTTTCTGTACTCTGCTTTCGATACCGTTTTTTTTCAACACTCTTCTATTTTCCACATTTTTGAAAAATTCTCGATATTGATGCATCTGGGAGCAAAAATGTTGCAGACCATTGCGTTAAGGGCACAATTTGCTACAACTTTTGTAGTAAAAGTTTTTCTGTACTCTGATTCCGATAACGTTTTTTTTCAACACTCTTCTATTTTCCACGTTTTTGAAAAATTCTCGATATTGATGCATCTGGGAGCAAAAATGTTGCAGACCATTGCGTTAAGGGCACAATTTGCTACAACTTTTGTAGTAAAAGTTTTTCTGTACTCTGATTCCGATACCGTTTTTTTTCAAAACTCTTCTATTTTCCACATTTTTGAAAAATTCTCGATATTGATGCATCTGGGAGCAAAAATGTTGCAGACCATTGCGTTAAGGGCACAATTTGCTACAACTTTTGTAGTAAAAGTTTTTCTGTACTATGCTTCCGATACCGTTTTTTTTCAACACTCTTCTATTTTCCACATTTTTGAAAAATTCTCGATATTGATGCATCTGGGAGCAAAAATGTTACAGACCATTGCGTTAAGGGCACAATTTGCTACAACTTTTGTAGTAAAAGTTTTTCTGTACTCTGCTTCCGATACCGTTTTTTTTCAACACTCTTCTATTTTCCACATTTTTGAAAAATTCTCGATATTGATGCATCTGGGAGCAAAAATGTTACAGACCATTGCGTTAAGGGTACAATTTGCTACAACTTTTGTAGTAAAAGTTTTTCTGTACTCTGCTTCTGATACCGTTTTTTTTTCAACACTCTTCTATTTTTAACATTCTTGAAAAATTTTCGACCTTGATGCATCTGGGAGCAAAAATGTTACAGACCATTGCGTTAAGGGTACAATTTGCTACAACTTTTGTAGTAAAAGTTTTTCTGTACTCTGCTTCCGATACCGTTTTTTTTCAACACTCTTCTATTTTCCACATTTTTGAAAAATTCTCGATATTGATGCATCTGGGAGCAAAAATGTTACAGACCATTGCGTTAAGGGCACAATTTGCTACAACTTTTGTAGTAAAAGTTTTTCTGTACTCTGCTTCCGATACCGTTTTTTTTCAACACTCTTCTATTTTCCACATTTTTGAAAAATTCTCGATATTGATGCATCTGGGAGCAAAAATGTTACAGACCATTGCGTTAAGGGTACAATTTGCTACAACTTTTGTAGTAAAAGTTTTTCTGTACTCTGCTTCTGATACCGTTTTTTTTTCAACACTCTTCTATTTTTAACATTCTTGAAAAATTTTCGACCTTGATGCATCTGGGAGCAAAAATGTTACAGACCACTGCGTTAAGGGTACAATTTGCTACAACTTTTGTAGTAAAAGTTTTTCTGTACTCTGCTTCCGATACCGTTTTTTTTCAACACTCTTCTATTTTCCACATTTTTGAAAAATTCTCGATATTGATGCATCTGGGAGCAAAAATGTTACAGACCATTGCGTTAAGGGCACAATTTGCTACAACTTTTGTAGTAAAAGTTTTTCTGTACTCTGCTTCTGATACCGTTTTTTTTCAACACTCTTCTATTTTTAACATTCTTGAAAAATTTTCGACATTGATGCATCTGGGAGCAAAAATGTTACAGACCATTGCGTTAAGGGTACAATTTGCTACAACTTTTGTAGTAAAAGTTTTTCTGTACTCTGCTTCTGATACCGTTTTTTTTTCAACACTCTTCTATTTTTAACATTCTTGAAAAATTTTCGACATTGATGCATCTGGGAGCAAAAATGTTACAGACCATTGCGTTAAGGGCACAATTTGCTACAACTTTTGTAGTAAAAGTTTTTCTGTACTCTGCTTCTGATACCGTTTTTTTTCAACACTCTTCTATTTTTAACATTTTTGAAAAATTCTCGATATTGATGCATCTGGGAGCAAAAATGTTACAGACCATTGCGTTAAGGGCACAATTTGCTACAACTTTTGTAGTAAAAGTTTTTCTGTACTCTGCTTCCGATACCGTTTTTTTTCAACACTCTTCTATTTTCCACATTTTTGAAAAATTCTCGATATTGATGCATCTGGGAGCAAAAATGTTGCAGACCATTGCGTTAAGGGCACAATTTGCTACAACTTTTGTAGTAAAAGTTTTTCTGTACTATGCTTCCGATACCGTTTTTTTTCAACGCTCTTCTATTTTCCACATTTTTGAAAAATTCTCGATATTGATGCATCTGGGAGCAAAAATGTTACAGACCATTGCGTTAAGGGCACAATTTGCTACAACTTTTGTAGTAAAAGTTTTTCTGTACTCTGCTTCTGATACCGTTTTTTTTCAACACTCTTCTATTTTTAACATTCTTGAAAAATTTTCGACATTGATGCATCTGGGAGCAAAAATGTTACAGACCATTGCGTTAAGGGCACAATTTGCTACAACTTTTGTAGTAAAAGTTTTTCTGTACTCTGATTCCGATACCGTTTTTTTTCAACACTCTTCTATTTTCCACATTTCTGAAAAATTCTCGATATTGATGCATCTGGGAGCAAAAATGTTACAGACCATTGCGTTAAGGGCACAATTTGCTACAACTTTTGTAGTAAAAGTTTTTCTGTACTCTGCTTCCGATACCGTTTTTTTTCAACACTCTTCTATTTTCCACATTTTTGAAAAATTCTCGATATTGATGCATCTGGGAGCAAAAATGTTGCAGACCATTGCGTTAAGGGCACAATTTGCTACAACTTTTGTAGTAAAAGTTTTTCTGTACTCTGCTTCCGATACCGTTTTTTTTCAACACTCTTCTATTTTCCACATTTTTGAAAAATTCTCGATATTGATGCATCTGGGAGCAAAAATGTTACAGACCATTGCGTTAAGGGCACAATTTGCTACAACTTTTGTAGTAAAAGTTTTTCTGTACTCTGATTCCGATACCGTTTTTTTTCAACACTCTTCTATTTTCCACATTTCTGAAAAATTCTCGATATTGATGCATCTGGGAGCAAAAATGTTACAGACCATTGCGTTAAGGGCACAATTTGCTACAACTTTTGTAGTAAAAGTTTTTCTGTACTCTGCTTCCGATACCGTTTTTTTTCAACACTCTTCTATTTTCCACATTTTTGAAAAATTCTCGATATTGATGCATCTGGGAGCAAAAATGTTGCAGACCATTGCGTTAAGGGCACAATTTGCTACAACTTTTGTAGTAAAAGTTTTTCTGTACTCTGCTTCCGATACCGTTTTTTTTCAACACTCTTCTATTTTCCACATTTTTGAAAAATTCTCGATATTGATGCATCTGGGAGCAAAAATGTTACAGACCATTGCGTTAAGGGCACAATTTGCTACAACTTTTGTAGTAAAAGTTTTTCTGTACTCTGCTTCCGATACCGTTTTTTTTCAACACTCTTCTATTTTCCACATTTTTGAAAAATTCTCGATATTGATGCATCTGGGAGCAAAAATGTTGCAGACCATTGCGTTAAGGGCACAATTTGCTACAACTTTTGTAGTAAAAGTTTTTCTGTACTCTGATTCCGATACCGTTTTTTTTCAACACTCTTCTATTTTCCACATTTTTGAAAAATTCTCGATATTGATGCATCTGGGAGCAAAAATGTTGCAGACCATTGCGTTAAGGGCACAATTTGCTACAACTTTTGTAGTAAAAGTTTTTCTGTACTCTGATTCCGATACCGTTTTTTTTCAACACTCTTCTATTTTCCACATTTTTGAAAAATTCTCGATATTGATGCATCTGGGAGCAAAAATGTTGCAGACCATTGCGTTAAGGGCACAATTTGCTACAACTTTTGTAGTAAAAGTTTTTCTGTACTCTGATTCCGATACCGTTTTTTTCAACACTCTTCTATTTTCCACATTTTTGAAAAATTCTCGATATTGATGCATCTGGGAGCAAAAATGTTGCAGACCATTGCGTTAAGGGCACAATTTGCTACAACTTTTGTAGTAAAAGTTTTTCTGTACTCTGATTCCGATACCGTTTTTTTTCAACACTCTTCTATTTTCCACATTTTTGAAAAATTCTCGATATTGATGCATCTGGGAGCAAAAATGTTGCAGACCATTGCGTTAAGGGCACAATTTGCTACAACTTTTGTAGTAAAAGTTTTTCTGTACTCTGATTCCGATACCGTTTTTTTTCAACACTCTTCTATTTTCCACATTTTTGAAAAATTCTCGATATTGATGCATCTGGGAGCAAAAATGTTGCAGACCATTGCGTTAAGGGCACAATTTGCTACAACTTTTGTAGTAAAAGTTTTTCTGTACTCTGATTCCGATACCGTTTTTTTTCAACACTCTTCTATTTTCCACATTTTTGAAAAATTCTCGATATTGATGCATCTGGGAGCAAAAATGTTGCAGACCATTGCGTTAAGGGCACAATTTGCTACAACTTTTGTAGTAAAAGTTTTTCTGTACTCTGATTCCGATACCGTTTTTTTTCAACACTCTTCTATTTTCCACATTTTTGAAAAATTCTCGATATTGATGCATCTGGGAGCAAAAATGTTACAGACCATTGCGTTAAGGGCACAATTTGCTACAACTTTTGTAGTAAAAGTTTTTCTGTACTCTGCTTCTGATACCGTTTTTTTTCAACACTCTTCTATTTTTAACATTTTTGAAAAATTCTCGATATTGATGCATCTGGGAGCAAAAATGTTACAGACCATTGCGTTAAGGGCACAATTTGCTACAACTTTTGTAGTAAAAGTTTTTCTGTACTCTGCTTCCGATACCGTTTTTTTTCAACACTCTTCTATTTTCCACATTTTTGAAAAATTCTCGATATTGATGCATCTGGGAGCAAAAATGTTGCAGACCATTGCGTTAAGGGCACAATTTGCTACAACTTTTGTAGTAAAAGTTTTTCTGTACTATGCTTCCGATACCGTTTTTTTTCAACGCTGTTCTATTTTCCACATTTTTGAAAAATTCTCGATATTGATGCATCTGGGAGCAAAAATGTTACAGACCATTGCGTTAAGGGCACAATTTGCTACAACTTTTGTAGTAAAAGTTTTTCTGTACTCTGCTTCTGATACCGTTTTTTTTCAACACTCTTCTATTTTTAACATTCTTGAAAAATTTTCGACATTGATGCATCTGGGAGCAAAAATGTTACAGACCATTGCGTTAAGGGTACAATTTGCTACAACTTTTGTAGTAAAAGATTTTCTGTACTCTGCTTCTGATACCGTTTTTTTTTCAACACTCTTCTATTTTTAACATTCTTGAAAAATTTTCGACATTGATGCATCTGGGAGCAAAAATGTTACAGACCATTGCGTTAAGGGTACAATTTGCTACAACTTTTGTAGTAAAAGTTTTTCTGTACTCTGCTTCCGATACCGTTTTTTTTCAACACTCTTCTATTTTCCGCATTTTTGAAAAATTCTCGATATTGATGCATCTGGGAGCAAAAATGTTACAGACCATTGCGTTAAGGGCACAATTTGCTACAACTTTTGTAGTAAAAGTTTTTCTGTACTCTGATTCCGATACCGTTTTTTTTCAACACTCTTCTATTTTCCACATTTTTGAAAAATTCTCGATATTGATGCATCTGGGAGCAAAAATGTTGCAGACCATTGCGTTAAGGGCACAATTTGCTACAACTTTTGTAGTAAAAGTTTTTCTGTACTCTGATTCCGATACCGTTTTTTTTCAACACTCTTCTATTTTCCACATTTTTGAAAAATTCTCGATATTGATGCATCTGGGAGCAAAAATGTTGCAGACCATTGCGTTAAGGGCACAATTTGCTACAACTTTTGTAGTAAAAGTTTTTCTGTACTCTGATTCCGATACCGTTTTTTTTCAACACTCTTCTATTTTCCACATTTTTGAAAAATTCTCGATATTGATGCATCTGGGAGCAAAAATGTTGCAGACCATTGCGTTAAGGGCACAATTTGCTACAACTTTTGTAGTAAAAGTTTTTCTGTACTCTGATTCCGATACCGTTTTTTTTCAACACTCTTCTATTTTCCACATTTTTGAAAAATTCTCGATATTGATGCATCTGGGAGCAAAAATGTTACAGACCATTGCGTTAAGGGCACAATTTGCTACAACTTTTGTAGTAAAAGTTTTTCTGTACTCTGCTTCTGATACCGTTTTTTTTCAACACTCTTCTATTTTTAACATTTTTGAAAAATTCTCGATATTGATGCATCTGGGAGCAAAAATGTTACAGACCATTGCGTTAAGGGCACAATTTGCTACAACTTTTGTAGTAAAAGTTTTTCTGTACTCTGCTTCCGATACCGATTTTTTTCAACACTCTTCTATTTTCCACATTTTTGAAAAATTCTCGATATTGATGCATCTGGGAGCAAAAATGTTGCAGACCATTGCGTTAAGGGCACAATTTGCTACAACTTTTGTAGTAAAAGTTTTTCTGTACTATGCTTCCGATACCGTTTTTTTTCAACGCTGTTCTATTTTCCACATTTTTGAAAAATTCTCGATATTGATGCATCTGGGAGCAAAAATGTTACAGACCATTGCGTTAAGGGCACAATTTGCTACAACTTTTGTAGTAAAAGTTTTTCTGTACTCTGCTTCTGATACCGTTTTTTTTCAACACTCTTCTATTTTTAACATTCTTGAAAAATTTTCGACATTGATGCATCTGGGAGCAAAAATGTTACAGACCATTGCGTTAAGGGTACAATTTGCTACAACTTTTGTAGTAAAAGATTTTCTGTACTCTGCTTCTGATACCGTTTTTTTTTCAACACTCTTCTATTTTTAACATTCTTGAAAAATTTTCGACATTGATGCATCTGGGAGCAAAAATGTTACAGACCATTGCGTTAAGGGTACAATTTGCTACAACTTTTGTAGTAAAAGTTTTTCTGTACTCTGCTTCCGATACCGTTTTTTTTCAACACTCTTCTATTTTCCGCATTTTTGAAAAATTCTCGATATTGATGCATCTGGGAGCAAAAATGTTACAGACCATTGCGTTAAGGGCACAATTTGCTACAACTTTTGTAGTAAAAGTTTTTCTGTACTCTGCTTCCGATACCGTTTTTTTCAACACTCTTCTATTTTCCACATTTTTGAAAAATTCTCGATATTGATGCATCTGGGAGCAAAAATGTTGCAGACCATTGCGTTAAGGGCACAATTTGCTACAACTTTTGTAGTAAAAGTTTTTCTGTACTCTGATTCCGATAACGTTTTTTTTCAACACTCTTCTATTTTCCACGTTTTTGAAAAATTCTCGATATTGATGCATCTGGGAGCAAAAATGTTGCAGACCATTGCGTTAAGGGCACAATTTGCTACAACTTTTGTAGTAAAAGTTTTTCTGTACTCTGATTCCGATACCGTTTTTTTTCAACACTCTTCTATTTTCCACATTTTTGAAAAATTCTCGATATTGATGCATCTGGGAGCAAAAATGTTGCAGACCATTGCGTTAAGGGCACAATTTGCTACAACTTTTGTAGTAAAAGTTTTTCTGTACTATGCTTCCGATACCGTTTTTTTTCAACACTCTTCTATTTTCCACATTTTTGAAAAATTCTCGATATTGATGCATCTGGGAGCAAAAATGTTACAGACCATTGCGTTAAGGGCACAATTTGCTACAACTTTTGTAGTAAAAGTTTTTCTGTACTCTGCTTCCGATACCGTGTTTTTTCAACACTCTTCTATTTTCCACATTTTTGAAAAATTCTCGATATTGATGCATCTGGGAGCAAAAATGTTACAGACCATTGCGTTAAGGGTACAATTTGCTACAACTTTTGTAGTAAAAGTTTTTCTGTACTCTGCTTCTGATACCGTTTTTTTTTCAACACTCTTCTATTTTTAACATTCTTGAAAAATTTTCGACCTTGATGCATCTGGGAGCAAAAATGTTACAGACCATTGCGTTAAGGGTACAATTTGCTACAACTTTTGTAGTAAAAGTTTTTCTGTACTCTGCTTCCGATACCGTTTTTTTTCAACACTCTTCTATTTTCCACATTTTTGAAAAATTCTCGATATTGATGCATCTGGGAGCAAAAATGTTACAGACCATTGCGTTAAGGGCACAATTTGCTACAACTTTTGTAGTAAAAGTTTTTCTGTACTCTGCTTCCGATACCGTTTTTTTTCAACACTCTTCTATTTTCCACATTTTTGAAAAATTCTCGATATTGATGCATCTGGGAGCAAAAATGTTGCAGACCATTGCGTTAAGGGCACAATTTGCTACAACTTTTGTAGTAAAAGTTTTTCTGTACTATGCTTCCGATACCGTTTTTTTTCAACGCTGTTCTATTTTCCACATTTTTGAAAAATTCTCGATATTGATGCATCTGGGAGCAAAAATGTTACAGACCATTGCGTTAAGGGCACAATTTGCTACAACTTTTGTAGTAAAAGTTTTTCTGTACTCTGCTTCTGATACCGTTTTTTTTCAACACTCTTCTATTTTTAACATTCTTGAAAAATTTTCGACATTGATGCATCTGGGAGCAAAAATGTTACAGACCATTGCGTTAAGGGTACAATTTGCTACAACTTTTGTAGTAAAAGATTTTCTGTACTCTGCTTCTGATACCGTTTTTTTTTCAACACTCTTCTATTTTTAACATTCTTGAAAAATTTTCGACATTGATGCATCTGGGAGCAAAAATGTTACAGACCATTGCGTTAAGGGTACAATTTGCTACAACTTTTGTAGTAAAAGTTTTTCTGTACTCTGCTTCCGATACCGTTTTTTTTCAACACTCTTCTATTTTCCGCATTTTTGAAAAATTCTCGATATTGATGCATCTGGGAGCAAAAATGTTACAGACCATTGCGTTAAGGGCACAATTTGCTACAACTTTTGTAGTAAAAGTTTTTCTGTACTCTGCTTCCGATACCGTTTTTTTCAACACTCTTCTATTTTCCACATTTTTGAAAAATTCTCGATATTGATGCATCTGGGAGCAAAAATGTTGCAGACCATTGCGTTAAGGGCACAATTTGCTACAACTTTTGTAGTAAAAGTTTTTCTGTACTCTGATTCCGATAACGTTTTTTTTCAACACTCTTCTATTTTCCACGTTTTTGAAAAATTCTCGATATTGATGCATCTGGGAGCAAAAATGTTGCAGACCATTGCGTTAAGGGCACAATTTGCTACAACTTTTGTAGTAAAAGTTTTTCTGTACTCTGATTCCGATACCGTTTTTTTTCAACACTCTTCTATTTTCCACATTTTTGAAAAATTCTCGATATTGATGCATCTGGGAGCAAAAATGTTGCAGACCATTGCGTTAAGGGCACAATTTGCTACAACTTTTGTAGTAAAAGTTTTTCTGTACTATGCTTCCGATACCGTTTTTTTTCAACACTCTTCTATTTTCCACATTTTTGAAAAATTCTCGATATTGATGCATCTGGGAGCAAAAATGTTACAGACCATTGCGTTAAGGGCACAATTTGCTACAACTTTTGTAGTAAAAGTTTTTCTGTACTCTGCTTCCGATACCGTGTTTTTTCAACACTCTTCTATTTTCCACATTTTTGAAAAATTCTCGATATTGATGCATCTGGGAGCAAAAATGTTACAGACCATTGCGTTAAGGGTACAATTTGCTACAACTTTTGTAGTAAAAGTTTTTCTGTACTCTGCTTCTGATACCGTTTTTTTTTCAACACTCTTCTATTTTTAACATTCTTGAAAAATTTTCGACCTTGATGCATCTGGGAGCAAAAATGTTACAGACCATTGCGTTAAGGGTACAATTTGCTACAACTTTTGTAGTAAAAGTTTTTCTGTACTCTGCTTCCGATACCGTTTTTTTTCAACACTCTTCTATTTTCCACATTTTTGAAAAATTCTCGATATTGATGCATCTGGGAGCAAAAATGTTGCAGACCATTGCGTTAAGGGCACAATTTGCTACAACTTTTGTAGTAAAAGTTTTTCTGTACTATGCTTCCGATACCGTTTTTTTTCAACGCTCTTCTATTTTCCACATTTTTGAAAAATTCTCGATATTGATGCATCTGGGAGCAAAAATGTTACAGACCATTGCGTTAAGGGCACAATTTGCTACAACTTTTGTAGTAAAAGTTTTTCTGTACTCTGCTTCTGATACCGTTTTTTTTCAACACTCTTCTATTTTTAACATTCTTGAAAAATTTTCGACATTGATGCATCTGGGAGCAAAAATGTTACAGACCATTGCGTTAAGGGTACAATTTGCTACAACTTTTGTAGTAAAAGATTTTCTGTACTCTGCTTCTGATACCGTTTTTTTTTCAACACTCTTCTATTTTTAACATTCTTGAAAAATTTTCGACATTGATGCATCTGGGAGCAAAAATGTTACAGACCATTGCGTTAAGGGTACAATTTGCTACAACTTTTGTAGTAAAAGTTTTTCTGTACTCTGCTTCCGATACCGTTTTTTTTCAACACTCTTCTATTTTCCACATTTTTGAAAAATTCTCGATATTGATGCATCTGGGAGCAAAAATGTTGCAGACCATTGCGTTAAGGGCACAATTTGCTACAACTTTTGTAGTAAAAGTTTTTCTGTACTCTGATTCCGATAACGTTTTTTTTCAACACTCTTCTATTTTCCACGTTTTTGAAAAATTCTCGATATTGATGCATCTGGGAGCAAAAATGTTGCAGACCATTGCGTTAAGGGCACAATTTGCTACAACTTTTGTAGTAAAAGTTTTTCTGTACTCTGATTCCGATACCGTTTTTTTTCAACACTCTTCTATTTTCCACATTTTTGAAAAATTCTCGATATTGATGCATCTGGGAGCAAAAATGTTGCAGACCATTGCGTTAAGGGCACAATTTGCTACAACTTTTGTAGTAAAAGTTTTTCTGTACTATGCTTCCGATACCGTTTTTTTTCAACACTCTTCTATTTTCCACATTTTTGAAAAATTCTCGATATTGATGCATCTGGGAGCAAAAATGTTACAGACCATTGCGTTAAGGGCACAATTTGCTACAACTTTTGTAGTAAAAGTTTTTCTGTACTCTGCTTCCGATACCGTTTTTTTTCAACACTCTTCTATTTTCCACATTTTTGAAAAATTCTCGATATTGATGCATCTGGGAGCAAAAATGTTGCAGACCATTGCGTTAAGGGCACAATTTGCTACAACTTTTGTAGTAAAAGTTTTTCTGTACTCTGCTTCTGATACCGTTTTTTTTCAACACTCTTCTATTTTTAACATTCTTGAAAAATTTTCGACATTGATGCATCTGGGAGCAAAAATGTTACAGACCATTGCGTTAAGGGTACAAATTGCTACAACTTTTGTAGTAAAAGATTTTCTGTACTCTGCTTCTGATACCGTTTTTTTTTCAACACTCTTCTATTTTTAACATTCTTGAAAAATTTTCGACATTGATGCATCTGGGAGCAAAAATGTTACAGACCATTGCGTTAAGGGTACAATTTGCTACAACTTTTGTAGTAAAAGTTTTTCTGTACTCTGCTTCCGATACCGTTTTTTTTCAACACTCTTCTATTTTCCGCATTTTTGAAAAATTCTCGATATTGATGCATCTGGGAGCAAAAATGTTACAGACCATTGCGTTAAGGGCACAATTTGCTACAACTTTTGTAGTAAAAGTTTTTCTGTACTCTGCTTCCGATACCGTTTTTTTTCAACACTCTTCTATTTTCCACATTTTTGAAAAATTCTCGATATTGATGCATCTGGGAGCAAAAATGTTGCAGACCATTGCGTTAAGGGCACAATTTGCTACAACTTTTGTAGTAAAAGTTTTTCTGTACTCTGATTCCGATAACGTTTTTTTTCAACACTCTTCTATTTTCCACGTTTTTGAAAAATTCTCGATATTGATGCATCTGGGAGCAAAAATGTTGCAGACCATTGCGTTAAGGGCACAATTTGCTACAACTTTTGTAGTAAAAGTTTTTCTGTACTCTGATTCCGATACCGTTTTTTTTCAAAACTCTTCTATTTTCCACATTTTTGAAAAATTCTCGATATTGATGCATCTGGGAGCAAAAATGTTGCAGACCATTGCGTTAAGGGCACAATTTGCTACAACTTTTGTAGTAAAAGTTTTTCTGTACTATGCTTCCGATACCGTTTTTTTTCAACACTCTTCTATTTTCCACATTTTTGAAAAATTCTCGATATTGATGCATCTGGGAGCAAAAATGTTACAGACCATTGCGTTAAGGGCACAATTTGCTACAACTTTTGTAGTAAAAGTTTTTCTGTACTCTGCTTCCGATACCGTTTTTTTTCAACACTCTTCTATTTTCCACATTTTTGAAAAATTCTCGATATTGATGCATCTGGGAGCAAAAATGTTACAGACCATTGCGTTAAGGGTACAATTTGCTACAACTTTTGTAGTAAAAGTTTTTCTGTACTCTGCTTCTGATACCGTTTTTTTTTCAACACTCTTCTATTTTTAACATTCTTGAAAAATTTTCGACCTTGATGCATCTGGGAGCAAAAATGTTACAGACCATTGCGTTAAGGGTACAATTTGCTACAACTTTTGTAGTAAAAGTTTTTCTGTACTCTGCTTCCGATACCGTTTTTTTTCAACACTCTTCTATTTTCCACATTTTTGAAAAATTCTCGATATTGATGCATCTGGGAGCAAAAATGTTACAGACCATTGCGTTAAGGGTACAATTTGCTACAACTTTTGTAGTAAAAGTTTTTCTGTACTCTGCTTCTGATACCGTTTTTTTTTCAACACTCTTCTATTTTTAACATTCTTGAAAAATTTTCGACCTTGATGCATCTGGGAGCAAAAATGTTACAGACCATTGCGTTAAGGGTACAATTTGCTACAACTTTTGTAGTAAAAGTTTTTCTGTACTCTGCTTCCGATACCGTTTTTTTTCAACACTCTTCTATTTTCCACATTTTTGAAAAATTCTCGATATTGATGCATCTGGGAGCAAAAATGTTACAGACCATTGCGTTAAGGGCACAATTTGCTACAACTTTTGTAGTAAAAGTTTTTCTGTACTCTGCTTCTGATACCGTTTTTTTTCAACACTCTTCTATTTTTAACATTCTTGAAAAATTTTCGACATTGATGCATCTGGGAGCAAAAATGTTACAGACCATTGCGTTAAGGGTACAATTTGCTACAACTTTTGTAGTAAAAGTTTTTCTGTACTCTGCTTCTGATACCGTTTTTTTTTCAACACTCTTCTATTTTTAACATTCTTGAAAAATTTTCGACATTGATGCATCTGGGAGCAAAAATGTTACAGACCATTGCGTTAAGGGCACAATTTGCTACAACTTTTGTAGTAAAAGTTTTTCTGTACTCTGCTTCTGATACCGTTTTTTTTCAACACTCTTCTATTTTTAACATTTTTGAAAAATTCTCGATATTGATGCATCTGGGAGCAAAAATGTTACAGACCATTGCGTTAAGGGCACAATTTGCTACAACTTTTGTAGTAAAAGTTTTTCTGTACTCTGCTTCCGATACCGTTTTTTTTCAACACTCTTCTATTTTCCACATTTTTGAAAAATTCTCGATATTGATGCATCTGGGAGCAAAAATGTTGCAGACCATTGCGTTAAGGGCACAATTTGCTACAACTTTTGTAGTAAAAGTTTTTCTGTACTATGCTTCCGATACCGTTTTTTTTCAACGCTCTTCTATTTTCCACATTTTTGAAAAATTCTCGATATTGATGCATCTGGGAGCAAAAATGTTACAGACCATTGCGTTAAGGGCACAATTTGCTACAACTTTTGTAGTAAAAGTTTTTCTGTACTCTGCTTCTGATACCGTTTTTTTTCAACACTCTTCTATTTTTAACATTCTTGAAAAATTTTCGACATTGATGCATCTGGGAGCAAAAATGTTACAGACCATTGCGTTAAGGGCACAATTTGCTACAACTTTTGTAGTAAAAGTTTTTCTGTACTCTGATTCCGATACCGTTTTTTTTCAACACTCTTCTATTTTCCACATTTCTGAAAAATTCTCGATATTGATGCATCTGGGAGCAAAAATGTTACAGACCATTGCGTTAAGGGCACAATTTGCTACAACTTTTGTAGTAAAAGTTTTTCTGTACTCTGCTTCCGATACCGTTTTTTTTCAACACTCTTCTATTTTCCACATTTTTGAAAAATTCTCGATATTGATGCATCTGGGAGCAAAAATGTTGCAGACCATTGCGTTAAGGGCACAATTTGCTACAACTTTTGTAGTAAAAGTTTTTCTGTACTCTGCTTCCGATACCGTTTTTTTTCAACACTCTTCTATTTTCCACATTTTTGAAAAATTCTCGATATTGATGCATCTGGGAGCAAAAATGTTACAGACCATTGCGTTAAGGGCACAATTTGCTACAACTTTTGTAGTAAAAGTTTTTCTGTACTCTGATTCCGATACCGTTTTTTTTCAACACTCTTCTATTTTCCACATTTCTGAAAAATTCTCGATATTGATGCATCTGGGAGCAAAAATGTTACAGACCATTGCGTTAAGGGCACAATTTGCTACAACTTTTGTAGTAAAAGTTTTTCTGTACTCTGCTTCCGATACCGTTTTTTTTCAACACTCTTCTATTTTCCACATTTTTGAAAAATTCTCGATATTGATGCATCTGGGAGCAAAAATGTTGCAGACCATTGCGTTAAGGGCACAATTTGCTACAACTTTTGTAGTAAAAGTTTTTCTGTACTCTGCTTCCGATACCGTTTTTTTTCAACACTCTTCTATTTTCCACATTTTTGAAAAATTCTCGATATTGATGCATCTGGGAGCAAAAATGTTACAGACCATTGCGTTAAGGGCACAATTTGCTACAACTTTTGTAGTAAAAGTTTTTCTGTACTCTGCTTCCGATACCGTTTTTTTTCAACACTCTTCTATTTTCCACATTTTTGAAAAATTCTCGATATTGATGCATCTGGGAGCAAAAATGTTGCAGACCATTGCGTTAAGGGCACAATTTGCTACAACTTTTGTAGTAAAAGTTTTTCTGTACTCTGATTCCGATACCGTTTTTTTTCAACACTCTTCTATTTTCCACATTTTTGAAAAATTCTCGATATTGATGCATCTGGGAGCAAAAATGTTGCAGACCATTGCGTTAAGGGCACAATTTGCTACAACTTTTGTAGTAAAAGTTTTTCTGTACTCTGATTCCGATACCGTTTTTTTTCAACACTCTTCTATTTTCCACATTTTTGAAAAATTCTCGATATTGATGCATCTGGGAGCAAAAATGTTGCAGACCATTGCGTTAAGGGCACAATTTGCTACAACTTTTGTAGTAAAAGTTTTTCTGTACTCTGATTCCGATACCGTTTTTTTCAACACTCTTCTATTTTCCACATTTTTGAAAAATTCTCGATATTGATGCATCTGGGAGCAAAAATGTTGCAGACCATTGCGTTAAGGGCACAATTTGCTACAACTTTTGTAGTAAAAGTTTTTCTGTACTCTGATTCCGATACCGTTTTTTTTCAACACTCTTCTATTTTCCACATTTTTGAAAAATTCTCGATATTGATGCATCTGGGAGCAAAAATGTTGCAGACCATTGCGTTAAGGGCACAATTTGCTACAACTTTTGTAGTAAAAGTTTTTCTGTACTCTGATTCCGATACCGTTTTTTTTCAACACTCTTCTATTTTCCACATTTTTGAAAAATTCTCGATATTGATGCATCTGGGAGCAAAAATGTTGCAGACCATTGCGTTAAGGGCACAATTTGCTACAACTTTTGTAGTAAAAGTTTTTCTGTACTCTGATTCCGATACCGTTTTTTTTCAACACTCTTCTATTTTCCACATTTTTGAAAAATTCTCGATATTGATGCATCTGGGAGCAAAAATGTTGCAGACCATTGCGTTAAGGGCACAATTTGCTACAACTTTTGTAGTAAAAGTTTTTCTGTACTCTGATTCCGATACCGTTTTTTTTCAACACTCTTCTATTTTCCACATTTTTGAAAAATTCTCGATATTGATGCATCTGGGAGCAAAAATGTTACAGACCATTGCGTTAAGGGCACAATTTGCTACAACTTTTGTAGTAAAAGTTTTTCTGTACTATGCTTCCGATACCGTTTTTTTTCAACGCTCTTCTATTTTTAACATTCTTGAAAAATTTTCGACATTGATGCATCTGGGAGCAAAAATGTTACAGACCATTGCGTTAAGGGCACAATTTGCTACAACTTTTGTAGTAAAAGTTTTTCTGTACTCTGCTTCCGATACCGTTTTTTTTCAACACTCTTCTATTTTCCACATTTTTGAAAAATTCTCGATATTGATGCATCTGGGAGCAAAAATGTTGCAGACCATTGCGTTAAGGGCACAATTTGCTACAACTTTTGTAGTAAAAGTTTTTCTGTACTCTGATTCCGATACCGTTTTTTTTCAACACTCTTCTATTTTCCACATTTTTGAAAAATTCTCGATATTGATGCATCTGGGAGCAAAAATGTTACAGACCATTGCGTTAAGGGCACAATTTGCTACAACTTTTGTAGTAAAAGTTTTTCTGCACTCTGCTTCCGATACCGTTTTTTTTCAACACTCTTCTATTTTCCACATTTTTGAAAAATTCTCGATATTGATGCATCTGGGAGCAAAAATGTTGCAGACCATTGCGTTAAGGGCACAATTTGCTACAACTTTTGTAGTAAAAGTTTTTCTGTACTCTGATTCCGATACCGTTTTTTTTCAACACTCTTCTATTTTCCACATTTTTGAAAAATTCTCGATATTGATGCATCTGGGAGCAAAAATGTTACAGACCATTGCGTTAAGGGCACAATTTGCTACAACTTTTGTAGTAAAAGTTTTTCTGTACTCTGCTTCTGATACCGTTTTTTTTCAACACTCTTCTATTTTTAACATTCTTGAAAAATTTTCGACATTGATGCATCTGGGAGCAAAAATGTTACAGACCATTGCGTTAAGGGTACAATTTGCTACAACTTTTGTAGTAAAAGTTTTTCTGTACTCTGCTTCAGATACCGTTTTTTTTTCAACACTCTTCTATTTTTAACATTCTTGAAAAATTTTCGACATTAATGCATCTGGGAGCAAAAATGTTACAGACCATTGCGTTAAGGGTACAATTTGCTACAACTTTTGTAGTAAAAGTTTTTCTGTACTCTGCTTCCGATACCGTTTTTTTTCAACACTCTTCTATTTTCCACATTTTTGAAAAATTCTCGATATTGATGCATCTGGGAGCAAAAATGTTACAGACCATTGCGTTAAGGGCACAATTTGCTACAACTTTTGTAGTAAAAGTTTTTCTGTACTCTGCTTCCGATACCGTTTTTTTTTCAACACTCTTCTATTTTCCACATTTTTGAAAAATTCTCGATATTGATGCATCTGGGAGCAAAAATGTTGCAGACCATTGCGTTAAGGGCACAATTTGCTACAACTTTTGTAGTAAAAGTTTTTCTGTACTCTGATTCCGATACCGTTTTTTTTCAACACTCTTCTATTTTCCACATTTTTGAAAAATTCTCGATATTGATGCATCTGGGAGCAAAAATGTTGCAGACCATTGCGTTAAGGGCACAATTTGCTACAACTTTTGTAGTAAAAGTTTTTCTGTACTCTGATTCCGATACCGTTTTTTTTCAACACTCTTCTATTTTCCACATTTTTGAAAAATTCTCGATATTGATGCATCTGGGAGCAAAAATGTTGCAGACCATTGCGTTAAGGGCACAATTTGCTACAACTTTTGTAGTAAAAGTTTTTCTGTACTCTGATTCCGATACCGTTTTTTTTCAACACTCTTCTATTTTCCACATTTTTGAAAAATTCTCGATATTGATGCATCTGGGAGCAAAAATGTTACAGACCATTGCGTTAAGGGCACAATTTGCTACAACTTTTGTAGTAAAAGTTTTTCTGTACTCTGATTCCGATACCGTTTTTTTTCAACGCTCTTCTATTTTCCACATTTTTGAAAAATTCTCGATATTGATGCATCTGGGAGCAAAAATGTTGCAGACCATTGCGTTAAGGGCACAATTTGCTACAACTTTTGTAGTAAAAGTTTTTCTGTACTCTGATTCCGATACCGTTTTTTTTCAACACTCTTCTATTTTCCACATTTTTGAAAAATTCTCGATATTGATGCATCTGGGAGCAAAAATGTTACAGACCATTGCGTTAAGGGCACAATTTGCTACAACTTTTGTAGTAAAAGTTTTTCTGTACTATGCTTCCGATACCGTTTTTTTTCAACGCTCTTCTATTTTTAACATTCTTGAAAAATTTTCGACATTGATGCATCTGGGAGCAAAAATGTTACAGACCATTGCGTTAAGGGCACAATTTGCTACAACTTTTGTAGTAAAAGTTTTTCTGTACTCTGCTTCCGATACCGTTTTTTTTCAACACTCTTCTATTTTCCACATTTTTGAAAAATTCTCGATATTGATGCATCTGGGAGCAAAAATGTTGCAGACCATTGCGTTAAGGGCACAATTTGCTACAACTTTTGTAGTAAAAGTTTTTCTGTACTCTGATTCCGATACCGTTTTTTTTCAACACTCTTCTATTTTCCACATTTTTGAAAAATTCTCGATATTGATGCATCTGGGAGCAAAAATGTTACAGACCATTGCGTTAAGGGCACAATTTGCTACAACTTTTGTAGTAAAAGTTTTTCTGTACTCTGCTTCCGATACCGTTTTTTTTCAACACTCTTCTATTTTCCACATTTTTGAAAAATTCTCGATATTGATGCATCTGGGAGCAAAAATGTTACAGACCATTGCGTTAAGGGCACAATTTGCTACAACTTTTGTAGTAAAAGTTTTTCTGTACTCTGCTTCTGATACCGTTTTTTTTCAACACTCTTCTATTTTTAACATTCTTGAAAAATTTTCGACATTGATGCATCTGGGAGCAAAAATGTTACAGACCATTGCGTTAAGGGCACAATTTGCTACAACTTTTGTAGTAAAAGTTTTTCTGTACTCTGATTCCGATACCGTTTTTTTTCAACACTCTTCTATTTTCCACATTTTTGAAAAATTCTCGATATTGATGCATCTGGGAGCAAAAATGTTACAGACCATTGCGTTAAGGGCACAATTTGCTACAACTTTTGTAGTAAAAGTTTTTCTGTACTCTGCTTCCGATACCGTTTTTTTTCAACACTCTTCTATTTTCCACATTTTTGAAAAATTCTCGATATTGATGCATCTGGGAGCAAAAATGTTACAGACCATTGCGTTAAGGGCACAATTTGCTACAACTTTTGTAGTAAAAGTTTTTCTGTACTCTGCTTCTGATACCGTTTTTTTTCAACACTCTTCTATTTTTAACATTCTTGAAAAATTTTCGACATTGATGCATCTGGGAGCAAAAATGTTACAGACCATTGCGTTAAGGGCACAATTTGCTACAACTTTTGTAGTAAAAGTTTTTCTGTACTCTGCTTCCGATACCGTTTTTTTTCAACCCTCTTCTATTTTCCACATTTTTGAAAAATTCTCGATATTGATGCATCTGGGAGCAAAAATGTTACAGACCATTGCGTTAAGGGCACAATTTGCTACAACTTTTGTAGTAAAAGTTTTTCTGTACTATGCTTCCGATACCGTTTTTTTTCAACGCTCTTCTATTTTTAACATTCTTGAAAAATTTTCGACATTGATGCATCTGGGAGCAAAAATGTTACAGACCATTGCGTTAAGGGCACAATTTGCTACAACTTTTGTAGTAAAAGTTTTTCTGTACTCTGCTTCCGATACCGTTTTTTTTCAACACTCTTCTATTTTCCACATTTTTGAAAAATTCTCGATATTGATGCATCTGGGAGCAAAAATGTTACAGACCATTGCGTTAAGGGCACAATTTGCTACAACTTTTGTAGTAAAAGTTTTTCTGTACTCTGCTTCTGATACCGTTTTTTTTCAACACTCTTCTATTTTTAACATTCTTGAAAAATTTTCGACATTGATGCATCTGGGAGCAAAAATGTTGCAGACCATTGCGTTAAGGGCACAATTTGCTACAACTTTTGTAGTAAAAGTTTTTCTGTACTCTGATTCCGATACCGTTTTTTTTCAACACTCTTCTATTTTCCACATTTTTGAAAAATTCTCGATATTGATGCATCTGGGAGCAAAAATGTTGCAGACCATTGCGTTAAGGGCACAATTTGCTACAACTTTTGTAGTAAAAGTTTTTCTGTACTCTGATTCCGATACCGTTTTTTTTCAACACTCTTCTATTTTCCACATTTTTGAAAAATTCTCGATATTGATGCATCTGGGAGCAAAAATGTTGCAGACCATTGCGTTAAGGGCACAATTTGCTACAACTTTTGTAGTAAAAGTTTTTCTGTACTCTGCTTCCGATACCGTTTTTTTTCAACACTCTTCTATTTTCCACATTTTTGAAAAATTCTCGATATTGATGCATCTGGGAGCAAAAATGTTACAGACCATTGCGTTAAGGGCACAATTTGCTACAACTTTTGTAGTAAAAGTTTTTCTGTACTCTGCTTCTGATACCGTTTTTTTTCAACACTCTTCTATTTTTAACATTCTTGAAAAATTTTCGACATTGATGCATCTGGGAGCAAAAATGTTACAGACCATTGCGTTAAGGGCACAATTTGCTACAACTTTTGTAGTAAAAGTTTTTCTGTACTCTGATTCCGATACCGTTTTTTTTCAACACTCTTCTATTTTCCACATTTTTGAAAAATTCTCGATATTGATGCATCTGGGAGCAAAAATGTTACAGACCATTGCGTTAAGGGCACAATTTGCTACAACTTTTGTAGTAAAAGTTTTTCTGTACTCTGCTTCCGATACCGTTTTTTTTCAACACTCTTCTATTTTCCACATTTTTGAAAAATTCTCGATATTGATGCATCTGGGAGCAAAAATGTTACAGACCATTGCGTTAAGGGCACAATTTGCTACAACTTTTGTAGTAAAAGTTTTTCTGTACTCTGCTTCTGATACCGTTTTTTTTCAACACTCTTCTATTTTTAACATTCTTGAAAAATTTTCGACATTGATGCATCTGGGAGCAAAAATGTTACAGACCATTGCGTTAAGGGCACAATTTGCTACAACTTTTGTAGTAAAAGTTTTTCTGTACTCTGATTCCGATACCGTTTTTTTTCAACACTCTTCTATTTTCCACATTTTTGAAAAATTCTCGATATTGATGCATCTGGGAGCAAAAATGTTGCAGACCATTGCGTTAAGGGCACAATTTGCTACAACTTTTGTAGTAAAAGTTTTTCTGTACTCTGATTCCGATACCGTTTTTTTTCAACACTCTTCTATTTTCCACATTTTTGAAAAATTCTCGATATTGATGCATCTGGGAGCAAAAATGTTACAGACCATTGCGTTAAGGGCACAATTTGCTACAACTTTTGTAGTAAAAGTTTTTCTGTACTCTGATTCCGATACCGTTTTTTTTCAACACTCTTCTATTTTCCACATTTTTGAAAAATTCTCGATATTGATGCATCTGGGAGCAAAAATGTTGCAGACCATTGCGTTAAGGGCACAATTTGCTACAACTTTTGTAGTAAAAGTTTTTCTGTACTCTGATTCCGATACCGTTTTTTTTCAACACTCTTCTATTTTCCACATTTTTGAAAAATTCTCGATATTGATGCATCTGGGAGCAAAAATGTTGCAGACCATTGCGTTAAGGGCACAATTTGCTACAACTTTTGTAGTAAAAGTTTTTCTGTACTCTGATTCCGATACCGTTTTTTTTCAACACTCTTCTATTTTCCACATTTTTGAAAAATTCTCGATATTGATGCATCTGGGAGCAAAAATGTTACAGACCATTGCGTTAAGGGCACAATTTGCTACAACTTTTGTAGTAAAAGTTTTTCTGTACTATGCTTCCGATACCGTTTTTTTTCAACGCTCTTCTATTTTTAACATTCTTGAAAAATTTTCGACATTGATGCATCTGGGAGCAAAAATGTTACAGACCATTGCGTTAAGGGCACAATTTGCTACAACTTTTGTAGTAAAAGTTTTTCTGTACTCTGCTTCCGATACCGTTTTTTTTCAACACTCTTCTATTTTCCACATTTTTGAAAAATTCTCGATATTGATGCATCTGGGAGCAAAAATGTTGCAGACCATTGCGTTAAGGGCACAATTTGCTACAACTTTTGTAGTAAAAGTTTTTCTGTACTCTGATTCCGATACCGTTTTTTTTCAACACTCTTCTATTTTCCACATTTTTGAAAAATTCTCGATATTGATGCATCTGGGAGCAAAAATGTTACAGACCATTGCGTTAAGGGCACAATTTGCTACAACTTTTGTAGTAAAAGTTTTTCTGTACTCTGCTTCCGATACCGTTTTTTTTCAACACTCTTCTATTTTCCACATTTTTGAAAAATTCTCGATATTGATGCATCTGGGAGCAAAAATGTTACAGACCATTGCGTTAAGGGCACAATTTGCTACAACTTTTGTAGTAAAAGTTTTTCTGTACTCTGCTTCTGATACCGTTTTTTTTCAACACTCTTCTATTTTTAACATTCTTGAAAAATTTTCGACATTGATGCATCTGGGAGCAAAAATGTTACAGACCATTGCGTTAAGGGCACAATTTGCTACAACTTTTGTAGTAAAAGTTTTTCTGTACTCTGATTCCGATACCGTTTTTTTTCAACACTCTTCTATTTTCCACATTTTTGAAAAATTCTCGATATTGATGCATCTGGGAGCAAAAATGTTACAGACCATTGCGTTAAGGGCACAATTTGCTACAACTTTTGTAGTAAAAGTTTTTCTGTACTCTGCTTCCGATACCGTTTTTTTTCAACACTCTTCTATTTTCCACATTTTTGAAAAATTCTCGATATTGATGCATCTGGGAGCAAAAATGTTACAGACCATTGCGTTAAGGGCACAATTTGCTACAACTTTTGTAGTAAAAGTTTTTCTGTACTCTGCTTCTGATACCGTTTTTTTTCAACACTCTTCTATTTTTAACATTCTTGAAAAATTTTCGACATTGATGCATCTGGGAGCAAAAATGTTACAGACCATTGCGTTAAGGGCACAATTTGCTACAACTTTTGTAGTAAAAGTTTTTCTGTACTCTGATTCCGATACCGTTTTTTTTCAACACTCTTCTATTTTCCACATTTTTGAAAAATTCTCGATATTGATGCATCTGGGAGCAAAAATGTTGCAGACCATTGCGTTAAGGGCACAATTTGCTACAACTTTTGTAGTAAAAGTTTTTCTGTACTCTGATTCCGATACCGTTTTTTTTCAACACTCTTCTATTTTCCACATTTTTGAAAAATTCTCGATATTGATGCATCTGGGAGCAAAAATGTTGCAGACCATTGCGTTAAGGGCACAATTTGCTACAACTTTTGTAGTAAAAGTTTTTCTGTACTCTGATTCCGATACCGTTTTTTTTCAACACTCTTCTATTTTCCACATTTTTGAAAAATTCTCGATATTGATGCATCTGGGAGCAAAAATGTTACAGACCATTGCGTTAAGGGCACAATTTGCTACAACTTTTGTAGTAAAAGTTTTTCTGTACTATGCTTCCGATACCGTTTTTTTTCAACGCTCTTCTATTTTTAACATTCTTGAAAAATTTTCGACATTGATGCATCTGGGAGCAAAAATGTTACAGACCATTGCGTTAAGGGCACAATTTGCTACAACTTTTGTAGTAAAAGTTTTTCTGTACTCTGCTTCCGATACCGTTTTTTTTCAACACTCTTCTATTTTCCACATTTTTGAAAAATTCTCGATATTGATGCATCTGGGAGCAAAAATGTTGCAGACCATTGCGTTAAGGGCACAATTTGCTACAACTTTTGTAGTAAAAGTTTTTCTGTACTCTGATTCCGATACCGTTTTTTTTCAACACTCTTCTATTTTCCACATTTTTGAAAAATTCTCGATATTGATGCATCTGGGAGCAAAAATGTTACAGACCATTGCGTTAAGGGCACAATTTGCTACAACTTTTGTAGTAAAAGTTTTTCTGTACTCTGCTTCCGATACCGTTTTTTTTCAACACTCTTCTATTTTCCACATTTTTGAAAAATTCTCGATATTGATGCATCTGGGAGCAAAAATGTTACAGACCATTGCGTTAAGGGCACAATTTGCTACAACTTTTGTAGTAAAAGTTTTTCTGTACTCTGCTTCTGATACCGTTTTTTTTCAACACTCTTCTATTTTTAACATTCTTGAAAAATTTTCGACATTGATGCATCTGGGAGCAAAAATGTTACAGACCATTGCGTTAAGGGCACAATTTGCTACAACTTTTGTAGTAAAAGTTTTTCTGTACTCTGATTCCGATACCGTTTTTTTTCAACACTCTTCTATTTTCCACATTTTTGAAAAATTCTCGATATTGATGCATCTGGGAGCAAAAATGTTACAGACCATTGCGTTAAGGGCACAATTTGCTACAACTTTTGTAGTAAAAGTTTTTCTGTACTCTGCTTCCGATACCGTTTTTTTTCAACACTCTTCTATTTTCCACATTTTTGAAAAATTCTCGATATTGATGCATCTGGGAGCAAAAATGTTACAGACCATTGCGTTAAGGGCACAATTTGCTACAACTTTTGTAGTAAAAGTTTTTCTGTACTCTGATTCCGATACCGTTTTTTTTCAACACTCTTCTATTTTCCACATTTTTGAAAAATTCTCGATATTGATGCATCTGGGAGCAAAAATGTTGCAGACCATTGCGTTAAGGGCACAATTTGCTACAACTTTTGTAGTAAAAGTTTTTCTGTACTCTGATTCCGATACCGTTTTTTTTCAACACTCTTCTATTTTCCACATTTTTGAAAAATTCTCGATATTGATGCATCTGGGAGCAAAAATGTTGCAGACCATTGCGTTAAGGGCACAATTTGCTACAACTTTTGTAGTAAAAGTTTTTCTGTACTCTGATTCCGATACCGTTTTTTTTCAACACTCTTCTATTTTCCACATTTTTGAAAAATTCTCGATATTGATGCATCTGGGAGCAAAAATGTTACAGACCATTGCGTTAAGGGCACAATTTGCTACAACTTTTGTAGTAAAAGTTTTTCTGTACTATGCTTCCGATACCGTTTTTTTTCAACGCTCTTCTATTTTTAACATTCTTGAAAAATTTTCGACATTGATGCATCTGGGAGCAAAAATGTTACAGACCATTGCGTTAAGGGCACAATTTGCTACAACTTTTGTAGTAAAAGTTTTTCTGTACTCTGCTTCCGATACCGTTTTTTTTCAACACTCTTCTATTTTCCACATTTTTGAAAAATTCTCGATATTGATGCATCTGGGAGCAAAAATGTTGCAGACCATTGCGTTAAGGGCACAATTTGCTACAACTTTTGTAGTAAAAGTTTTTCTGTACTCTGATTCCGATACCGTTTTTTTTCAACACTCTTCTATTTTCCACATTTTTGAAAAATTCTCGATATTGATGCATCTGGGAGCAAAAATGTTACAGACCATTGCGTTAAGGGCACAATTTGCTACAACTTTTGTAGTAAAAGTTTTTCTGTACTCTGCTTCCGATACCGTTTTTTTTCAACACTCTTCTATTTTCCACATTTTTGAAAAATTCTCGATATTGATGCATCTGGGAGCAAAAATGTTACAGACCATTGCGTTAAGGGCACAATTTGCTACAACTTTTGTAGTAAAAGTTTTTCTGTACTCTGCTTCTGATACCGTTTTTTTTCAACACTCTTCTATTTTTAACATTCTTGAAAAATTTTCGACATTGATGCATCTGGGAGCAAAAATGTTACAGACCATTGCGTTAAGGGCACAATTTGCTACAACTTTTGTAGTAAAAGTTTTTCTGTACTCTGATTCCGATACCGTTTTTTTTCAACACTCTTCTATTTTCCACATTTTTGAAAAATTCTCGATATTGATGCATCTGGGAGCAAAAATGTTACAGACCATTGCGTTAAGGGCACAATTTGCTACAACTTTTGTAGTAAAAGTTTTTCTGTACTCTGCTTCCGATACCGTTTTTTTTCAACACTCTTCTATTTTCCACATTTTTGAAAAATTCTCGATATTGATGCATCTGGGAGCAAAAATGTTACAGACCATTGCGTTAAGGGCACAATTTGCTACAACTTTTGTAGTAAAAGTTTTTCTGTACTCTGATTCCGATACCGTTTTTTTTCAACACTCTTCTATTTTCCACATTTTTGAAAAATTCTCGATATTGATGCATCTGGGAGCAAAAATGTTACAGACCATTGCGTTAAGGGCACAATTTGCTACAACTTTTGTAGTAAAAGTTTTTCTGTACTATGCTTCCGATACCGTTTTTTTTCAACGCTCTTCTATTTTTAACATTCTTGAAAAATTTTCGACATTGATGCATCTGGGAGCAAAAATGTTACAGACCATTGCGTTAAGGGCACAATTTGCTACAACTTTTGTAGTAAAAGTTTTTCTGTACTCTGCTTCCGATACCGTTTTTTTTCAACACTCTTCTATTTTCCACATTTTTGAAAAATTCTCGATATTGATGCATCTGGGAGCAAAAATGTTGCAGACCATTGCGTTAAGGGCACAATTTGCTACAACTTTTGTAGTAAAAGTTTTTCTGTACTCTGATTCCGATACCGTTTTTTTTCAACACTCTTCTATTTTCCACATTTTTGAAAAATTCTCGATATTGATGCATCTGGGAGCAAAAATGTTACAGACCATTGCGTTAAGGGCACAATTTGCTACAACTTTTGTAGTAAAAGTTTTTCTGTACTCTGCTTCCGATACCGTTTTTTTTCAACACTCTTCTATTTTCCACATTTTTGAAAAATTCTCGATATTGATGCATCTGGGAGCAAAAATGTTACAGACCATTGCGTTAAGGGCACAATTTGCTACAACTTTTGTAGTAAAAGTTTTTCTGTACTCTGCTTCTGATACCGTTTTTTTTCAACACTCTTCTATTTTTAACATTCTTGAAAAATTTTCGACATTGATGCATCTGGGAGCAAAAATGTTACAGACCATTGCGTTAAGGGCACAATTTGCTACAACTTTTGTAGTAAAAGTTTTTCTGTACTCTGATTCCGATACCGTTTTTTTTCAACACTCTTCTATTTTCCACATTTTTGAAAAATTCTCGATATTGATGCATCTGGGAGCAAAAATGTTACAGACCATTGCGTTAAGGGCACAATTTGCTACAACTTTTGTAGTAAAAGTTTTTCTGTACTATGCTTCCGATACCGTTTTTTTTCAACGCTCTTCTATTTTTAACATTCTTGAAAAATTTTCGACATTGATGCATCTGGGAGCAAAAATGTTACAGACCATTGCGTTAAGGGCACAATTTGCTACAACTTTTGTAGTAAAAGTTTTTCTGTACTCTGCTTCCGATACCGTTTTTTTTCAACACTCTTCTATTTTCCACATTTTTGAAAAATTCTCGATATTGATGCATCTGGGAGCAAAAATGTTGCAGACCATTGCGTTAAGGGCACAATTTGCTACAACTTTTGTAGTAAAAGTTTTTCTGTACTCTGATTCCGATACCGTTTTTTTTCAACACTCTTCTATTTTCCACATTTTTGAAAAATTCTCGATATTGATGCATCTGGGAGCAAAAATGTTACAGACCATTGCGTTAAGGGCACAATTTGCTACAACTTTTGTAGTAAAAGTTTTTCTGTACTCTGCTTCCGATACCGTTTTTTTTCAACACTCTTCTATTTTCCACATTTTTGAAAAATTCTCGATATTGATGCATCTGGGAGCAAAAATGTTACAGACCATTGCGTTAAGGGCACAATTTGCTACAACTTTTGTAGTAAAAGTTTTTCTGTACTCTGCTTCTGATACCGTTTTTTTTCAACACTCTTCTATTTTTAACATTCTTGAAAAATTTTCGACATTGATGCATCTGGGAGCAAAAATGTTACAGACCATTGCGTTAAGGGCACAATTTGCTACAACTTTTGTAGTAAAAGTTTTTCTGTACTCTGATTCCGATACCGTTTTTTTTCAACACTCTTCTATTTTCCACATTTTTGAAAAATTCTCGATATTGATGCATCTGGGAGCAAAAATGTTACAGACCATTGCGTTAAGGGCACAATTTGCTACAACTTTTGTAGTAAAAGTTTTTCTGTACTCTGCTTCCGATACCGTTTTTTTTCAACACTCTTCTATTTTCCACATTTTTGAAAAATTCTCGATATTGATGCATCTGGGAGCAAAAATGTTACAGACCATTGCGTTAAGGGCACAATTTGCTACAACTTTTGTAGTAAAAGTTTTTCTGTACTCTGATTCCGATACCGTTTTTTTTCAACACTCTTCTATTTTCCACATTTTTGAAAAATTCTCGATATTGATGCATCTGGGAGCAAAAATGTTACAGACCATTGCGTTAAGGGCACAATTTGCTACAACTTTTGTAGTAAAAGTTTTTCTGTACTATGCTTCCGATACCGTTTTTTTTCAACGCTCTTCTATTTTTAACATTCTTGAAAAATTTTCGACATTGATGCATCTGGGAGCAAAAATGTTACAGACCATTGCGTTAAGGGCACAATTTGCTACAACTTTTGTAGTAAAAGTTTTTCTGTACTCTGCTTCCGATACCGTTTTTTTTCAACACTCTTCTATTTTCCACATTTTTGAAAAATTCTCGATATTGATGCATCTGGGAGCAAAAATGTTGCAGACCATTGCGTTAAGGGCACAATTTGCTACAACTTTTGTAGTAAAAGTTTTTCTGTACTCTGATTCCGATACCGTTTTTTTTCAACACTCTTCTATTTTCCACATTTTTGAAAAATTCTCGATATTGATGCATCTGGGAGCAAAAATGTTACAGACCATTGCGTTAAGGGCACAATTTGCTACAACTTTTGTAGTAAAAGTTTTTCTGTACTCTGCTTCCGATACCGTTTTTTTTCAACACTCTTCTATTTTCCACATTTTTGAAAAATTCTCGATATTGATGCATCTGGGAGCAAAAATGTTACAGACCATTGCGTTAAGGGCACAATTTGCTACAACTTTTGTAGTAAAAGTTTTTCTGTACTCTGCTTCTGATACCGTTTTTTTTCAACACTCTTCTATTTTTAACATTCTTGAAAAATTTTCGACATTGATGCATCTGGGAGCAAAAATGTTACAGACCATTGCGTTAAGGGCACAATTTGCTACAACTTTTGTAGTAAAAGTTTTTCTGTACTCTGATTCCGATACCGTTTTTTTTCAACACTCTTCTATTTTCCACATTTTTGAAAAATTCTCGATATTGATGCATTTGGGAGCAAAAATGTTACAGACCATTGCGTTAAGGGCACAATTTGCTACAACTTTTGTAGTAAAAGTTTTTCTGTACTCTGCTTCCGATACCGTTTTTTTTCAACACTCTTCTATTTTCCACATTTTTGAAAAATTCTCGATATTGATGCATCTGGGAGCAAAAATGTTACAGACCATTGCGTTAAGGGCACAATTTGCTACAACTTTTGTAGTAAAAGTTTTTCTGTACTCTGCTTCTGATACCGTTTTTTTTCAACACTCTTCTATTTTTAACATTCTTGAAAAATTTTCGACATTGATGCATCTGGGAGCAAAAATGTTACAGACCATTGCGTTAAGGGCACAATTTGCTACAACTTTTGTAGTAAAAGTTTTTCTGTACTCTGCTTCCGATACCGTTTTTTTTCAACCCTCTTCTATTTTCCACATTTTTGAAAAATTCTCGATATTGATGCATCTGGGAGCAAAAATGTTACAGACCATTGCGTTAAGGGCACAATTTGCTACAACTTTTGTAGTAAAAGTTTTTCTGTACTCTGCTTCCGATACCGTTTTTTTTCAACGCTCTTCTATTTTTAACATTCTTGAAAAATTTTCGACATTGATGCATCTGGGAGCAAAAATGTTGCAGACCATTGCGTTAAGGGCACAATTTGCTACAACTTTTGTAGTAAAAGTTTTTCTGTACTCTGCTTCTGATACCGTTTTTTTTCAACACTCTTCTATTTTTAACATTCTTGAAAAATTTTCGACATTGATGCATCTGGGAGCAAAAATGTTGGAGACCATTGCGTTAAGGGCACAATTTGCTACAACTTTTGTAGTAAAAGTTTTTCTGTACTATGCTTCCGATACCGTTTTTTTTCAACGCTCTTCTATTTTTAACATTCTTGAAAAATTTTCGACATTGATGCATCTGGGAGCAAAAATGTTACAGACCATTGCGTTAAGGGCACAATTTGCTACAACTTTTGTAGTAAAAGTTTTTCTGTACTCTGCTTCCGATACCGTTTTTTTTCAACACTCTTCTATTTTCCACATTTTTGAAAAATTCTCGATATTGATGCATCTGGGAGCAAAAATGTTGCAGACCATTGCGTTAAGGGCACAATTTGCTACAACTTTTGTAGTAAAAGTTTTTCTGTACTCTGCTTCCGATACCGTTTTTTTTCAACACTCTTCTATTTTCCACATTTTTGAAAAATTCTCGATATTGATGCATCTGGGAGCAAAAATGTTGCAGACCATTGCGTTAAGGGCACAATTTGCTACAACTTTTGTAGTAAAAGTTTTTCTGTACTCTGATTCCGATACCGTTTTTTTTCAACACTCTTCTATTTTCCACATTTTTGAAAAATTCTCGATATTGATGCATCTGGGAGCAAAAATGTTGCAGACCATTGCGTTAAGGGCACAATTTGCTACAACTTTTGTAGTAAAAGTTTTTCTGTACTCTGATTCCGATACCGTTTTTTTTCAACACTCTTCTATTTTCCACATTTTTGAAAAATTCTCGATATTGATGCATCTGGGAGCAAAAATGTTACAGACCATTGCGTTAAGGGCACAATTTGCTACAACTTTTGTAGTAAAAGTTTTTCTGTACTATGCTTCCGATACCGTTTTTTTTCAACGCTCTTCTATTTTTAACATTCTTGAAAAATTTTCGACATTGATGCATCTGGGAGCAAAAATGTTACAGACCATTGCGTTAAGGGCACAATTTGCTACAACTTTTGTAGTAAAAGTTTTTCTGTACTCTGCTTCCGCTACCGTTTTTTTTCAACACTCTTCTATTTTCCACATTTTTGAAAAATTCTCGATATTGATGCATCTGGGAGCAAAAATGTTACAGACCATTGCGTTAAGGGCACAATTTGCTACAACTTTTGTAGTAAAAGTTTTTCTGTACTCTGCTTCCGATACCGTTTTTTTTCAACACTCTTCTATTTTCCACATTTTTGAAAAATTCTCGATATTGATGCATCTGGGAGCAAAAATGTTACAGACCATTGCGTTAAGGGCACAATTTGCTACAACTTTTGTAGTAAAAGTTTTTCTGTACTCTGCTTCTGATACCGTTTTTTTTCAACACTCTTCTATTTTCCACATTTTTGAAAAATTCTCGATATTGATGCATCTGGGAGCAAAAATGTTACAGACCATTGCGTTAAGGGCACAATTTGCTACAACTTTTGTAGTAAAAGTTTTTCTGTACTCTGCTTCTGATACCGTTTTTTTTCAACACTCTTCTATTTTTAACATTCTTGAAAAATTTTCGACATTGATGCATCTGGGAGCAAAAATGTTGCAGACCATTGCGTTAAGGGCACAATTTGCTACAACTTTTGTAGTAAAAGTTTTTCTGTACTCTGATTCCGATACCGTTTTTTTTCAACACTCTTCTATTTTCCACATTTTTGAAAAATTCTCGATATTGATGCATCTGGGAGCAAAAATGTTGCAGACCATTGCGTTAAGGGCACAATTTGCTACAACTTTTGTAGTAAAAGTTTTTCTGTACTCTGATTCCGATACCGTTTTTTTTCAACACTCTTCTATTTTCCACATTTTTGAAAAATTCTCGATATTGATGCATCTGGGAGCAAAAATGTTGCAGACCATTGCTTTAAGGGCACAATTTGCTACAACTTTTGTAGTAAAAGTTTTTCTGTACTCTGATTCCGATACCGTTTTTTTTCAACACTCTTCTATTTTCCACATTTTTGAAAAATTCTCGATATTGATGCATCTGGGAGCAAAAATGTTACAGACCATTGCGTTAAGGGCACAATTTGCTACAACTTTTGTAGTAAAAGTTTTTCTGTACTCTGCTTCCGATACCGTTTTTTTTCAACACTCTTCTATTTTCCACATTTTTGAAAAATTCTCGATATTGATGCATCTGGGAGCAAAAATGTTACAGACCATTGCGTTAAGGGCACAATTTGCTACAACTTTTGTAGTAAAAGTTTTTCTGTACTCTGCTTCTGATACCGTTTTTTTTCAACACTCTTCTATTTTTAACATTCTTGAAAAATTTTCGACATTGATGCATCTGGGAGCAAAAATCTTACAGACCATTGCGTTAAGGGTACAATTTGCTACAACTTTTGTAGTAAAAGTTTTTCTGTACTCTGCTTCAGATACCGTTTTTTTTTCAACACTCTTCTATTTTTAACATTCTTGAAAAATTTTCGACATTGATGCATCTGGGAGCAAAAATGTTACAGACCATTGCGTTAAGGGTACAATTTGCTACAACTTTTGTAGTAAAAGTTTTTCTGTACTCTGCTTCCGATACCGTTTTTTTTCAACACTCTTCTATTTTCCACATTTTTGAAAAATTCTCGATATTGATGCATCTGGGAGCAAAAATGTTACAGACCATTGCGTTAAGGGCACAATTTGCTACAACTTTTGTAGTAAAAGTTTTTCTGTACTCTGCTTCCGATACCGTTTTTTTTCAACACTCTTCTATTTTCTACATTTTTGAAAAATTCTCGATATTGATGCATCTGGGAGCAAAAATGTTACAGACCATTGCGTTAAGGGCACAATTTGCTACAACTTTTGTAGTAAAAGTTTTTCTGTACTCTGCTTCTGATACCGTTTTTTTTCAACACTCTTCTATTTTCCACATTTTTGAAAAATTCTCGATATTGATGCATCTGGGAGCAAAAATGTTACAGACCATTGCGTTAAGGGCACAATTTGCTACAACTTTTGTAGTAAAAGTTTTTCTGTACTCTGCTTCTGATACCGTTTTTTTTCAACACTCTTCTATTTTTAACATTCTTGAAAAATTTTCGACATTGATGCATCTGGGAGCAAAAATGTTGCAGACCATTGCGTTAAGGGCACAATTTGCTACAAATTTTGTAGTAAAAGTTTTTCTGTACTCTGATTCCGATACCTTTTTTTTTCAACACTCTTCTATTTTCCACATTTTTGAAAAATTCTCGATATTGATGCATCTTGGAGCAAAAATGTTGCAGACCATTGCGTTAAGGGCACAATTTGCTACAACTTTTGTAGTAAAAGTTTTTCTGTACTCTGATTCCGATACCGTTTTTTTTCAACACTCTTCTATTTTCCACATTTTTGAAAAATTCTCGATATTGATGCATCTGGGAGCAAAAATGTTGCAGACCATTGCGTTAAGGGCACAATTTGCTACAACTTTTGTAGTAAAAGTTTTTCTGTACTCTGATTCCGATACCGTTTTTTTTCAACACTCTTCTATTTTCCACATTTTTGAAAAATTCTCGATATTGATGCATCTGGGAGCAAAAATGTTACAGACCATTGCGTTAAGGGCACAATTTGCTACAACTTTTGTAGTAAAAGTTTTTCTGTACTATGCTTCCGATACCGTTTTTTTTCAACGCTCTTCTATTTTTAACATTCTTGAAAAATTTTCGACATTGATGCATCTGGGAGCAAAAATGTTACAGACCATTGCGTTAAGGGCACAATTTGCTACAACTTTTGTAGTAAAAGTTTTTCTGTACTCTGCTTCCGATACCGTTTTTTTTCAACACTCTTCTATTTTCCACATTTTTGAAAAATTCTCGATATTGATGCATCTGGGAGCAAAAATGTTGCAGACCATTGCGTTAAGGGCACAATTTGCTACAACTTTTGTAGTAAAAGTTTTTCTGTACTCTGATTCCGATACCGTTTTTTTTCAACACTCTTCTATTTTCCACATTTTTGAAAAATTCTCGATATTGATGCATCTGGGAGCAAAAATGTTACAGACCATTGCGTTAAGGGCACAATTTGCTACAACTTTTGTAGTAAAAGTATTTCTGTACTCTGCTTCCGATACCGTTTTTTTTCAACACTCTTCTATTTTCCACATTTTTGAAAAATTCTCGATATTGATGCATCTGGGAGCAAAAATGTTACAGACCATTGCGTTAAGGGCACAATTTGCTACAACTTTTGTAGTAAAAGTTTTTCTGTACTCTGATTCCGATACCGTTTTTTTTCAACACTCTTCTATTTTCCACATTTTTGAAAAATTCTCGATATTGATGCATCTGGGAGCAAAAATGTTACAGACCATTGCGTTAAGGGCACAATTTGCTACAACTTTTGAAGTAAAAGTTTTTCTGTACTCTGATTCCGATACCGTTTTTTTTCAACGCCCTTCTATTTTCCACATTTTTGAAAAATTCTCGATATTGATGCATCTGGGAGCAAAAATGTTGCAGACCATTGCGTTAAGGGCACAATTTGCTACAACTTTTGTAGTAAAAGTTTTTCTGTACTCTGATTCCGATACCGTTTTTTTTTCAACACTCTTCTATTTTCCACATTTTTGAAAAATTCTCGATATTGATGCATCTGGGAGCAAAAATGTTACAGACCATTGCGTTAAGGGCACAATTTGCTACAACTTTTGTAGTAAAAGTTTTTCTGTACTCTGCTTCCGATACCGTTTTTTTTCAACACTCTTCTATTTTCCACATTTTTGAAAATCTCGATATTGATGCATCTGGGAGCAAAAATGTTACAGACCATTGCGTTAAGGGCACAATTTGCTACAACTTTTGTAGTAAAAGTTTTTCTGTACTCTGCTTCTGATACCGTTTATTTTCAACACTCTTCTATTTTTAACATTCTTGAAAAATTTTCGACATTGATGCATCTGGGAGCAAAAATCTTACAGACCATTGCGTTAAGGGTACAATTTGCTACAACTTTTGTAGTAAAAGTTTTTCTGTACTCTGCTTCAGATACCGTTTTTTTTTCAACACTCTTCTATTTTTAACATTCTTGAAAAATTTTCGACATTAATGCATCTGGGAGCAAAAATGTTACATACCATTGCGTTAAGTGTACAATTTGCTACAACTTTTGTAGTAAAAGTTTTTCTGTACTCTGATTCCGATACCGTTTTTTTTCAACACTCTTCTATTTTCCACATTTTTGAAAAATTCTCGATATTGATGCATCTGGGAGCAAAAATGTTGCAGACCATTGCGTTAAGGGCACAATTTGCTACAACTTTTGTAGTAAAAGTTTTTCTGTACTCTGATTCCGATACCGTTTTTTTTTCAACACTCTTCTATTTTCCACATTTTTGAAAAATTCTCGATATTGATGCATCTGGGAGCAAAAATGTTGCAGACCATTGCGTTAAGGGCACAATTTGCTACAACTTTTGTAGTAAAAGTTTTTCTGTACTCTGATTCCGATACCGTTTTTTTTCAACACTCTTCTATTTTCCACATTTTTGAAAAATTCTCGATATTGATGCATCTGGGAGCAAAAATGTTACAGACCATTGCGTTAAGGGCACAATTTGCTACAACTTTTGTAGTAAAAGTTTTTCTGTACTCTGCTTCCGATACCGTTTTTTTTCAACACTCTTCTATTTTCCACATTTTTGAAAAATTCTCGATATTGATGCATCTGGGAGCAAAAATCTTACAGACCATTGCGTTAAGGGTACAATTTGCTACAACTTTTGTAGTAAAAGTTTTTCTGTACTCTGCTTCAGATACCGTTTTTTTTTCAACACTCTTCTATTTTTAACATTCTTGAAAAATTTTCGACATTGATGCATCTGGGAGCAAAAATGTTACAGACCATTGCGTTAAGGGTACAATTTGCTACAACTTTTGTAGTAAAAGTTTTTCTGTACTCTGCTTCCGATACCGTTTTTTTTCAACACTCTTCTATTTTCCACATTTTTGAAAAATTCTCGATATTGATGCATCTGGGAGCAAAAATGTTACAGACCATTGCGTTAAGGGCACAATTTGCTACAACTTTTGTAGTAAAAGTTTTTCTGTACTCTGCTTCCGATACCGTTTTTTTTCAACACTCTTCTATTTTCTACATTTTTGAAAAATTCTCGATATTGATGCATCTGGGAGCAAAAATGTTACAGACCATTGCGTTAAGGGCACAATTTGCTACAACTTTTGTAGTAAAAGTTTTTCTGTACTCTGCTTCTGATACCGTTTTTTTTCAACACTCTTCTATTTTCCACATTTTTGAAAAATTCTCGATATTGATGCATCTGGGAGCAAAAATGTTACAGACCATTGCGTTAAGGGCACAATTTGCTACAACTTTTGTAGTAAAAGTTTTTCTGTACTCTGCTTCTGATACCGTTTTTTTTCAACACTCTTCTATTTTTAACATTCTTGAAAAATTTTCGACATTGATGCATCTGGGAGCAAAAATGTTGCAGACCATTGCGTTAAGGGCACAATTTGCTACAAATTTTGTAGTAAAAGTTTTTCTGTACTCTGATTCCGATACCTTTTTTTTTCAACACTCTTCTATTTTCCACATTTTTGAAAAATTCTCGATATTGATGCATCTTGGAGCAAAAATGTTGCAGACCATTGCGTTAAGGGCACAATTTGCTACAACTTTTGTAGTAAAAGTTTTTCTGTACTCTGATTCCGATACCGTTTTTTTTCAACACTCTTCTATTTTCCACATTTTTGAAAAATTCTCGATATTGATGCATCTGGGAGCAAAAATGTTGCAGACCATTGCGTTAAGGGCACAATTTGCTACAACTTTTGTAGTAAAAGTTTTTCTGTACTCTGATTCCGATACCGTTTTTTTTCAACACTCTTCTATTTTCCACATTTTTGAAAAATTCTCGATATTGATGCATCTGGGAGCAAAAATGTTACAGACCATTGCGTTAAGGGCACAATTTGCTACAACTTTTGTAGTAAAAGTTTTTCTGTACTATGCTTCCGATACCGTTTTTTTTCAACGCTCTTCTATTTTTAACATTCTTGAAAAATTTTCGACATTGATGCATCTGGGAGCAAAAATGTTACAGACCATTGCGTTAAGGGCACAATTTGCTACAACTTTTGTAGTAAAAGTTTTTCTGTACTCTGCTTCCGATACCGTTTTTTTTCAACACTCTTCTATTTTCCACATTTTTGAAAAATTCTCGATATTGATGCATCTGGGAGCAAAAATGTTGCAGACCATTGCGTTAAGGGCACAATTTGCTACAACTTTTGTAGTAAAAGTTTTTCTGTACTCTGATTCCGATACCGTTTTTTTTCAACACTCTTCTATTTTCCACATTTTTGAAAAATTCTCGATATTGATGCATCTGGGAGCAAAAATGTTACAGACCATTGCGTTAAGGGCACAATTTGCTACAACTTTTGTAGTAAAAGTATTTCTGTACTCTGCTTCCGATACCGTTTTTTTTCAACACTCTTCTATTTTCCACATTTTTGAAAAATTCTCGATATTGATGCATCTGGGAGCAAAAATGTTACAGACCATTGCGTTAAGGGCACAATTTGCTACAACTTTTGTAGTAAAAGTTTTTCTGTACTCTGATTCCGATACCGTTTTTTTTCAACACTCTTCTATTTTCCACATTTTTGAAAAATTCTCGATATTGATGCATCTGGGAGCAAAAATGTTACAGACCATTGCGTTAAGGGCACAATTTGCTACAACTTTTGAAGTAAAAGTTTTTCTGTACTCTGATTCCGATACCGTTTTTTTTCAACGCCCTTCTATTTTCCACATTTTTGAAAAATTCTCGATATTGATGCATCTGGGAGCAAAAATGTTGCAGACCATTGCGTTAAGGGCACAATTTGCTACAACTTTTGTAGTAAAAGTTTTTCTGTACTCTGATTCCGATACCGTTTTTTTTTCAACACTCTTCTATTTTCCACATTTTTGAAAAATTCTCGATATTGATGCATCTGGGAGCAAAAATGTTACAGACCATTGCGTTAAGGGCACAATTTGCTACAACTTTTGTAGTAAAAGTTTTTCTGTACTCTGCTTCCGATACCGTTTTTTTTCAACACTCTTCTATTTTCCACATTTTTGAAAATCTCGATATTGATGCATCTGGGAGCAAAAATGTTACAGACCATTGCGTTAAGGGCACAATTTGCTACAACTTTTGTAGTAAAAGTTTTTCTGTACTCTGCTTCTGATACCGTTTATTTTCAACACTCTTCTATTTTTAACATTCTTGAAAAATTTTCGACATTGATGCATCTGGGAGCAAAAATCTTACAGACCATTGCGTTAAGGGTACAATTTGCTACAACTTTTGTAGTAAAAGTTTTTCTGTACTCTGCTTCAGATACCGTTTTTTTTTCAACACTCTTCTATTTTTAACATTCTTGAAAAATTTTCGACATTAATGCATCTGGGAGCAAAAATGTTACATACCATTGCGTTAAGTGTACAATTTGCTACAACTTTTGTAGTAAAAGTTTTTCTGTACTCTGATTCCGATACCGTTTTTTTTCAACACTCTTCTATTTTCCACATTTTTGAAAAATTCTCGATATTGATGCATCTGGGAGCAAAAATGTTGCAGACCATTGCGTTAAGGGCACAATTTGCTACAACTTTTGTAGTAAAAGTTTTTCTGTACTCTGATTCCGATACCGTTTTTTTTTCAACACTCTTCTATTTTCCACATTTTTGAAAAATTCTCGATATTGATGCATCTGGGAGCAAAAATGTTGCAGACCATTGCGTTAAGGGCACAATTTGCTACAACTTTTGTAGTAAAAGTTTTTCTGTACTCTGATTCCGATACCGTTTTTTTTCAACACTCTTCTATTTTCCACATTTTTGAAAAATTCTCGATATTGATGCATCTGGGAGCAAAAATGTTACAGACCATTGCGTTAAGGGCACAATTTGCTACAACTTTTGTAGTAAAAGTTTTTCTGTACTCTGCTTCCGATACCGTTTTTTTTTCAACACTCTTCTATTTTCCACATTTTTGAAAAATTCTCGATATTGATGCATCTGGGAGCAAAAATGTTACAGACCATTGCGTTAAGGGCACAATTTGCTACAACTTTTGTAGTAAAAGTTTTTCTGTACTCTGATTCCGATACCGTTTTTTTTCAACACTCTTCTATTTTCCACATTTTTGAAAAATTCTCGATATTGATGCATCTGGGAGCAAAAATGTTACAGACCATTGCGTTAAGGGCACAATTTGCTACAACTTTTGAAGTAAAAGTTTTTCTGTACTCTGATTCCGATACCGTTTTTTTTCAACGCCCTTCTATTTTCCACATTTTTGAAAAATTCTCGATATTGATGCATCTGGGAGCAAAAATGTTGCAGACCATTGCGTTAAGGGCACAATTTGCTACAACTTTTGTAGTAAAAGTTTTTCTGTACTCTGATTCCGATACCGTTTTTTTTTCAACACTCTTCTATTTTCCACATTTTTGAAAAATTCTCGATATTGATGCATCTGGGAGCAAAAATGTTACAGACCATTGCGTTAAGGGCACAATTTGCTACAACTTTTGTAGTAAAAGTTTTTCTGTACTCTGCTTCCGATACCGTTTTTTTTCAACACTCTTCTATTTTCCACATTTTTGAAAATCTCGATATTGATGCATCTGGGAGCAAAAATGTTACAGACCATTGCGTTAAGGGCACAATTTGCTACAACTTTTGTAGTAAAAGTTTTTCTGTACTCTGCTTCTGATACCGTTTATTTTCAACACTCTTCTATTTTTAACATTCTTGAAAAATTTTCGACATTGATGCATCTGGGAGCAAAAATCTTACAGACCATTGCGTTAAGGGTACAATTTGCTACAACTTTTGTAGTAAAAGTTTTTCTGTACTCTGCTTCAGATACCGTTTTTTTTTCAACACTCTTCTATTTTTAACATTCTTGAAAAATTTTCGACATTAATGCATCTGGGAGCAAAAATGTTACAGACCATTGCGTTAAGTGTACAATTTGCTACAACTTTTGTAGTAAAAGTTTTTCTGTACTCTGATTCCGATACCGTTTTTTTTCAACACTCTTCTATTTTCCACATTTTTGAAAAATTCTCGATATTGATGCATCTGGGAGCAAAAATGTTGCAGACCATTGCGTTAAGGGCACAATTTGCTACAACTTTTGTAGTAAAAGTTTTTCTGTACTCTGATTCCGATACCGTTTTTTTTCAACACTCTTCTATTTTCCACATTTTTGAAAAATTCTCGATATTGATGCATCTGGGAGCAAAAATGTTACAGACCATTGCGTTAAGGGCACAATTTGCTACAACTTTTGTAGTAAAAGTTTTTCTGTACTATGCTTCCGATACCGTTTTTTTTCAACGCTCTTCTATTTTTAACATTCTTGAAAAATTTTCGACATTGATGCATCTGGGAGCAAAAATGTTACAGACCATTGCGTTAATTGCACAATTTGCTACAACTTTTGTAGTAAAAGTTTTTCTGTACTCTGCTTCCGATACCGTTTTTTTTCAACACTCTTCTATTTTCCACATTTTTGAAAAATTCTCGATATTGATGCATCTGGGAGCAAAAATGTTGCAGACCATTGCGTTAAGGGCACAATTTGCTACAACTTTTGTAGTAAAAGTTTTTCTGTACTCTGATTCCGATACCGTTTTTTTTCAACACTCTTCTATTTTCCACATTTTTGAAAAATTCTCGATATTGATGCATCTGGGAGCAAAAATGTTGCAGACCATTGCGTTAAGGGCACAATTTGCTACAACTTTTGTAGTAAAAGTTTTTCTGTACTCTGCTTCCGATACCGTTTTTTTTCAACACTCTTCTATTTTCCACATTTTTGAAAAATTCTCGATATTGATGCATCTGGGAGCAAAAATGTTACAGACCATTGCGTTAAGGGCACAATTTGCTACAACTTTTGTAGTAAAAGTTTTTCTGTACTCTGCTTCTGATACCGTTTTTTTTC
Source organism: Onthophagus taurus (assembly GCF_036711975.1). NCBI lineage: Eukaryota > Metazoa > Arthropoda > Insecta > Coleoptera > Scarabaeidae > Onthophagus > Onthophagus taurus. The sequence goes on along the minus strand of NW_027248940.1, from coordinate 7,155,194 downwards.
AACACTCTTCTATTTTTAACATTCTTGAAAAATTTTCGACATTGATGCATCTGGGAGCAAAAATGTTACAGACCATTGCGTTAAGGGCACAATTTGCTACAACTTTTGTAGTAAAAGTTTTTCTGTACTCTGATTCCGATACCGTTTTTTTTCAACACTCTTCTATTTTCCACATTTTTGAAAAATTTTCGACATTGATGCATCTGGGAGCAAAAATCTTACAGACCATTGCGTTAAGGGTACAATTTGCTACAACTTTTGTAGTAAAAGTTTTTCTGTACTCTGCTTCAGATACCGTTTTTTTTTCAACACTCTTCTATTTTTAACATTCTTGAAAAATTTTCGACATTAATGCATCTGGGAGCAAAAATGTTACAGACCATTGCGTTAAGTGTACAATTTGCTACAACTTTTGTAGTAAAAGTTTTTCTGTACTCTGATTCCGATACCGTTTTTTTTCAACACTCTTCTATTTTCCACATTTTTGAAAAATTCTCGATATTGATGCATCTGGGAGCAAAAATGTTGCAGACCATTGCGTTAAGGGCACAATTTGCTACAACTTTTGTAGTAAAAGTTTTTCTGTACTCTGATTCCGATACCGTTTTTTTTCAACACTCTTCTATTTTCCACATTTTTGAAAAATTCTCGATATTGATGCATCTGGGAGCAAAAATGTTACAGACCATTGCGTTAAGGGCACAATTTGCTACAACTTTTGTAGTAAAAGTTTTTCTGTACTATGCTTCCGATACCGTTTTTTTTCAACGCTCTTCTATTTTTAACATTCTTGAAAAATTTTCGACATTGATGCATCTGGGAGCAAAAATGTTACAGACCATTGCGTTAATTGCACAATTTGCTACAACTTTTGTAGTAAAAGTTTTTCTGTACTCTGCTTCCGATACCGTTTTTTTTCAACACTCTTCTATTTTCCACATTTTTGAAAAATTCTCGATATTGATGCATCTGGGAGCAAAAATGTTGCAGACCATTGCGTTAAGGGCACAATTTGCTACAACTTTTGTAGTAAAAGTTTTTCTGTACTCTGATTCCGATACCGTTTTTTTTCAACACTCTTCTATTTTCCACATTTTTGAAAAATTCTCGATATTGATGCATCTGGGAGCAAAAATGTTGCAGACCATTGCGTTAAGGGCACAATTTGCTACAACTTTTGTAGTAAAAGTTTTTCTGTACTCTGCTTCCGATACCGTTTTTTTTCAACACTCTTCTATTTTCCACATTTTTGAAAAATTCTCGATATTGATGCATCTGGGAGCAAAAATGTTACAGACCATTGCGTTAAGGGCACAATTTGCTACAACTTTTGTAGTAAAAGTTTTTCTGTACTCTGCTTCTGATACCGTTTTTTTTCAACACTCTTCTATTTTTAACATTCTTGAAAAATTTTCGACATTGATGCATCTGGGAGCAAAAATGTTACAGACCATTGCGTTAAGGGCACAATTTGCTACAACTTTTGTAGTAAAAGTTTTTCTGTACTCTGATTCCGATACCGTTTTTTTTCAACACTCTTCTATTTTCCACATTTTTGAAAAATTCTCGATATTGATGCATCTGGGAGCAAAAATGTTACAGACCATTGCGTTAAGGGCACAATTTGCTACAACTTTTGTAGTAAAAGTTTTTCTGTACTCTGCTTCCGATACCGTTTTTTTTCAACACTCTTCTATTTTCCACATTTTTGAAAAATTCTCGATATTGATGCATCTGGGAGCAAAAATGTTACAGACCATTGCGTTAAGGGCACAATTTGCTACAACTTTTGTAGTAAAAGTTTTTCTGTACTCTGCTTCCGATACCGTTTTTTTTCAACACTCTTCTATTTTCCACATTTTTGAAAAATTCTCGATATTGATGCATCTGGGAGCAAAAATGTTACAGACCATTGCGTTAAGGGCACAATTTGCTACAACTTTTGAAGTAGAAGTTTTTCTGTACTCTGATTCCGATACCGTTTTTTTTCAACGCCCTTCTATTTTCCACATTTTTGAAAAATTCTCGATATTGATGCATCTGGGAGCAAAAATGTTGCAGACCATTGCGTTAAGGGCACAATTTGCTACAACTTTTGTAGTAAAAGTTTTTCTGTACTCTGATTCCGATACCGTTTTTTTTTCAACACTCTTCTATTTTCCACATTTTTGAAAAATTCTCGATATTTATGCATCTGGGAGCAAAAATGTTACAGACCATTGCGTTAAGGGCACAATTTGCTACAACTTTTGTAGTAAAAGTTTTTCTGTACTCTGCTTCCGATACCGTTTTTTTTCAACACTCTTCTATTTTCCACATTTTTGAAAATCTCGATATTGATGCATCTGGGAGCAAAAATGTTACAGACCATTGCGTTAAGGGCACAATTTGCTACAACTTTTGTAGTAAAAGTTTTTCTGTACTCTGCTTCTGATACCGTTTTTTTTCAACACTCTTCTATTTTTAACATTCTTGAAAAATTTTCGACATTGATGCATCTGGGAGCAAAAATCATACAGACCATTGCGTTAAGGGTACAATTTGCTACAACTTTTGTAGTAAAAGTTTTTCTGTACTCTGCTTCAGATACCGTTTTTTTTTCAACACTCTTCTATTTTTAACATTCTTGAAAAATTTTCGACATTAATGCATCTGGGAGCAAAAATGTTACAGACCATTGCGTTAAGTGTACAATTTGCTACAACTTTTGTAGTAAAAGTTTTTCTGTACTCTGATTCCGATACCGTTTTTTTTCAACACTCTTCTATTTTCCACATTTTTGAAAAATTCTCGATATTGATGCATCTGGGAGCAAAAATGTTGCAGACCATTGCGTTAAGGGCACAATTTGCTACAACTTTTGTAGTAAAAGTTTTTCTGTACTCTGATTCCGATACCGTTTTTTTTCAACACTCTTCTATTTTCCACATTTTTGAAAAATTCTCGATATTGATGCATCTGGGAGCAAAAATGTTACAGACCATTGCGTTAAGGGCACAATTTGCTACAACTTTTGTAGTAAAAGTTTTTCTGTACTATGCTTCCGATACCGTTTTTTTTCAACGCTCTTCTATTTTTAACATTCTTGAAAAATTTTCGACATTGATGCATCTGGGAGCAAAAATGTTACAGACCATTGCGTTAAGGGCACAATTTGCTACAACTTTTGTAGTAAAAGTTTTTCTGTACTCTGCTTCCGATACCGTTTTTTTTCAACACTCTTCTATTTTCCACATTTTTGAAAAATTCTCGATATTGATGCATCTGGGAGCAAAAATGTTACAGACCATTGCGTTAAGGGCACAATTTGCTACAACTTTTGTAGTAAAAGTTTTTCTGTACTATGCTTCCGATACCGTTTTTTTTCAACGCTCTTCTATTTTCCACATTTTTGAAAAATTCTCGATATTGATGCATCTGGGAGCAAAAATGTTGCAGACCATTGCGTTAAGGGCACAATTTGCTACAACTTTTGTAGTAAAAGTTTTTCTGTACTCTGATTCCGATACCGTTTTTTTTCAACACTCTTCTATTTTCCACATTTTTGAAAAATTCTCGATATTGATGCATCTGGGAGCAAAAATGTTACAGACCATTGCGTTAAGGGCACAATTTGCTACAACTTTTGTAGTAAAAGTTTTTCTGTACTCTGCTTCAGATACCGTTTTTTTTTCAACACTCTTCTATTTTTAACATTCTTGAAAAATTTTCGACATTAATGCATCTGGGAGCAAAAATGTTACAGACCATTGCGTTAAGTGTACAATTTGCTACAACTTTTGTAGTAAAAGTTTTTCTGTACTCTGATTCCGATACCGTTTTTTTTCAACACTCTTCTATTTTCCACATTTTTGAAAAATTCTCGATATTGATGCATCTGGGAGCAAAAATGTTGCAGACCATTGCGTTAAGGGCACAATTTGCTACAACTTTTGTAGTAAAAGTTTTTCTGTACTCTGATTCCGATACCGTTTTTTTTCAACACTCTTCTATTTTCCACATTTTTGAAAAATTCTCGATATTGATGCATCTGGGAGCAAAAATGTTACAGACCATTGCGTTAAGGGCACAATTTGCTACAACTTTTGTAGTAAAAGTTTTTCTGTACTATGCTTCCGATACCGTTTTTTTTCAACGCTCTTCTATTTTTAACATTCTTGAAAAATTTTCGACATTGATGCATCTGGGAGCAAAAATGTTACAGACCATTGCGTTAAGGGCACAATTTGCTACAACTTTTGTAGTAAAAGTTTTTCTGTACTCTGCTTCCGATACCGTTTTTTTTCAACACTCTTCTATTTTCCACATTTTTGAAAAATTCTCGATATTGATGCATCTGGGAGCAAAAATGTTACAGACCATTGCGTTAAGGGCACAATTTGCTACAACTTTTGTAGTAAAAGTTTTTCTGTACTATGCTTCCGATACCGTTTTTTTTCAACGCTCTTCTATTTTCCACATTTTTGAAAAATTCTCGATATTGATGCATCTGGGAGCAAAAATGTTGCAGACCATTGCGTTAAGGGCACAATTTGCTACAACTTTTGTAGTAAAAGTTTTTCTGTACTCTGATTCCGATACCGTTTTTTTTCAACACTCTTCTATTTTCCACATTTTTGAAAAATTCTCGATATTGATGCATCTGGGAGCAAAAATGTTACAGACCATTGCGTTAAGGGCACAATTTGCTACAACTTTTGTAGTAAAAGTTTTTCTGTACTCTGCTTCTGATACCGTTTTTTTTCAACACTCTTCTATTTTCCACATTTTTGAAAAATTCTCGATATTGATGCATCTGGGAGCAAAAATGTTACAGACCATTGCGTTAAGGGCACAATTTGCTACAACTTTTGTAGTAAAAGTTTTTCTGTACTCTGCTTCTGATACCGTTTTTTTTCAACACTCTTCTATTTTTAACATTCTTGAAAAATTTTCGACATTGATGCATCTGGGAGCAAAAATGTTGCAGACCATTGCGTTAAGGGCACAATTTGCTACAACTTTTGTAGTAAAAGTTTTTCTGTACTCTGATTCCGATACCGTTTTTTTTCAACACTCTTCTATTTTCCACATTTTTGAAAAATTCTCGATATTGATGCATCTGGGAGCAAAAATGTTGCAGACCATTGCGTTAAGGGCACAATTTGCTACAACTTTTGTAGTAAAAGTTTTTCTGTACTCTGATTCCGATACCGTTTTTTTTCAACACTCTTCTATTTTCCACATTTTTGAAAAATTCTCGATATTGATGCATCTGGGAGCAAAAATGTTGCAGACCATTGCGTTAAGGGCACAATTTGCTACAACTTTTGTAGTAAAAGTTTTTCTGTACTCTGATTCCGATACCGTTTTTTTTCAACACTCTTCTATTTTCCACATTTTTGAAAAATTCTCGATATTGATGCATCTGGGAGCAAAAATGTTGCAGACCATTGCGTTAAGGGCACAATTTGCTACAACTTTTGTAGTAAAAGTTTTTCTGTACTCTGATTCCGATACCGTTTTTTTTCAACACTCTTCTATTTTCCACATTTTTGAAAAATTCTCGATATTGATGCATCTGGGAGCAAAAATGTTACAGACCATTGCGTTAAGGGCACAATTTGCTACAACTTTTGTAGTAAAAGTTTTTCTGTACTCTGCTTCTGATACCGTTTTTTTTCAACACTCTTCTATTTTTAACATTCTTGAAAAATTTTCGACATTGATGCATCTGGGAGCAAAAATGTTACAGACCATTGCGTTAAGGGCACAATTTGCTACAACTTTTGTAGTAAAAGTTTTTCTGTACTCTGCTTCCGATACCGTTTTTTTTCAACACTCTTCTATTTTCCACATTTTTGAAAAATTCTCGATATTGATGCATCTGGGAGCAAAAATGTTGCAGACCATTGCGTTAAGGGCACAATTTGCTACAACTTTTGTAGTAAAAGTTTTTCTGTACTCTGATTCCGATACCGTTTTTTTTCAACACTCTTCTATTTTCCACATTTTTGAAAAATTCTCGATATTGATGCATCTGGGAGCAAAAATGTTACAGACCATTGCGTTAAGGGCACAATTTGCTACAACTTTTGTAGTAAAAGTTTTTCTGTACTCTGCTTCCGATACCGTTTTTTTTCAACACTCTTCTATTTTCCACATTTTTGAAAAATTCTCGATATTGATGCATCTGGGAGCAAAAATGTTACAGACCATTGCGTTAAGGGCACAATTTGCTACAACTTTTGTAGTAAAAGTTTTTCTGTACTCTGCTTCTGATACCGTTTTTTTTCAACACTCTTCTATTTTTAACATTCTTGAAAAATTTTCGACATTGATGCATCTGGGAGCAAAAATGTTACAGACCATTGCGTTAAGGGCACAATTTGCTACAACTTTTGTAGTAAAAGTTTTTCTGTACTCTGATTCCGATACCGTTTTTTTTCAACACTCTTCTATTTTCCACATTTTTGAAAAATTCTCGATATTGATGCATCTGGGAGCAAAAATGTTACAGACCATTGCGTTAAGGGCACAATTTGCTACAACTTTTGTAGTAAAAGTTTTTCCGTACTCTGCTTCTGATACCGTTTTTTTTCAACACTCTTCTATTTTTCACATTCTTGAAAAATTTTCGACATTGATGCATCTGGGAGCAAAAATGTTACAGACCATTGCGTTAAGGGCACAATTTGCTACAACTTTTGTAGTAAAAGTTTTTCTGTACTCTGCTTCTGATACCGTTTTTTTTCAACACTCTTCTATTTTTAACATTCTTGAAAAATTTTCGACATTGATGCATCTGGGAGCAAAAATGTTACAGACCATTGCGTTAAGGGTACAATTTGCTACAACTTTTGTAGTAAAAGTTTTTCTGTACTCTGCTTCTGATACCGTTTTTTTTTTCAACACTCTTCTATTTTTAACATTCTTGAAAAATTTTCGACATTGATGCATCTGGGAGCAAAAATGTTACAGACCATTGCGTTAAGGGCACGATTTGCTACAACTTTTGTAGTAAAAGTTTTTCTGTACTCTGATTCCGATACCGTTTTTTTTCAACACTCTTCTATTTTCCACATTTTTGAAAAATTCTCGATATTGATGCATCTGGGAGCAAAAATGTTACAGACCATTGCGTTAAGGGCACAATTTGCTACAACTTTTGTAGTAAAAGTTTTTCCGTACTCTGCTTCTGATACCGTTTTTTTTCAACACTCTTCTATTTTTCACATTCTTGAAAAATTTTCGTCATTGATGCATCTGGGAGCAAAAATGTTACAGACCATTGCGTTAAGGGTACAATTTGCTACAACTTTTGTAGTAAAAGTTTTTCTGTACTCTGCTTCTGATACCGTTTTTTTTTTCAACACTCTTCTATTTTTAACATTCTTGAAAAATTTTCGACATTGATGCATCTGGGAGCAAAAATGTTACAGACCATTGCGTTAAGGGCACAATTTGCTACAACTTTTGTAGTAAAAGTTTTTCTGTACTCTGCTTCTGATACCGTTTTTTTTCAACACTCTTCTATTTTTAACATTCTTGAAAAATTTTCGACATTGATGCATCTGGGAGCAAAAATGTTACAGACCATTGCGTTAAGGGTACAATTTGCTACAACTTTTGTAGTAAAAGTTTTTCTGTACTCTGCTTCTGATACCGTTTTTTTTTTCAACACTCTTCTATTTTTAACATTCTTGAAAAATTTTCGACATTGATGCATCTGGGAGCAAAAATGTTACAGACCATTGCGTTAAGGGTACAATTTGCTACAACTTTTGTAGTAAAAGTTTTTCTGTACTCTGCTTCCGATACCGTTTTTTTTCAACACTCTTCTATTTTCCACATTTTTGAAAAATTCTCGATATTGATGCATCTGGGAGCAAAAATGTTGCAGACCGTTGCGTTAAGGGCACAATTTGCTACAACTTTTGTAGTAAAAGTTTTTCTGTACTCTGATTCCGATACCGTTTTTTTTCAACACTTCTATTTTCCACATTTTTGAAAAATTCTCGATATTGATGCATCTGGGAGCAAAAATGTTACAGACCATTGCGTTAAGGGCACAATTTGCTACAACTTTTGTAGTAAAAGTTTTTCTGTACTCTGCTTCCGATACCGTTTTTTTTCAACACTCTTCTATTTTCCACATTTTTGAAAAATTCTCGATATTGATGCATCTGGGAGCAAAAATGTTACAGACCATTGCGTTAAGGGCACAATTTGCTACAACTTTTGAAGTAAAAGTTTTTCTGTACTCTGATTCCGATACCGTTTTTTTTCAACGCCCTTCTATTTTCCACATTTTTGAAAAATTCTCGATATTGATGCATCTGGGAGCAAAAATGTTGCAGACCATTGCGTTAAGGGCACAATTTGCTACAACTTTTGTAGTAAAAGTTTTTCTGTACTCTGATTCCGATACCGTTTTTTTTTCAACACTCTTCTATTTTCCACATTTTTGAAAAATTCTCGATATTTATGCATCTGGGAGCAAAAATGTTACAGACCATTGCGTTAAGGGCACAATTTGCTACAACTTTTGTAGTAAAAGTTTTTCTGTACTCTGCTTCCGATACCGTTTTTTTTCAACACTCTTCTATTTTCCACATTTTTGAAAATCTCGATATTGATGCATCTGGGAGCAAAAATGTTACAGACCATTGCGTTAAGGGCACAATTTGCTACAACTTTTGTAGTAAAAGTTTTTCTGTACTCTGCTTCTGATACCGTTTTTTTTCAACACTCTTCTATTTTTAACATTCTTGAAAAATTTTCGACATTGATGCATCTGGGAGCAAAAATCATACAGACCATTGCGTTAAGGGTACAATTTGCTACAACTTTTGTAGTAAAAGTTTTTCTGTACTCTGCTTCAGATACCGTTTTTTTTTCAACACTCTTCTATTTTTAACATTCTTGAAAAATTTTCGACATTAATGCATCTGGGAGCAAAAATGTTACAGACCATTGCGTTAAGTGTACAATTTGCTACAACTTTTGTAGTAAAAGTTTTTCTGTACTCTGATTCCGATACCGTTTTTTTTCAACACTCTTCTATTTTCCACATTTTTGAAAAATTCTCGATATTGATGCATCTGGGAGCAAAAATGTTGCAGACCATTGCGTTAAGGGCACAATTTGCTACAACTTTTGTAGTAAAAGTTTTTCTGTACTCTGATTCCGATACCGTTTTTTTTCAACACTCTTCTATTTTCCACATTTTTGAAAAATTCTCGATATTGATGCATCTGGGAGCAAAAATGTTACAGACCATTGCGTTAAGGGCACAATTTGCTACAACTTTTGTAGTAAAAGTTTTTCTGTACTATGCTTCCGATACCGTTTTTTTTCAACGCTCTTCTATTTTTAACATTCTTGAAAAATTTTCGACATTGATGCATCTGGGAGCAAAAATGTTACAGACCATTGCGTTAAGGGCACAATTTGCTACAACTTTTGTAGTAAAAGTTTTTCTGTACTCTGCTTCCGATACCGTTTTTTTTCAACACTCTTCTATTTTCCACATTTTTGAAAAATTCTCGATATTGATGCATCTGGGAGCAAAAATGTTACAGACCATTGCGTTAAGGGCACAATTTGCTACAACTTTTGAAGTAAAAGTTTTTCTGTACTCTGATTCCGATACCGTTTTTTTTCAACGCCCTTCTATTTTCCACATTTTTGAAAAATTCTCGATATTGATGCATCTGGGAGCAAAAATGTTGCAGACCATTGCGTTAAGGGCACAATTTGCTACAACTTTTGTAGTAAAAGTTTTTCTGTACTCTGATTCCGATACCGTTTTTTTTTCAACACTCTTCTATTTTCCACATTTTTGAAAAATTCTCGATATTTATGCATCTGGGAGCAAAAATGTTACAGACCATTGCGTTAAGGGCACAATTTGCTACAACTTTTGTAGTAAAAGTTTTTCTGTACTCTGCTTCCGATACCGTTTTTTTTCAACACTCTTCTATTTTCCACATTTTTGAAAATCTCGATATTGATGCATCTGGGAGCAAAAATGTTACAGACCATTGCGTTAAGGGCACAATTTGCTACAACTTTTGTAGTAAAAGTTTTTCTGTACTCTGCTTCTGATACCGTTTTTTTTCAACACTCTTCTATTTTTAACATTCTTGAAAAATTTTCGACATTGATGCATCTGGGAGCAAAAATCATACAGACCATTGCGTTAAGGGTACAATTTGCTACAACTTTTGTAGTAAAAGTTTTTCTGTACTCTGCTTCAGATACCGTTTTTTTTTCAACACTCTTCTATTTTTAACATTCTTGAAAAATTTTCGACATTAATGCATCTGGGAGCAAAAATGTTACAGACCATTGCGTTAAGTGTACAATTTGCTACAACTTTTGTAGTAAAAGTTTTTCTGTACTCTGATTCCGATACCGTTTTTTTTCAACACTCTTCTATTTTCCACATTTTTGAAAAATTCTCGATATTGATGCATCTGGGAGCAAAAATGTTGCAGACCATTGCGTTAAGGGCACAATTTGCTACAACTTTTGTAGTAAAAGTTTTTCTGTACTCTGATTCCGATACCGTTTTTTTTCAACACTCTTCTATTTTCCACATTTTTGAAAAATTCTCGATATTGATGCATCTGGGAGCAAAAATGTTACAGACCATTGCGTTAAGGGCACAATTTGCTACAACTTTTGTAGTAAAAGTTTTTCTGTACTATGCTTCCGATACCGTTTTTTTTCAACGCTCTTCTATTTTTAACATTCTTGAAAAATTTTCGACATTGATGCATCTGGGAGCAAAAATGTTACAGACCATTGCGTTAAGGGCACAATTTGCTACAACTTTTGTAGTAAAAGTTTTTCTGTACTCTGCTTCCGATACCGTTTTTTTTCAACACTCTTCTATTTTCCACATTTTTGAAAAATTCTCGATATTGATGCATCTGGGAGCAAAAATGTTACAGACCATTGCGTTAAGGGCACAATTTGCTACAACTTTTGTAGTAAAAGTTTTTCTGTACTATGCTTCCGATACCGTTTTTTTTCAACGCTCTTCTATTTTCCACATTTTTGAAAAATTCTCGATATTGATGCATCTGGGAGCAAAAATGTTGCAGACCATTGCGTTAAGGGCACAATTTGCTACAACTTTTGTAGTAAAAGTTTTTCTGTACTCTGATTCCGATACCGTTTTTTTTCAACACTCTTCTATTTTCCACATTTTTGAAAAATTCTCGATATTGATGCATCTGGGAGCAAAAATGTTACAGACCATTGCGTTAAGGGCACAATTTGCTACAACTTTTGTAGTAAAAGTTTTTCTGTACTCTGCTTCAGATACCGTTTTTTTTTCAACACTCTTCTATTTTTAACATTCTTGAAAAATTTTCGACATTAATGCATCTGGGAGCAAAAATGTTACAGACCATTGCGTTAAGTGTACAATTTGCTACAACTTTTGTAGTAAAAGTTTTTCTGTACTCTGATTCCGATACCGTTTTTTTTCAACACTCTTCTATTTTCCACATTTTTGAAAAATTCTCGATATTGATGCATCTGGGAGCAAAAATGTTGCAGACCATTGCGTTAAGGGCACAATTTGCTACAACTTTTGAAGTAAAAGTTTTTCTGTACTCTGATTCCGATACCGTTTTTTTTCAACGCCCTTCTATTTTCCACATTTTTGAAAAATTCTCGATATTGATGCATCTGGGAGCAAAAATGTTGCAGACCATTGCGTTAAGGGCACAATTTGCTACAACTTTTGTAGTAAAAGTTTTTCTGTACTCTGATTCCGATACCGTTTTTTTTTCAACACTCTTCTATTTTCCACATTTTTGAAAAATTCTCGATATTTATGCATCTGGGAGCAAAAATGTTACAGACCATTGCGTTAAGGGCACAATTTGCTACAACTTTTGTAGTAAAAGTTTTTCTGTACTCTGCTTCCGATACCGTTTTTTTTCAACACTCTTCTATTTTCCACATTTTTGAAAATCTCGATATTGATGCATCTGGGAGCAAAAATGTTACAGACCATTGCGTTAAGGGCACAATTTGCTACAACTTTTGTAGTAAAAGTTTTTCTGTACTCTGCTTCTGATACCGTTTTTTTTCAACACTCTTCTATTTTTAACATTCTTGAAAAATTTTCGACATTGATGCATCTGGGAGCAAAAATCATACAGACCATTGCGTTAAGGGTACAATTTGCTACAACTTTTGTAGTAAAAGTTTTTCTGTACTCTGCTTCAGATACCGTTTTTTTTTCAACACTCTTCTATTTTTAACATTCTTGAAAAATTTTCGACATTAATGCATCTGGGAGCAAAAATGTTACAGACCATTGCGTTAAGTGTACAATTTGCTACAACTTTTGTAGTAAAAGTTTTTCTGTACTCTGATTCCGATACCGTTTTTTTTCAACACTCTTCTATTTTCCACATTTTTGAAAAATTCTCGATATTGATGCATCTGGGAGCAAAAATGTTGCAGACCATTGCGTTAAGGGCACAATTTGCTACAACTTTTGTAGTAAAAGTTTTTCTGTACTCTGATTCCGATACCGTTTTTTTTCAACACTCTTCTATTTTCCACATTTTTGAAAAATTCTCGATATTGATGCATCTGGGAGCAAAAATGTTACAGACCATTGCGTTAAGGGCACAATTTGCTACAACTTTTGTAGTAAAAGTTTTTCTGTACTATGCTTCCGATACCGTTTTTTTTCAACGCTCTTCTATTTTTAACATTCTTGAAAAATTTTCGACATTGATGCATCTGGGAGCAAAAATGTTACAGACCATTGCGTTAAGGGCACAATTTGCTACAACTTTTGTAGTAAAAGTTTTTCTGTACTCTGCTTCCGATACCGTTTTTTTTCAACACTCTTCTATTTTCCACATTTTTGAAAAATTCTCGATATTGATGCATCTGGGAGCAAAAATGTTACAGACCATTGCGTTAAGGGCACAATTTGCTACAACTTTTGTAGTAAAAGTTTTTCTGTACTATGCTTCCGATACCGTTTTTTTTCAACGCTCTTCTATTTTCCACATTTTTGAAAAATTCTCGATATTGATGCATCTGGGAGCAAAAATGTTGCAGACCATTGCGTTAAGGGCACAATTTGCTACAACTTTTGTAGTAAAAGTTTTTCTGTACTCTGATTCCGATACCGTTTTTTTTCAACACTCTTCTATTTTCCACATTTTTGAAAAATTCTCGATATTGATGCATCTGGGAGCAAAAATGTTACAGACCATTGCGTTAAGGGCACAATTTGCTACAACTTTTGTAGTAAAAGTTTTTCTGTACTCTGCTTCAGATACCGTTTTTTTTTCAACACTCTTCTATTTTTAACATTCTTGAAAAATTTTCGACATTAATGCATCTGGGAGCAAAAATGTTACAGACCATTGCGTTAAGTGTACAATTTGCTACAACTTTTGTAGTAAAAGTTTTTCTGTACTCTGATTCCGATACCGTTTTTTTTCAACACTCTTCTATTTTCCACATTTTTGAAAAATTCTCGATATTGATGCATCTGGGAGCAAAAATGTTGCAGACCATTGCGTTAAGGGCACAATTTGCTACAACTTTTGTAGTAAAAGTTTTTCTGTACTCTGATTCCGATACCGTTTTTTTTCAACACTCTTCTATTTTCCACATTTTTGAAAAATTCTCGATATTGATGCATCTGGGAGCAAAAATGTTACAGACCATTGCGTTAAGGGCACAATTTGCTACAACTTTTGTAGTAAAAGTTTTTCTGTACTATGCTTCCGATACCGTTTTTTTTCAACGCTCTTCTATTTTTAACATTCTTGAAAAATTTTCGACATTGATGCATCTGGGAGCAAAAATGTTACAGACCATTGCGTTAAGGGCACAATTTGCTACAACTTTTGTAGTAAAAGTTTTTCTGTACTCTGCTTCCGATACCGTTTTTTTTCAACACTCTTCTATTTTCCACATTTTTGAAAAATTCTCGATATTGATGCATCTGGGAGCAAAAATGTTACAGACCATTGCGTTAAGGGCACAATTTGCTACAACTTTTGTAGTAAAAGTTTTTCTGTACTATGCTTCCGATACCGTTTTTTTTCAACGCTCTTCTATTTTCCACATTTTTGAAAAATTCTCGATATTGATGCATCTGGGAGCAAAAATGTTGCAGACCATTGCGTTAAGGGCACAATTTGCTACAACTTTTGTAGTAAAAGTTTTTCTGTACTCTGATTCCGATACCGTTTTTTTTCAACACTCTTCTATTTTCCACATTTTTGAAAAATTCTCGATATTGATGCATCTGGGAGCAAAAATGTTACAGACCATTGCGTTAAGGGCACAATTTGCTACAACTTTTGTAGTAAAAGTTTTTCTGTACTCTGCTTCTGATACCGTTTTTTTTCAACACTCTTCTATTTTCCACATTTTTGAAAAATTCTCGATATTGATGCATCTGGGAGCAAAAATGTTACAGACCATTGCGTTAAGGGCACAATTTGCTACAACTTTTGTAGTAAAAGTTTTTCTGTACTCTGCTTCTGATACCGTTTTTTTTCAACACTCTTCTATTTTTAACATTCTTGAAAAATTTTCGACATTGATGCATCTGGGAGCAAAAATGTTGCAGACCATTGCGTTAAGGGCACAATTTGCTACAACTTTTGTAGTAAAAGTTTTTCTGTACTCTGATTCCGATACCGTTTTTTTTCAACACTCTTCTATTTTCCACATTTTTGAAAAATTCTCGATATTGATGCATCTGGGAGCAAAAATGTTGCAGACCATTGCGTTAAGGGCACAATTTGCTACAACTTTTGTAGTAAAAGTTTTTCTGTACTCTGATTCCGATACCGTTTTTTTTCAACACTCTTCTATTTTCCACATTTTTGAAAAATTCTCGATATTGATGCATCTGGGAGCAAAAATGTTGCAGACCATTGCGTTAAGGGCACAATTTGCTACAACTTTTGTAGTAAAAGTTTTTCTGTACTCTGATTCCGATACCGTTTTTTTTCAACACTCTTCTATTTTCCACATTTTTGAAAAATTCTCGATATTGATGCATCTGGGAGCAAAAATGTTGCAGACCATTGCGTTAAGGGCACAATTTGCTACAACTTTTGTAGTAAAAGTTTTTCTGTACTCTGATTCCGATACCGTTTTTTTTCAACACTCTTCTATTTTCCACATTTTTGAAAAATTCTCGATATTGATGCATCTGGGAGCAAAAATGTTACAGACCATTGCGTTAAGGGCACAATTTGCTACAACTTTTGTAGTAAAAGTTTTTCTGTACTCTGCTTCTGATACCGTTTTTTTTCAACACTCTTCTATTTTTAACATTCTTGAAAAATTTTCGACATTGATGCATCTGGGAGCAAAAATGTTACAGACCATTGCGTTAAGGGCACAATTTGCTACAACTTTTGTAGTAAAAGTTTTTCTGTACTCTGCTTCCGATACCGTTTTTTTTCAACACTCTTCTATTTTCCACATTTTTGAAAAATTCTCGATATTGATGCATCTGGGAGCAAAAATGTTGCAGACCATTGCGTTAAGGGCACAATTTGCTACAACTTTTGTAGTAAAAGTTTTTCTGTACTCTGATTCCGATACCGTTTTTTTTCAACACTCTTCTATTTTCCACATTTTTGAAAAATTCTCGATATTGATGCATCTGGGAGCAAAAATGTTACAGACCATTGCGTTAAGGGCACAATTTGCTACAACTTTTGTAGTAAAAGTTTTTCTGTACTCTGCTTCCGATACCGTTTTTTTTCAACACTCTTCTATTTTCCACATTTTTGAAAAATTCTCGATATTGATGCATCTGGGAGCAAAAATGTTACAGACCATTGCGTTAAGGGCACAATTTGCTACAACTTTTGTAGTAAAAGTTTTTCTGTACTCTGCTTCTGATACCGTTTTTTTTCAACACTCTTCTATTTTTAACATTCTTGAAAAATTTTCGACATTGATGCATCTGGGAGCAAAAATGTTACAGACCATTGCGTTAAGGGCACAATTTGCTACAACTTTTCTAGTAAAAGTTTTTCTGTACTCTGATTCCGATACCGTTTTTTTTCAACACTCTTCTATTTTCCACATTTTTGAAAAATTCTCGATATTGATGCATCTGGGAGCAAAAATGTTACAGACCATTGCGTTAAGGGCACAATTTGCTACAACTTTTGTAGTAAAAGTTTTTCCGTACTCTGCTTCTGATACCGTTTTTTTTCAACACTCTTCTATTTTTCACATTCTTGAAAAATTTTCGACATTGATGCATCTGGGAGCAAAAATGTTACAGACCATTGCGTTAAGGGCACAATTTGCTACAACTTTTGTAGTAAAAGTTTTTCTGTACTCTGCTTCTGATACCGTTTTTTTTCAACACTCTTCTATTTTTAACATTCTTGAAAAATTTTCGACATTGATGCATCTGGGAGCAAAAATGTTACAGACCATTGCGTTAAGGGTACAATTTGCTACAACTTTTGTAGTAAAAGTTTTTCTGTACTCTGCTTCTGATACCGTTTTTTTTTTCAACACTCTTCTATTTTTAACATTCTTGAAAAATTTTCGACATTGATGCATCTGGGAGCAAAAATGTTACAGACCATTGCGTTAAGGGCACGATTTGCTACAACTTTTGTAGTAAAAGTTTTTCTGTACTCTGATTCCGATACCGTTTTTTTTCAACACTCTTCTATTTTCCACATTTTTGAAAAATTCTCGATATTGATGCATCTGGGAGCAAAAATGTTACAGACCATTGCGTTAAGGGCACAATTTGCTACAACTTTTGTAGTAAAAGTTTTTCCGTACTCTGCTTCTGATACCGTTTTTTTTCAACACTCTTCTATTTTTCACATTCTTGAAAAATTTTCGTCATTGATGCATCTGGGAGCAAAAATGTTACAGACCATTGCGTTAAGGGTACAATTTGCTACAACTTTTGTAGTAAAAGTTTTTCTGTACTCTGCTTCTGATACCGTTTTTTTTTTCAACACTCTTCTATTTTTAACATTCTTGAAAAATTTTCGACATTGATGCATCTGGGAGCAAAAATGTTACAGACCATTGCGTTAAGGGCACAATTTGCTACAACTTTTGTAGTAAAAGTTTTTCTGTACTCTGCTTCTGATACCGTTTTTTTTCAACACTCTTCTATTTTTAACATTCTTGAAAAATTTTCGACATTGATGCATCTGGGAGCAAAAATGTTACAGACCATTGCGTTAAGGGTACAATTTGCTACAACTTTTGTAGTAAAAGTTTTTCTGTACTCTGCTTCTGATACCGTTTTTTTTTTCAACACTCTTCTATTTTTAACATTCTTGAAAAATTTTCGACATTGATGCATCTGGGAGCAAAAATGTTACAGACCATTGCGTTAAGGGCACAATTTGCTACAACTTTTGTAGTAAAAGTTTTTCTGTACTCTGCTTCTGATACCGTTTTTTTTCAACACTCTTCTATTTTTAACATTCTTGAAAAATTTTCGACATTGATGCATCTGGGAGCAAAAATGTTACAGACCATTGCGTTAAGGGTACAATTTGCTACAACTTTTGTAGTAAAAGTTTTTCTGTACTCTGCTTCTGATACCGTTTTTTTTTTCAACACTCTTCTATTTTTAACATTCTTGAAAAATTTTCGACATTGATGCATCTGGGAGCAAAAATGTTACAGACCATTGCGTTAAGGGTACAATTTGCTACAACTTTTGTAGTAAAAGTTTTTCTGTACTCTGATTCCGATACCGTTTTTTTTCAACACTCTTCTATTTTCCACATTTTTGAAAAATTCTCGATATTGATGCATCTGGGAGCAAAAATGTTGCAGACCATTGCGTTAAGGGCACAATTTGCTACAACTTTTGTAGTAAAAGTTTTTCTGTACTCTGATTCCGATACCGTTTTTTTTCAACACTCTTCTATTTTCCACATTTTTGAAAAATTCTCGATATTGATGCATCTGGGAGCAAAAATGTTGCAGACCATTGCGTTAAGGGCACAATTTGCTACAACTTTTGTAGTAAAAGTTTTTCTGTACTCTGATTCCGATACCGTTTTTTTTCAACACTCTTCTATTTTCCACATTTTTGAAAAATTCTCGATATTGATGCATCTGGGAGCAAAAATGTTGCAGACCATTGCGTTAAGGGCACAATTTGCTACAACTTTTGTAGTAAAAGTTTTTCTGTACTCTGATTCCGATACCGTTTTTTTTCAACACTCTTCTATTTTCCACATTTTTGAAAAATTCTCGATATTGATGCATCTGGGAGCAAAAATGTTACAGACCATTGCGTTAAGGGCACAATTTGCTACAACTTTTGTAGTAAAAGTTTTTCTGTACTCTGCTTCTGATACCGTTTTTTTTCAACACTCTTCTATTTTTAACATTCTTGAAAAATTTTCGACATTGATGCATCTGGGAGCAAAAATGTTACAGACCATTGCGTTAAGGGCACAATTTGCTACAACTTTTGTAGTAAAAGTTTTTCTGTACTCTGCTTCCGATACCGTTTTTTTTCAACACTCTTCTATTTTCCACATTTTTGAAAAATTCTCGATATTGATGCATCTGGGAGCAAAAATGTTGCAGACCATTGCGTTAAGGGCACAATTTGCTACAACTTTTGTAGTAAAAGTTTTTCTGTACTCTGATTCCGATACCGTTTTTTTTCAACACTCTTCTATTTTCCACATTTTTGAAAAATTCTCGATATTGATGCATCTGGGAGCAAAAATGTTACAGACCATTGCGTTAAGGGCACAATTTGCTACAACTTTTGTAGTAAAAGTTTTTCTGTACTCTGCTTCCGATACCGTTTTTTTTCAACACTCTTCTATTTTCCACATTTTTGAAAAATTCTCGATATTGATGCATCTGGGAGCAAAAATGTTACAGACCATTGCGTTAAGGGCACAATTTGCTACAACTTTTGTAGTAAAAGTTTTTCTGTACTCTGCTTCTGATACCGTTTTTTTTCAACACTCTTCTATTTTTAACATTCTTGAAAAATTTTCGACATTGATGCATCTGGGAGCAAAAATGTTACAGACCATTGCGTTAAGGGCACAATTTGCTACAACTTTTGTAGTAAAAGTTTTTCTGTACTCTGATTCCGATACCGTTTTTTTTCAACACTCTTCTATTTTCCACATTTTTGAAAAATTCTCGATATTGATGCATCTGGGAGCAAAAATGTTACAGACCATTGCGTTAAGGGCACAATTTGCTACAACTTTTGTAGTAAAAGTTTTTCCGTACTCTGCTTCTGATACCGTTTTTTTTCAACACTCTTCTATTTTTCACATTCTTGAAAAATTTTCGACATTGATGCATCTGGGAGCAAAAATGTTACAGACCATTGCGTTAAGGGCACAATTTGCTACAACTTTTGTAGTAAAAGTTTTTCTGTACTCTGCTTCTGATACCGTTTTTTTTCAACACTCTTCTATTTTTAACATTCTTGAAAAATTTTCGACATTGATGCATCTGGGAGCAAAAATGTTACAGACCATTGCGTTAAGGGTACAATTTGCTACAACTTTTGTAGTAAAAGTTTTTCTGTACTCTGCTTCTGATACCGTTTTTTTTTTCAACACTCTTCTATTTTTAACATTCTTGAAAAATTTTCGACATTGATGCATCTGGGAGCAAAAATGTTACAGACCATTGCGTTAAGGGCACGATTTGCTACAACTTTTGTAGTAAAAGTTTTTCTGTACTCTGATTCCGATACCGTTTTTTTTCAACACTCTTCTATTTTCCACATTTTTGAAAAATTCTCGATATTGATGCATCTGGGAGCAAAAATGTTACAGACCATTGCGTTAAGGGCACAATTTGCTACAACTTTTGTAGTAAAAGTTTTTCCGTACTCTGCTTCTGATACCGTTTTTTTTCAACACTCTTCTATTTTTCACATTCTTGAAAAATTTTCGTCATTGATGCATCTGGGAGCAAAAATGTTACAGACCATTGCGTTAAGGGTACAATTTGCTACAACTTTTGTAGTAAAAGTTTTTCTGTACTCTGCTTCTGATACCGTTTTTTTTTTCAACACTCTTCTATTTTTAACATTCTTGAAAAATTTTCGACATTGATGCATCTGGGAGCAAAAATGTTACAGACCATTGCGTTAAGGGCACAATTTGCTACAACTTTTGTAGTAAAAGTTTTTCTGTACTCTGCTTCTGATACCGTTTTTTTTCAACACTCTTCTATTTTTAACATTCTTGAAAAATTTTCGACATTGATGCATCTGGGAGCAAAAATGTTACAGACCATTGCGTTAAGGGTACAATTTGCTACAACTTTTGTAGTAAAAGTTTTTCTGTACTCTGCTTCTGATACCGTTTTTTTTTTCAACACTCTTCTATTTTTAACATTCTTGAAAAATTTTCGACATTGATGCATCTGGGAGCAAAAATGTTACAGACCATTGCGTTAAGGGCACAATTTGCTACAACTTTTGTAGTAAAAGTTTTTCTGTACTCTGCTTCTGATACCGTTTTTTTTCAACACTCTTCTATTTTTAACATTCTTGAAAAATTTTCGACATTGATGCATCTGGGAGCAAAAATGTTACAGACCATTGCGTTAAGGGTACAATTTGCTACAACTTTTGTAGTAAAAGTTTTTCTGTACTCTGCTTCTGATACCGTTTTTTTTTTCAACACTCTTCTATTTTTAACATTCTTGAAAAATTTTCGACATTGATGCATCTGGGAGCAAAAATGTTACAGACCATTGCGTTAAGGGTACAATTTGCTACAACTTTTGTAGTAAAAGTTTTTCTGTACTCTGATTCCGATACCGTTTTTTTTCAACACTCTTCTATTTTCCACATTTTTGAAAAATTCTCGATATTGATGCATCTGGGAGCAAAAATGTTGCAGACCATTGCGTTAAGGGCACAATTTGCTACAACTTTTGTAGTAAAAGTTTTTCTGTACTCTGATTCCGATACCGTTTTTTTTCAACACTCTTCTATTTTCCACATTTTTGAAAAATTCTCGATATTGATGCATCTGGGAGCAAAAATGTTGCAGACCATTGCGTTAAGGGCACAATTTGCTACAACTTTTGTAGTAAAAGTTTTTCTGTACTCTGATTCCGATACCGTTTTTTTTCAACACTCTTCTATTTTCCACATTTTTGAAAAATTCTCGATATTGATGCATCTGGGAGCAAAAATGTTGCAGACCATTGCGTTAAGGGCACAATTTGCTACAACTTTTGTAGTAAAAGTTTTTCTGTACTCTGATTCCGATACCGTTTTTTTTCAACACTCTTCTATTTTCCACATTTTTGAAAAATTCTCGATATTGATGCATCTGGGAGCAAAAATGTTACAGACCATTGCGTTAAGGGCACAATTTGCTACAACTTTTGTAGTAAAAGTTTTTCTGTACTCTGCTTCTGATACCGTTTTTTTTCAACACTCTTCTATTTTTAACATTCTTGAAAAATTTTCGACATTGATGCATCTGGGAGCAAAAATGTTACAGACCATTGCGTTAAGGGCACAATTTGCTACAACTTTTGTAGTAAAAGTTTTTCTGTACTCTGCTTCCGATACCGTTTTTTTTCAACACTCTTCTATTTTCCACATTTTTGAAAAATTCTCGATATTGATGCATCTGGGAGCAAAAATGTTGCAGACCATTGCGTTAAGGGCACAATTTGCTACAACTTTTGTAGTAAAAGTTTTTCTGTACTCTGATTCCGATACCGTTTTTTTTCAACACTCTTCTATTTTCCACATTTTTGAAAAATTCTCGATATTGATGCATCTGGGAGCAAAAATGTTACAGACCATTGCGTTAAGGGCACAATTTGCTACAACTTTTGTAGTAAAAGTTTTTCTGTACTCTGCTTCCGATACCGTTTTTTTTCAACACTCTTCTATTTTCCACATTTTTGAAAAATTCTCGATATTGATGCATCTGGGAGCAAAAATGTTACAGACCATTGCGTTAAGGGCACAATTTGCTACAACTTTTGTAGTAAAAGTTTTTCTGTACTCTGCTTCTGATACCGTTTTTTTTCAACACTCTTCTATTTTTAACATTCTTGAAAAATTTTCGACATTGATGCATCTGGGAGCAAAAATGTTACAGACCATTGCGTTAAGGGCACAATTTGCTACAACTTTTGTAGTAAAAGTTTTTCTGTACTCTGATTCCGATACCGTTTTTTTTCAACACTCTTCTATTTTCCACATTTTTGAAAAATTCTCGATATTGATGCATCTGGGAGCAAAAATGTTACAGACCATTGCGTTAAGGGCACAATTTGCTACAACTTTTGTAGTAAAAGTTTTTCCGTACTCTGCTTCTGATACCGTTTTTTTTCAACACTCTTCTATTTTTCACATTCTTGAAAAATTTTCGACATTGATGCATCTGGGAGCAAAAATGTTACAGACCATTGCGTTAAGGGCACAATTTGCTACAACTTTTGTAGTAAAAGTTTTTCTGTACTCTGCTTCTGATACCGTTTTTTTTCAACACTCTTCTATTTTTAACATTCTTGAAAAATTTTCGACATTGATGCATCTGGGAGCAAAAATGTTACAGACCATTGCGTTAAGGGTACAATTTGCTACAACTTTTGTAGTAAAAGTTTTTCTGTACTCTGCTTCTGATACCGTTTTTTTTTTCAACACTCTTCTATTTTTAACATTCTTGAAAAATTTTCGACATTGATGCATCTGGGAGCAAAAATGTTACAGACCATTGCGTTAAGGGCACGATTTGCTACAACTTTTGTAGTAAAAGTTTTTCTGTACTCTGATTCCGATACCGTTTTTTTTCAACACTCTTCTATTTTCCACATTTTTGAAAAATTCTCGATATTGATGCATCTGGGAGCAAAAATGTTACAGACCATTGCGTTAAGGGCACAATTTGCTACAACTTTTGTAGTAAAAGTTTTTCCGTACTCTGCTTCTGATACCGTTTTTTTTCAACACTCTTCTATTTTTCACATTCTTGAAAAATTTTCGTCATTGATGCATCTGGGAGCAAAAATGTTACAGACCATTGCGTTAAGGGTACAATTTGCTACAACTTTTGTAGTAAAAGTTTTTCTGTACTCTGCTTCTGATACCGTTTTTTTTTTCAACACTCTTCTATTTTTAACATTCTTGAAAAATTTTCGACATTGATGCATCTGGGAGCAAAAATGTTACAGACCATTGCGTTAAGGGCACAATTTGCTACAACTTTTGTAGTAAAAGTTTTTCTGTACTCTGCTTCTGATACCGTTTTTTTTCAACACTCTTCTATTTTTAACATTCTTGAAAAATTTTCGACATTGATGCATCTGGGAGCAAAAATGTTACAGACCATTGCGTTAAGGGTACAATTTGCTACAACTTTTGTAGTAAAA
Source organism: Onthophagus taurus (assembly GCF_036711975.1). Taxonomy (NCBI): domain Eukaryota; kingdom Metazoa; phylum Arthropoda; class Insecta; order Coleoptera; family Scarabaeidae; genus Onthophagus; species Onthophagus taurus. The sequence goes on along the minus strand of NW_027248940.1, from coordinate 7,131,794 downwards.
GTTTTTCTGTACTCTGCTTCTGATACCGTTTTTTTTTTCAACACTCTTCTATTTTTAACATTCTTGAAAAATTTTCGACATTGATGCATCTGGGAGCAAAAATGTTACAGACCATTGCGTTAAGGGTACAATTTGCTACAACTTTTGTAGTAAAAGTTTTTCTGTACTCTGCTTCCGATACCGTTTTTTTTCAACACTCTTCTATTTTCCACATTTTTGAAAAATTCTCGATATTGATGCATCTGGGAGCAAAAATGTTGCAGACCGTTGCGTTAAGGGCACAATTTGCTACAACTTTTGTAGTAAAAGTTTTTCTGTACTCTGATTCCGATACCGTTTTTTTTCAACACTTCTATTTTCCACATTTTTGAAAAATTCTCGATATTGATGCATCTGGGAGCAAAAATGTTACAGACCATTGCGTTAAGGGCACAATTTGCTACAACTTTTGTAGTAAAAGTTTTTCTGTACTCTGCTTCTGATACCGTTTTTTTTCAACACTCTTCTATTTTTAACATTCTTGAAAAATTTTCGACATTGATGCATCTGGGAGCAAAAATGTTACAGACCATTGCGTTAAGGGTACAATTTGCTACAACTTTTGTAGTAAAAGTTTTTCTGTACTCTGCTTCTGATACCGTTTTTTTTTCAACACTCTTCTATTTTTAACATTCTTGAAAAATTTTCGACATTGATGCATCTGGGAGCAAAAATGTTACAGACCATTGCGTTAAGGGCACAATTTGCTACAACTTTTGTAGTAAAAGTTTTTCTGTACTCTGCTTCCGATACCGTTTTTTTTCAACACTCTTCTATTTTCCACATTTTTGAAAAATTCTCGATATTGATGCATCTGGGAGCAAAAATGTTACAGACCATTGCGTTAAGGGCACAATTTGCTACAACTTTTGTAGTAAAAGTTTTTCTGTACTCTGCTTCTGATACCGTTTTTTTTCAACACTCTTCTATTTTTAACATTCTTGAAAAATTTTCGACATTGATGCATCTGGGAGCAAAAATGTTACAGACCATTGCGTTAAGGGCACAATTTGCTACAACTTTTGTAGTAAAAGTTTTTCTGTACTCTGATTCCGATACCGTTTTTTTTCAACACTCTTCTATTTTCCACATTTTTGAAAAATTCTCGATATTGATGCATCTGGGAGCAAAAATGTTACAGACCATTGCGTTAAGGGCACAATTTGCTACAACTTTTGTAGTAAAAGTTTTTCCGTACTCTGCTTCTGATACCGTTTTTTTTCAACACTCTTCTATTTTTCACATTCTTGAAAAATTTTCGACATTGATGCATCTGGGAGCAAAAATGTTACAGACCATTGCGTTAAGGGCACAATTTGCTACAACTTTTGTAGTAAAAGTTTTTCTGTACTCTGCTTCTGATACCGTTTTTTTTCAACACTCTTCTATTTTTAACATTCTTGAAAAATTTTCGACATTGATGCATCTGGGAGCAAAAATGTTACAGACCATTGCGTTAAGGGTACAATTTGCTACAACTTTTGTAGTAAAAGTTTTTCTGTACTCTGCTTCTGATACCGTTTTTTTTTTCAACACTCTTCTATTTTTAACATTCTTGAAAAATTTTCGACATTGATGCATCTGGGAGCAAAAATGTTACAGACCATTGCGTTAAGGGCACGATTTGCTACAACTTTTGTAGTAAAAGTTTTTCTGTACTCTGATTCCGATACCGTTTTTTTTCAACACTCTTCTATTTTCCACATTTTTGAAAAATTCTCGATATTGATGCATCTGGGAGCAAAAATGTTACAGACCATTGCGTTAAGGGCACAATTTGCTACAACTTTTGTAGTAAAAGTTTTTCCGTACTCTGCTTCTGATACCGTTTTTTTTCAACACTCTTCTATTTTTCACATTCTTGAAAAATTTTCGTCATTGATGCATCTGGGAGCAAAAATGTTACAGACCATTGCGTTAAGGGTACAATTTGCTACAACTTTTGTAGTAAAAGTTTTTCTGTACTCTGCTTCTGATACCGTTTTTTTTTTCAACACTCTTCTATTTTTAACATTCTTGAAAAATTTTCGACATTGATGCATCTGGGAGCAAAAATGTTACAGACCATTGCGTTAAGGGCACAATTTGCTACAACTTTTGTAGTAAAAGTTTTTCTGTACTCTGCTTCTGATACCGTTTTTTTTCAACACTCTTCTATTTTTAACATTCTTGAAAAATTTTCGACATTGATGCATCTGGGAGCAAAAATGTTACAGACCATTGCGTTAAGGGTACAATTTGCTACAACTTTTGTAGTAAAAGTTTTTCTGTACTCTGCTTCTGATACCGTTTTTTTTTTCAACACTCTTCTATTTTTAACATTCTTGAAAAATTTTCGACATTGATGCATCTGGGAGCAAAAATGTTACAGACCATTGCGTTAAGGGTACAATTTGCTACAACTTTTGTAGTAAAAGTTTTTCTGTACTCTGTTTCCGATACCGTTTTTTTTCAACACTCTTCTATTTTCCACATTTTTGAAAAATTCTCGATATTGATGCATCTGGGAGCAAAAATGTTGCAGACCGTTGCGTTAAGGGCACAATTTGCTACAACTTTTGTAGTAAAAGTTTTTCTGTACTCTGATTCCGATACCGTTTTTTTTCAACACTCTTCTATTTTCCACATTTTTGAAAAATTCTCGATATTGATGCATCTGGGAGCAAAAATGTTACAGACCATTGCGTTAAGGGCACAATTTGCTACAACTTTTGTAGTAAAAGTTTTTCTGTACTCTGCTTCTGATACCGTTTTTTTTCAACACTCTTCTATTTTTAACATTCTTGAAAAATTTTCGACATTGATGCATCTGGGAGCAAAAATGTTACAGACCATTGCGTTAAGGGTACAATTTGCTACAACTTTTGTAGTAAAAGTTTTTCTGTACTCTGCTTCTGATACCGTTTTTTTTTCAACACTCTTCTATTTTTAACATTCTTGAAAAATTTTCGACATTGATGCATCTGGGAGCAAAAATGTTACAGACCATTGCGTTAAGGGCACAATTTGCTACAACTTTTGTAGTAAAAGTTTTTCTGTACTCTGCTTCCGATACCGTTTTTTTTCAACACTCTTCTATTTTCCACATTTTTGAAAAATTCTCGATATTGATGCATCTGGGAGCAAAAATGTTGCAGACCGTTGCGTTAAGGGCACAATTTGCTACAACTTTTGTAGTAAAAGTTTTTCTGTACTCTGATTCCGATACCGTTTTTTTTCAACACTCTTCTATTTTCCACATTTTTGAAAAATTCTCGATATTGATGCATCTGGGAGCAAAAATGTTACAGACCATTGCGTTAAGGGCACAATTTGCTACAACTTTTGTAGTAAAAGTTTTTCCGTACTCTGCTTCTGATACCGTTTTTTTTCAACACTCTTCTATTTTTCACATTCTTGAAAAATTTTCGACATTGATGCATCTGGGAGCAAAAATGTTACAGACCATTGCGTTAAGGGCACAATTTGCTACAACTTTTGTAGTAAAAGTTTTTCTGTACTCTGCTTCTGATACCGTTTTTTTTCAACACTCTTCTATTTTTAACATTCTTGAAAAATTTTCGACATTGATGCATCTGGGAGCAAAAATGTTACAGACCATTGCGTTAAGGGCACAATTTGCTACAACTTTTGTAGTAAAAGTTTTTCTGTACTCTGCTTCCGATACCGTTTTTTTTCAACACTCTTCTATTTTCCACATTTTTGAAAAATTCTCGATATTGATGCATCTGGGAGCAAAAATGTTGCAGACCATTGCGTTAAGGGCACAATTTGCTACAACTTTTGTAGTAAAAGTTTTTCTGTACTCTGATTCCGATACCGTTTTTTTTCAACACTCTTCTATTTTCCACATTTTTGAAAAATTCTCGATATTGATGCATCTGGGAGCAAAAATGTTACAGACCATTGCGTTAAGGGCACAATTTGCTACAACTTTTGTAGTAAAAGTTTTTCTGTACTCTGCTTCCGATACCGTTTTTTTTCAACACTCTTCTATTTTCCACATTTTTGAAAAATTCTCGATATTGATGCATCTGGGAGCAAAAATGTTACAGACCATTGCGTTAAGGGCACAATTTGCTACAACTTTTGTAGTAAAAGTTTTTCTGTACTCTGCTTCTGATACCGTTTTTTTTCAACACTCTTCTATTTTTAACATTCTTGAAAAATTTTCGACATTGATGCATCTGGGAGCAAAAATGTTACAGACCATTGCGTTAAGGGCACAATTTGCTACAACTTTTGTAGTAAAAGTTTTTCTGTACTCTGATTCCGATACCGTTTTTTTTCAACACTCTTCTATTTTCCACATTTTTGAAAAATTCTCGATATTGATGCATCTGGGAGCAAAAATGTTACAGACCATTGCGTTAAGGGCACAATTTGCTACAACTTTTGTAGTAAAAGTTTTTCTGTACTCTGCTTCCGATACCGTTTTTTTTCAACACTCTTCTATTTTCCACATTTTTGAAAAATTCTCGATATTGATGCATCTGGGAGCAAAAATGTTACAGACCATTGCGTTAAGGGCACAATTTGCTACAACTTTTGTAGTAAAAGTTTTTCTGTACTCTGCTTCTGATACCGTTTTTTTTCAACACTCTTCTATTTTTAACATTCTTGAAAAATTTTCGACATTGATGCATCTGGGAGCAAAAATGTTACAGACCATTGCGTTAAGGGCACAATTTGCTACAACTTTTGTAGTAAAAGTTTTTCTGTACTCTGATTCCGATACCGTTTTTTTTCAACACTCTTCTATTTTCCACATTTTTGAAAAATTCTCGATATTGATGCATCTGGGAGCAAAAATGTTACAGACCATTGCGTTAAGGGCACAATTTGCTACAACTTTTGTAGTAAAAGTTTTTCCGTACTCTGCTTCTGATACCGTTTTTTTTCAACACTCTTCTATTTTTCACATTCTTGAAAAATTTTCGACATTGATGCATCTGGGAGCAAAAATGTTACAGACCATTGCGTTAAGGGTACAATTTGCTACAACTTTTGTAGTAAAAGTTTTTCTGTACTCTGCTTCTGATACCGTTTTTTTTTTCAACACTCTTCTATTTTTAACATTCTTGAAAAATTTTCGACATTGATGCATCTGGGAGCAAAAATGTTACAGACCATTGCGTTAAGGGCACAATTTGCTACAACTTTTGTAGTAAAAGTTTTTCTGTACTCTGCTTCTGATACCGTTTTTTTTCAACACTCTTCTATTTTTAACATTCTTGAAAAATTTTCGACATTGATGCATCTGGGAGCAAAAATGTTACAGACCATTGCGTTAAGGGTACAATTTGCTACAACTTTTGTAGTAAAAGTTTTTCTGTACTCTGCTTCTGATACCGTTTTTTTTTTCAACACTCTTCTATTTTTAACATTCTTGAAAAATTTTCGACATTGATGCATCTGGGAGCAAAAATGTTACAGACCATTGCGTTAAGGGTACAATTTGCTACAACTTTTGTAGTAAAAGTTTTTCTGTACTCTGCTTCCGATACCGTTTTTTTTCAACACTCTTCTATTTTCCACATTTTTGAAAAATTCTCGATATTGATGCATCTGGGAGCAAAAATGTTGCAGACCGTTGCGTTAAGGGCACAATTTGCTACAACTTTTGTAGTAAAAGTTTTTCTGTACTCTGATTCCGATACCGTTTTTTTTCAACACTCTTCTATTTTCCACATTTTTGAAAAATTCTCGATATTGATGCATCTGGGAGCAAAAATGTTACAGACCATTGCGTTAAGGGCACAATTTGCTACAACTTTTGTAGTAAAAGTTTTTCTGTACTCTGCTTCTGATACCGTTTTTTTTCAACACTCTTCTATTTTTAACATTCTTGAAAAATTTTCGACATTGATGCATCTGGGAGCAAAAATGTTACAGACCATTGCGTTAAGGGCACAATTTGCTACAACTTTTGTAGTAAAAGTTTTTCTGTACTCTGCTTCCGATACCGTTTTTTTTCAACACTCTTCTATTTTCCACATTTTTGAAAAATTCTCGATATTGATGCATCTGGGAGCAAAAATGTTACAGACCATTGCGTTAAGGGCACAATTTGCTACAACTTTTGTAGTAAAAGTTTTTCTGTACTCTGCTTCTGATACCGTTTTTTTTCAACACTCTTCTATTTTTAACATTCTTGAAAAATTTTCGACATTGATGCATCTGGGAGCAAAAATGTTACAGACCATTGCGTTAAGGGCACAATTTGCTACAACTTTTGTAGTAAAAGTTTTTCTGTACTCTGCTTCCGATACCGTTTTTTTTCAACACTCTTCTATTTTCCACATTTTTGAAAAATTCTCGATATTGATGCATCTGGGAGCAAAAATGTTACAGACCATTGCGTTAAGGGCACAATTTGCTACAACTTTTGTAGTAAAAGTTTTTCCGTACTCTGCTTCTGATACCGTTTTTTTTCAACACTCTTCTATTTTTCACATTCTTGAAAAATTTTCGACATTGATGCATCTGGGAGCAAAAATGTTACAGACCATTGCGTTAAGGGTACAATTTGCTACAACTTTTGTAGTAAAAGTTTTTCTGTACTCTGCTTCTGATACCGTTTTTTTTTTCAACACTCTTCTATTTTTAACATTCTTGAAAAATTTTCGACATTGATGCATCTGGGAGCAAAAATGTTACAGACCATTGCGTTAAGGGCACAATTTGCTACAACTTTTGTAGTAAAAGTTTTTCTGTACTCTGCTTCTGATACCGTTTTTTTTCAACACTCTTCTATTTTTAACATTCTTGAAAAATTTTCGACATTGATGCATCTGGGAGCAAAAATGTTACAGACCATTGCGTTAAGGGTACAATTTGCTACAACTTTTGTAGTAAAAGTTTTTCTGTACTCTGCTTCTGATACCGTTTTTTTTTTCAACACTCTTCTATTTTTAACATTCTTGAAAAATTTTCGACATTGATGCATCTGGGAGCAAAAATGTTACAGACCATTGCGTTAAGGGTACAATTTGCTACAACTTTTGTAGTAAAAGTTTTTCTGTACTCTGCTTCCGATACCGTTTTTTTTCAACACTCTTCTATTTTCCACATTTTTGAAAAATTCTCGATATTGATGCATCTGGGAGCAAAAATGTTGCAGACCGTTGCGTTAAGGGCACAATTTGCTACAACTTTTGTAGTAAAAGTTTTTCTGTACTCTGATTCCGATACCGTTTTTTTTCAACACTCTTCTATTTTCCACATTTTTGAAAAATTCTCGATATTGATGCATCTGGGAGCAAAAATGTTACAGACCATTGCGTTAAGGGCACAATTTGCTACAACTTTTGTAGTAAAAGTTTTTCTGTACTCTGCTTCTGATACCGTTTTTTTTCAACACTCTTCTATTTTTAACATTCTTGAAAAATTTTCGACATTGATGCATCTGGGAGCAAAAATGTTACAGACCATTGCGTTAAGGGCACAATTTGCTACAACTTTTGTAGTAAAAGTTTTTCTGTACTCTGCTTCCGATACCGTTTTTTTTCAACACTCTTCTATTTTCCACATTTTTGAAAAATTCTCGATATTGATGCATCTGGGAGCAAAAATGTTACAGACCATTGCGTTAAGGGCACAATTTGCTACAACTTTTGTAGTAAAAGTTTTTCTGTACTCTGCTTCTGATACCGTTTTTTTTCAACACTCTTCTATTTTTAACATTCTTGAAAAATTTTCGACATTGATGCATCTGGGAGCAAAAATGTTACAGACCATTGCGTTAAGGGCACAATTTGCTACAACTTTTGTAGTAAAAGTTTTTCTGTACTCTGCTTCCGATACCGTTTTTTTTCAACACTCTTCTATTTTCCACATTTTTGAAAAATTCTCGATATTGATGCATCTGGGAGCAAAAATGTTAGAGACCATTGCGTTAAGGGCACAATTTGCTACAACTTTTGTAGTAAAAGTTTTTCCGTACTCTGCTTCTGATACCGTTTTTTTTCAACACTCTTCTATTTTTCACATTCTTGAAAAATTTTCGACATTGATGCATCTGGGAGCAAAAATGTTACAGACCATTGCGTTAAGGGTACAATTTGCTACAACTTTTGTAGTAAAAGTTTTTCTGTACTCTGCTTCTGATACCGTTTTTTTTTTCAACACTCTTCTATTTTTAACATTCTTGAAAAATTTTCGACATTGATGCATCTGGGAGCAAAAATGTTACTGACCATTGCGTTAAGGGCACAATTTGCTACAACTTTTGTAGTAAAAGTTTTTCTGTACTCTGCTTCTGATACCGTTTTTTTTCAACACTCTTCTATTTTTAACATTCTTGAAAAATTTTCGACATTGATGCATCTGGGAGCAAAAATGTTACAGACCATTGCGTTAAGGGTACAATTTGCTACAACTTTTGTAGTAAAAGTTTTTCTGTACTCTGCTTCTGATACCGTTTTTTTTTCAACACTCTTCTATTTTTAACATTCTTGAAAAATTTTCGACATTGATGCATCTGGGAGCAAAAATGTTACAGACCATTGCGTTAAGGGTACAATTTGCTACAACTTTTGTAGTAAAAGTTTTTCTGTACTCTGCTTCCGATACCGTTTTTTTTCAACACTCTTCTATTTTCCACATTTTTGAAAAATTCTCGATATTGATGCATCTGGGAGCAAAAATGTTACAGACCATTGCGTTAAGGGCACAATTTGCTACAACTTTTGTAGTAAAAGTTTTTCTGTACTCTGCTTCTGATACCGTTTTTTTTCAACACTCTTCTATTTTTAACATTCTTGAAAAATTTTCGACATTGATGCATCTGGGAGCAAAAATGTTACAGACCATTGCGTTAAGGGCACAATTTGCTACAACTTTTGTAGTAAAAGTTTTTCTGTACTCTGCTTCCGATACCGTTTTTATTCAACACTCTTCTATTTTCCACATTTTTGAAAAATTCTCGATATTGATGCATCTGGGAGCAAAAATGTTGCAGACCATTGCGTTAAGGGCACAATTTGCTACAACTTTTGTAGTAAAAGTTTTTCTGTACTCTGATTCCGATACCGTTTTTTTTCAACACTCTTCTATTTTCCACATTTTTGAAAAATTCTCGATATTGATGCATCTGGGAGCAAAAATGTTACAGACCATTGCGTTAAGGGCACAATTTGCTACAACTTTTGTAGTAAAAGTTTTTCTGTACTCTGCTTCTGATACCGTTTTTTTTCAACACTCTTCTATTTTTAACATTCTTGAAAAATTTTCGACATTGATGCATCTGGGAGCAAAAATGTTACAGACCATTGCGTTAAGGGCACAATTTGCTACAACTTTTGTAGTAAAAGTTTTTCTGTACTCTGCTTCTGATACCGTTTTTTTTCAACACTCTTCTATTTTTAACATTCTTGAAAAATTTTCGACATTGATGCATCTGGGAGCAAAAATGTTACAGACCATTGCGTTAAGGGTACAATTTGCTACAACTTTTGTAGTAAAAGTTTTTCTGTACTCTGCTTCTGATACCGTTTTTTTTTTCAACACTCTTCTATTTTTAACATTCTTGAAAAATTTTCGACATTGATGCATCTGGGAGCAAAAATGTTACAGACCATTGCGTTAAGGGTACAATTTGCTACAACTTTTGTAGTAAAAGTTTTTCTGTACTCTGCTTCCGATACCGTTTTTTTTCAACACTCTTCTATTTTCCACATTTTTGAAAAATTCTCGATATTGATGCATCTGGGAGCAAAAATGTTGCAGACCGTTGCGTTAAGGGCACAATTTGCTACAACTTTTGTAGTAAAAGTTTTTCTGTACTCTGATTCCGATACCGTTTTTTTTCAACACTCTTCTATTTTCCACATTTTTGAAAAATTCTCGATATTGATGCATCTGGGAGCAAAAATGTTACAGACCATTGCGTTAAGGGCACAATTTGCTACAACTTTTGTAGTAAAAGTTTTTCTGTACTCTGCTTCTGATACCGTTTTTTTTCAACACTCTTCTATTTTTAACATTCTTGAAAAATTTTCGACATTGATGCATCTGGGAGCAAAAATGTTACAGACCATTGCGTTAAGGGCACAATTTGCTACAACTTTTGTAGTAAAAGTTTTTCTGTACTCTGCTTCCGATACCGTTTTTTTTCAACACTCTTCTATTTTCCACATTTTTGAAAAATTCTCGATATTGATGCATCTGGGAGCAAAAATGTTACAGACCATTGCGTTAAGGGCACAATTTGCTACAACTTTTGTAGTAAAAGTTTTTCTGTACTCTGCTTCTGATACCGTTTTTTTTCAACACTCTTCTATTTTTAACATTCTTGAAAAATTTTCGACATTGATGCATCTGGGAGCAAAAATGTTACAGACCATTGCGTTAAGGGCACAATTTGCTACAACTTTTGTAGTAAAAGTTTTTCTGTACTCTGCTTCCGATACCGTTTTTTTTCAACACTCTTCTATTTTCCACATTTTTGAAAAATTCTCGATATTGATGCATCTGGGAGCAAAAATGTTACAGACCATTGCGTTAAGGGCACAATTTGCTACAACTTTTGTAGTAAAAGTTTTTCCGTACTCTGCTTCTGATACCGTTTTTTTTCAACACTCTTCTATTTTTCACATTCTTGAAAAATTTTCGACATTGATGCATCTGGGAGCAAAAATGTTACAGACCATTGCGTTAAGGGTACAATTTGCTACAACTTTTGTAGTAAAAGTTTTTCTGTACTCTGCTTCTGATACCGTTTTTTTTTTCAACACTCTTCTATTTTTAACATTCTTGAAAAATTTTCGACATTGATGCATCTGGGAGCAAAAATGTTACTGACCATTGCGTTAAGGGCACAATTTGCTACAACTTTTGTAGTAAAAGTTTTTCTGTACTCTGCTTCTGATACCGTTTTTTTTCAACACTCTTCTATTTTTAACATTCTTGAAAAATTTTCGACATTGATGCATCTGGGAGCAAAAATGTTACAGACCATTGCGTTAAGGGTACAATTTGCTACAACTTTTGTAGTAAAAGTTTTTCTGTACTCTGCTTCTGATACCGTTTTTTTTTCAACACTCTTCTATTTTTAACATTCTTGAAAAATTTTCGACATTGATGCATCTGGGAGCAAAAATGTTACAGACCATTGCGTTAAGGGCACAATTTGCTACAACTTTTGTAGTAAAAGTTTTTCTGTACTCTGCTTCCGATACCGTTTTTTTTCAACACTCTTCTATTTTCCACATTTTTGAAAAATTCTCGATATTGATGCATCTGGGAGCAAAAATGTTGCAGACCGTTGCGTTAAGGGCACAATTTGCTACAACTTTTGTAGTAAAAGTTTTTCTGTACTCTGATTCCGATACCGTTTTTTTTCAACACTCTTCTATTTTCCACATTTTTGAAAAATTCTCGATATTGATGCATCTGGGAGCAAAAATGTTACAGACCATTGCGTTAAGGGCACAATTTGCTACAACTTTTGTAGTAAAAGTTTATCTGTACTATGCTTCCGATACCGTTTTTTTTCAACACTCTTCTATTTTCCACATTTTTGAAAAATTCTCGATATTGATGCATCTGGGAGCAAAAATGTTACAGACCATTGCGTTAAGGGCACAATTTGCTACAACTTTTGTAGTAAAAGTTTTTCTGTACTCTGCTTCCGATACCGTTTTTTTTCAACACTCTTCTATTTTCCACATTTTTGAAAAATTCTCAATATTGATGCATCTGGGAGCAAAAATGTTACAGACCATTGCGTTAAGGGCACAATTTGCTACAACTTTTGTAGTAAAAGTTTTTCTGTACTCTGCTTCTGATACCGTTTTTTTTTTCAACACTCTTCTATTTTTAACATTCTTGAAAAATTTTCGACATTGATGCATCTGGGAGCAAAAATGTTACAGACCATTGCGTTAAGGGTACAATTTGCTACAACTTTTGTAGTAAAAGTTTTTCTGTACTCTGCTTCTGATACCGTTTTTTTTTTCAACACTCTTCTATTTTTAACATTCTTGAAAAATTTTCGACATTGATGCATCTGGGAGCAAAAATGTTACAGACCATTGCGTTAAGGGTACAATTTGCTACAACTTTTGTAGTAAAAGTTTTTCCGTACTCTGCTTCTGATACCGTTTTTTTTCAACACTCTTCTATTTTTCACATTCTTGAAAAATTTTCGACATTGATGCATCTGGGAGCAAAAATGTTACAGACCATTGCGTTAAGGGTACAATTTGCTACAACTTTTGTAGTAAAAGTTTTCTGTACTCTGCTTCTGATACCGTTTTTTTTTTCAACACTCTTCTATTTTTAACATTCTTGAAAAATTTTCGATATTGATGCATCTGGGAGCAAAAATGTTACAGACCATTGCGTTAAGGGCACAATTTGCTACAACTTTTGTAGTAAAAGTTTTTCTGTACTCTGCTTCTGATACCGTTTTTTTTCAACACTCTTCTATTTTTAACATTCTTGAAAAATTTTCGACATTGATGCATCTGGGAGCAAAAATGTTACAGACCATTGCGTTAAGGGTACAATTTGCTACAACTTTTGTAGTAAAAGTTTTTCTGTACTCTGCTTCTGATACCGTTTTTTTTTTCAACACTCTTCTATTTTTAACATTCTTGAAAAATTTTCGACATTGATGCATCTGGGAGCAAAAATGTTACAGACCATTGCGTTAAGGGTACAATTTGCTACAACTTTTGTAGTAAAAGTTTTTCTGTACTCTGCTTCCGATACCGTTTTTTTTCAACACTCTTCTATTTTCCACATTTTTGAAAAATTCTCGATATTGATGCATCTGGGAGCAAAAATGTTGCAGACCGTTGCGTTAAGGGCACAATTTGCTACAACTTTTGTAGTAAAAGTTTTTCTGTACTCTGATTCCGATACCGTTTTTTTTCAACACTCTTCTATTTTCCACATTTTTGAAAAATTCTCGATATTGATGCATCTGGGAGCAAAAATGTTACAGACCATTGCGTTAAGGGCACAATTTGCTACAACTTTTGTAGTAAAAGTTTTTCTGTACTCTGCTTCTGATACCGTTTTTTTTCAACACTCTTCTATTTTTAACATTCTTGAAAAATTTTCGACATTGATGCATCTGGGAGCAAAAATGTTACAGACCATTGCGTTAAGGGTACAATTTGCTACAACTTTTGTAGTAAAAGTTTTTCTGTACTCTGCTTCTGATACCGTTTTTTTTTCAACACTCTTCTATTTTTAACATTCTTGAAAAATTTTCGACATTGATGCATCTGGGAGCAAAAATGTTACAGACCATTGCGTTAAGGGCACAATTTGCTACAACTTTTGTAGTAAAAGTTTTTCTGTACTCTGCTTCCGATACCGTTTTTTTTCAACACTCTTCTATTTTCCACATTTTTGAAAAATTCTCGATATTGATGCATCTGGGAGCAAAAATGTTGCAGACCGTTGCGTTAAGGACACAATTTGCTACAACTTTTGTAGTAAAAGTTTTTCTGTACTCTGATTCCGATACCGTTTTTTTTCAACACTCTTCTATTTTCCACATTTTTGAAAAATTCTCGATATTGATGCATCTGGGAGCAAAAATGTTACAGACCATTGCGTTAAGGGCACAATTTGCTACAACTTTTGTAGTAAAAGTTTTTCTGTACTCTGCTTCTGATACCGTTTTTTTTCAACACTCTTCTATTTTTAACATTCTTGAAAAATTTTCGACATTGATGCATCTGGGAGCAAAAATGTTACAGACCATTGCGTTAAGGGTACAATTTGCTACAACTTTTGTAGTAAAAGTTTTTCTGTACTCTGCTTCTGATACCGTTTTTTTTTCAACACTCTTCTATTTTTAACATTCTTGAAAAATTTTCGACATTGATGCATCTGGGAGCAAAAATGTTACAGACCATTGCGTTAAGGGCACAATTTGCTACAACTTTTGTAGTAAAAGTTTTTCTGTACTCTGCTTCCGATACCGTTTTTTTTCAACACTCTTCTATTTTCCACATTTTTGAAAAATTCTCGATATTGATGCATCTGGGAGCAAAAATGTTGCAGACCGTTGCGTTAAGGGCACAATTTGCTACAACTTTTGTAGTAAAAGTTTTTCTGTACTCTGATTCCGATACCGTTTTTTTTCAACACTCTTCTATTTTCCACATTTTTGAAAAATTCTCGATATTGATGCATCTGGGAGCAAAAATGTTACAGACCATTGCGTTAAGGGCACAATTTGCTACAACTTTTGTAGTAAAAGTTTATCTGTACTATGCTTCCGATACCGTTTTTTTTCAACACTCTTCTATTTTCCACATTTTTGAAAAATTCTCGATATTGATGCATCTGGGAGCAAAAATGTTACAGACCATTGCGTTAAGGGCACAATTTGCTACAACTTTTGTAGTAAAAGTTTATCTGTACTATGCTTCCGATACCGTTTTTTTTCAACACTCTTCTATTTTCCACATTTTTGAAAAATTCTCGATATTGATGCATCTGGGAGCAAAAATGTTACAGACCATTGCGTTAAGGGCACAATTTGCTACAACTTTTGTAGTAAAAGTTTTTCTGTACTCTGCTTCCGATACCGTTTTTTTTCAACACTCTTCTATTTTCCACATTTTTGAAAAATTCTCGATATTGATGCATCTGGGAGCAAAAATGTTACAGACCATTGCGTTAAGGGCACAATTTGCTACAACTTTTGTAGTAAAAGTTTTTCTGTACTCTGCTTCTGATACCGTTTTTTTTTTCAACACTCTTCTATTTTTAACATTCTTGAAAAATTTTCGACATTGATGCATCTGGGAGCAAAAATGTTACAGACCATTGCGTTAAGGGTACAATTTGCTACAACTTTTGTAGTAAAAGTTTTTCTGTACTCTGCTTCTGATACCGTTTTTTTTTTCAACACTCTTCTATTTTTAACATTCTTGAAAAATTTTTGACATTGATGCATCTGGGAGCAAAAATGTTACAGACCATTGCGTTAAGGGTACAATTTGCTACAACTTTTGTAGTAAAAGTTTTTCTGTACTCTGCTTCCGATACCGTTTTTTTTCAACACTCTTCTATTTTCCACATTTTTGAAAAATTCTCGATATTGATGCATCTGGGAACAAAAATGTTGCAGACCGTTGCGTTAAGGGCACAATTTGCTACAACTTTTGTAGTAAAAGTTTTTCTGTACTCTGATTCCGATACCGTTTTTTTTCAACACTCTTCTATTTTCCACATTTTTGAAAAATTCTCGATATTGATGCATCTGGGAGCAAAAATGTTACAGACCATTGCGTTAAGGGCACAATTTGCTACAACTTTTGTAGTAAAAGTTTTTCTGTACTCTGCTTCCGATACCGTTTTTTTTCAACACTCTTCTATTTTCCACATTTTTGAAAAATTCTCGATATTGATGCATCTGGGAGCAAAAATGTTGCAGACCGTTGCGTTAAGGGCACAATTTGCTACAACTTTTGTAGTAAAAGTTTTTCTGTACTCTGAT
Organism: Onthophagus taurus; assembly: GCF_036711975.1. NCBI lineage: Eukaryota > Metazoa > Arthropoda > Insecta > Coleoptera > Scarabaeidae > Onthophagus > Onthophagus taurus. The sequence goes on along the minus strand of NW_027248940.1, from coordinate 7,116,286 downwards.
TCCGATACCGTTTTTTTTCAACACTCTTCTATTTTCCACATTTTTGAAAAATTCTCGATATTGATGCATCTGGGAGCAAAAATGTTACAGACCATTGCGTTAAGGGCACAATTTGCTACAACTTTTGTAGTAAAAGTTTATCTGTACTATGCTTCCGATACCGTTTTTTTTCAACACTCTTCTATTTTCCACATTTTTGAAAAATTCTCGATATTGATGCATCTGGGAGCAAAAATGTTACAGACCATTGCGTTAAGGGCACAATTTGCTACAACTTTTGTAGTAAAAGTTTTTCTGTACTCTGCTTCCGATACCGTTTTTTTTCAACACTCTTCTATTTTCCACATTTTTGAAAAATTCTCGATATTGATGCATCTGGGAGCAAAAATGTTACAGACCATTGCGTTAAGGGCACAATTTGCTACAACTTTTGTAGTAAAAGTTTTTCTGTACTCTGCTTCTGATACCGTTTTTTTTCAACACTCTTCTATTTTTAACATTCTTGAAAAATTTTCGACATTGATGCATCTGGGAGCAAAAATGTTACAGACCATTGCGTTAAGGGTACAATTTGCTACAACTTTTGTAGTAAAAGTTTTTCTGTACTCTGCTTCTGATACCGTTTTTTTTTTCAACACTCTTCTATTTTTAACATTCTTGAAAAATTTTCGACATTGATGCATCTGGGAGCAAAAATGTTACAGACCATTGCGTTAAGGGCACAATTTGCTACAACTTTTGTAGTAAAAGTTTTTCTGTACTCTGCTTCTGATACCGTTTTTTTTCAACACTCTTCTATTTTTAACATTCTTGAAAAATTTTCGACATTGATGCATCTGGGAGCAAAAATGTTACAGACCATTGCGTTAAGGGTACAATTTGCTACAACTTTTGTAGTAAAAGTTTTTCTGTACTCTGCTTCTGATACCGTTTTTTTTTTCAACACTCTTCTATTTTTAACATTCTTGAAAAATTTTCGACATTGATGCATCTGGGAGCAAAAATGTTACAGACCATTGCGTTAAGGGTACAATTTGCTACAACTTTTGTAGTAAAAGTTTTTCTGCACTCTGCTTCGGATACCGTTTTTTTTTCAACACTCTTCTATTTTTAACATTCTTGAAAAATTTTCGACATTGATGCATCTGGGAGCAAAAATGTTACAGACCATTGCGTTAAGGGCACAATTTGCTACAACTTTTGTAGTAAAAGTTTTTCTGTACTCTGCTTCCGATACCGTTTTTTTTCAACACTCTTCTATTTTCCACATTTTTGAAAAATTCTCGATATTGATGCATCTGGGAGCAAAAATGTTGCAGACCGTTGCGTTAAGGGCACAATTTGCTACAACTTTTGTAGTAAAAGTTTTTCTGTACTCTGATTCCGATACCGTTTTTTTTCAACACTCTTCTATTTTCCACATTTTTGAAAAATTCTCGATATTGATGCATCTGGGAGCAAAAATGTTACAGACCATTGCGTTAAGGGCACAATTTGCTACAACTTTTGTAGTAAAAGTTTATCTGTACTATGCTTCCGATACCGTTTTTTTTCAACACTCTTCTATTTTCCACATTTTTGAAAAATTCTCGATATTGATGCATCTGGGAGCAAAAATGTTACAGACCATTGCGTTAAGGGCACAATTTGCTACAACTTTTGTAGTAAAAGTTTATCTGTACTATGCTTCCGATACCGTTTTTTTTCAACACTCTTCTATTTTCCACATTTTTGAAAAATTCTCGATATTGATGCATCTGGGAGCAAAAATGTTACAGACCATTGCGTTAAGGGCACAATTTGCTACAACTTTTGTAGTAAAAGTTTTTCTGTACTCTGCTTCCGATACCGTTTTTTTTCAACACTCTTCTATTTTCCACATTTTTGAAAAATTCTCGATATTGATGCATCTGGGAGCAAAAATGTTACAGACCATTGCGTTAAGGGCACAATTTGCTACAACTTTTGTAGTAAAAGTTTTTCTGTACTCTGCTTCTGATACCGTTTTTTTTTTCAACACTCTTCTATTTTTAACATTCTTGAAAAATTTTCGACATTGATGCATCTGGGAGCAAAAATGTTACAGACCATTGCGTTAAGGGTACAATTTGCTACAACTTTTGTAGTAAAAGTTTTTCTGTACTCTGCTTCTGATACCGTTTTTTTTTTCAACACTCTTCTATTTTTAACATTCTTGAAAAATTTTTGACATTGATGCATCTGGGAGCAAAAATGTTACAGACCATTGCGTTAAGGGTACAATTTGCTACAACTTTTGTAGTAAAAGTTTTTCTGTACTCTGCTTCCGATACCGTTTTTTTTCAACACTCTTCTATTTTCCACATTTTTGAAAAATTCTCGATATTGATGCATCTGGGAACAAAAATGTTGCAGACCGTTGCGTTAAGGGCACAATTTGCTACAACTTTTGTAGTAAAAGTTTTTCTGTACTCTGATTCCGATACCGTTTTTTTTCAACACTCTTCTATTTTCCACATTTTTGAAAAATTCTCGATATTGATGCATCTGGGAGCAAAAATGTTACAGACCATTGCGTTAAGGGCACAATTTGCTACAACTTTTGTAGTAAAAGTTTTTCTGTACTCTGCTTCCGATACCGTTTTTTTTCAACACTCTTCTATTTTCCACATTTTTGAAAAATTCTCGATATTGATGCATCTGGGAGCAAAAATGTTGCAGACCGTTGCGTTAAGGGCACAATTTGCTACAACTTTTGTAGTAAAAGTTTTTCTGTACTCTGATTCCGATACCGTTTTTTTTCAACACTCTTCTATTTTCCACATTTTTGAAAAATTCTCGATATTGATGCATCTGGGAGCAAAAATGTTACAGACCATTGCGTTAAGGGCACAATTTGCTACAACTTTTGTAGTAAAAGTTTATCTGTACTATGCTTCCGATACCGTTTTTTTTCAACACTCTTCTATTTTCCACATTTTTGAAAAATTCTCGATATTGATGCATCTGGGAGCAAAAATGTTACAGACCATTGCGTTAAGGGCACAATTTGCTACAACTTTTGTAGTAAAAGTTTTTCTGTACTCTGCTTCCGATACCGTTTTTTTTCAACACTCTTCTATTTTCCACATTTTTGAAAAATTCTCGATATTGATGCATCTGGGAGCAAAAATGTTACAGACCATTGCGTTAAGGGCACAATTTGCTACAACTTTTGTAGTAAAAGTTTTTCTGTACTCTGCTTCTGATACCGTTTTTTTTCAACACTCTTCTATTTTTAACATTCTTGAAAAATTTTCGACATTGATGCATCTGGGAGCAAAAATGTTACAGACCATTGCGTTAAGGGTACAATTTGCTACAACTTTTGTAGTAAAAGTTTTTCTGTACTCTGCTTCTGATACCGTTTTTTTTTTCAACACTCTTCTATTTTTAACATTCTTGAAAAATTTTCGACATTGATGCATCTGGGAGCAAAAATGTTACAGACCATTGCGTTAAGGGCACAATTTGCTACAACTTTTGTAGTAAAAGTTTTTCTGTACTCTGCTTCTGATACCGTTTTTTTTCAACACTCTTCTATTTTTAACATTCTTGAAAAATTTTCGACATTGATGCATCTGGGAGCAAAAATGTTACAGACCATTGCGTTAAGGGTACAATTTGCTACAACTTTTGTAGTAAAAGTTTTTCTGTACTCTGCTTCTGATACCGTTTTTTTTTTCAACACTCTTCTATTTTTAACATTCTTGAAAAATTTTCGACATTGATGCATCTGGGAGCAAAAATGTTACAGACCATTGCGTTAAGGGTACAATTTGCTACAACTTTTGTAGTAAAAGTTTTTCTGCACTCTGCTTCGGATACCGTTTTTTTTTCAACACTCTTCTATTTTTAACATTCTTGAAAAATTTTCGACATTGATGCATCTGGGAGCAAAAATGTTACAGACCATTGCGTTAAGGGCACAATTTGCTACAACTTTTGTAGTAAAAGTTTTTCTGTACTCTGCTTCCGATACCGTTTTTTTTCAACACTCTTCTATTTTCCACATTTTTGAAAAATTCTCGATATTGATGCATCTGGGAGCAAAAATGTTGCAGACCGTTGCGTTAAGGGCACAATTTGCTACAACTTTTGTAGTAAAAGTTTTTCTGTACTCTGATTCCGATACCGTTTTTTTTCAACACTCTTCTATTTTCCACATTTTTGAAAAATTCTCGATATTGATGCATCTGGGAGCAAAAATGTTACAGACCATTGCGTTAAGGGCACAATTTGCTACAACTTTTGTAGTAAAAGTTTATCTGTACTATGCTTCCGATACCGTTTTTTTTCAACACTCTTCTATTTTCCACATTTTTGAAAAATTCTCGATATTGATGCATCTGGGAGCAAAAATGTTACAGACCATTGCGTTAAGGGCACAATTTGCTACAACTTTTGTAGTAAAAGTTTATCTGTACTATGCTTCCGATACCGTTTTTTTTCAACACTCTTCTATTTTCCACATTTTTGAAAAATTCTCGATATTGATGCATCTGGGAGCAAAAATGTTACAGACCATTGCGTTAAGGGCACAATTTGCTACAACTTTTGTAGTAAAAGTTTTTCTGTACTCTGCTTCCGATACCGTTTTTTTTCAACACTCTTCTATTTTCCACATTTTTGAAAAATTCTCGATATTGATGCATCTGGGAGCAAAAATGTTACAGACCATTGCGTTAAGGGCACAATTTGCTACAACTTTTGTAGTAAAAGTTTTTCTGTACTCTGCTTCTGATACCGTTTTTTTTTTCAACACTCTTCTATTTTTAACATTCTTGAAAAATTTTCGACATTGATGCATCTGGGAGCAAAAATGTTACAGACCATTGCGTTAAGGGTACAATTTGCTACAACTTTTGTAGTAAAAGTTTTTCTGTACTCTGCTTCTGATACCGTTTTTTTTTTCAACACTCTTCTATTTTTAACATTCTTGAAAAATTTTTGACATTGATGCATCTGGGAGCAAAAATGTTACAGACCATTGCGTTAAGGGTACAATTTGCTACAACTTTTGTAGTAAAAGTTTTTCTGTACTCTGCTTCCGATACCGTTTTTTTTCAACACTCTTCTATTTTCCACATTTTTGAAAAATTCTCGATATTGATGCATCTGGGAACAAAAATGTTGCAGACCGTTGCGTTAAGGGCACAATTTGCTACAACTTTTGTAGTAAAAGTTTTTCTGTACTCTGATTCCGATACCGTTTTTTTTCAACACTCTTCTATTTTCCACATTTTTGAAAAATTCTCGATATTGATGCATCTGGGAGCAAAAATGTTACAGACCATTGCGTTAAGGGCACAATTTGCTACAACTTTTGTAGTAAAAGTTTTTCTGTACTCTGCTTCCGATACCGTTTTTTTTCAACACTCTTCTATTTTCCACATTTTTGAAAAATTCTCGATATTGATGCATCTGGGAGCAAAAATGTTGCAGACCGTTGCGTTAAGGGCACAATTTGCTACAACTTTTGTAGTAAAAGTTTTTCTGTACTCTGACTCCGATACCGTTTTTTTTCAACACTCTTCTATTTTCCACATTTTTGAAAAATTCTCGATATTGATGCATCTGGGAGCAAAAATGTTACAGACCATTGCGTTAAGGGCACAATTTGCTACAACTTTTGTAGTAAAAGTTTATCTGTACTATGCTTCCGATACCGTTTTTTTTCAACACTCTTCTATTTTCCACATTTTTGAAAAATTCTCGATATTGATGCATCTGGGAGCAAAAATGTTACAGACCATTGCGTTAAGGGCACAATTTGCTACAACTTTTGTAGTAAAAGTTTTTCTGTACTCTGCTTCCGATACCGTTTTTTTTCAACACTCTTCTATTTTCCACATTTTTGAAAAATTCTCGATAGTGATGCATCTGGGAGCAAAAATGTTACAGACCATTGCGTTAAGGGCACAATTTGCTACAACTTTTGTAGTAAAAGTTTTTCTGTACTCTGCTTCTGATACCGTTTTTTTTCAACACTCTTCTATTTTTAACATTCTTGAAAAATTTTCGACATTGATGCATCTGGGAGCAAAAATGTTACAGACCATTGCGTTAAGGGTACAATTTGCTACAACTTTTGTAGTAAAAGTTTTTCTGTACTCTGCTTCTGATACCGTTTTTTTTTTCAACACTCTTCTATTTTTAACATTCTTGAAAAATTTTCGACATTGATGCATCTGGGAGCAAAAATGTTACAGACCATTGCGTTAAGGGCACAATTTGCTACAACTTTTGTAGTAAAAGTTTTTCTGTACTCTGCTTCTGATACCGTTTTTTTTCAACACTCTTCTATTTTTAACATTCTTGAAAAATTTTCGACATTGATGCATCTGGGAGCAAAAATGTTACAGACCATTGCGTTAAGGGTACAATTTGCTACAACTTTTGTAGTAAAAGTTTTTCTGTACTCTGCTTCTGATACCGTTTTTTTTTTCAACACTCTTCTATTTTTAACATTCTTGAAAAATTTTCGACATTGATGCATCTGGGAGCAAAAATGTTACAGACCATTGCGTTAAGGGTACAATTTGCTACAACTTTTGTAGTAAAAGTTTTTCTGTACTCTGCTTCCGATACCGTTTTTTTTCAACACTCTTCTATTTTCCACATTTTTGAAAAATTCTCGATATTGATGCATCTGGGAGCAAAAATGTTAAGACCATTGCGTTAAGGGCACAATTTGCTACAACTTTTGTAGTAAAAGTTTTTCTGTACTCTGCTTCTGATACCGTTTTTTTTCAACACTCTTCTATTTTTAACATTCTTGAAAAATTTTCGACATTGATGCATCTGGGAGCAAAAATGTTACAGACCATTGCGTTAAGGGTACAATTTGCTACAACTTTTGTAGTAAAAGTTTTTCTGTACTCTGCTTCTGATACCGTTTTTTTTTTCAACACTCTTCTATTTTTAACATTCTTGAAAAATTTTCGACATTGATGCATCTGGGAGCAAAAATGTTACAGACCATTGCGTTAAGGGCACAATTTGCTACAACTTTTGTAGTAAAAGTTTTTCTGTACTCTGCTTCTGATACCGTTTTTTTTCAACACTCTTCTATTTTTAACATTCTTGAAAAATTTTCGACATTGATGCATCTGGGAGCAAAAATGTTACAGACCATTGCGTTAAGGGTACAATTTGCTACAACTTTTGTAGTAAAAGTTTTTCTGTACTCTGCTTCCGATACCGTTTTTTTTCAACACTCTTCTATTTTCCACATTTTTGAAAAATTCTCGATATTGATGCATCTGGGAGCAAAAATGTTGCAGACCGTTGCGTTAAGGGCACAATTTGCTACAACTTTTGTAGTAAAAGTTTTTCTGTACTCTGATTCCGATACCGTTTTTTTTCAACACTCTTCTATTTTCCACATTTTTGAAAAATTCTCGATATTGATGCATCTGGGAGCAAAAATGTTACAGACCATTGCGTTAAGGGCACAATTTGCTACAACTTTTGTAGTAAAAGTTTTTCTGTACTCTGCTTCCGATACTGTTTTTTTTCAACACTCTTCTATTTTCCACATTTTTGAAAAATTCTCGATATTGATGCATCTGGGAGCAAAAATGTTGCAGACCGTTGCGTTAAGGGCACAATTTGCTACAACTTTTGTAGTAAAAGTTTTTCTGTACTCTGATTCCGATACCGTTTTTTTTCAACACTCTTCTATTTTCCACATTTTTGAAAAATTCTCGATATTGATGCATCTGGGAGCAAAAATGTTACAGACCATTGCGTTAAGGGCACAATTTGCTACAACTTTTGTAGTAAAAGTTTATCTGTACTATGCTTCCGATACCGTTTTTTTTCAACGCTCTTCTATTTTTAACATTTTTGAAAAATTCTCGATATTGATGCATCTGGGAGCAAAAATGTTACAGACCATTGCGTTAAGGGCACAATTTGCTACAACTTTTGTAGTAAAAGTTTTTCTGTACTCTGCTTCCGATACCGTTTTTTTTCAACACTCTTCTATTTTCCACATTTTTGAAAAATTCTCGATATTGATGCATCTGGGAGCAAAAATGTTACAGACCATTGCGTTAAGGGCACAATTTGCTACAACTGTTGTAGTAAAAGTTTTTCTGTACTCTGCTTCTGATACCGTTTTTTTTCAACACTCTTCTATTTTTAACATTCTTGAAAAATTTTCGACATTGATGCATCTGGGAGCAAAAATGTTACAGACCATTGCGTTAAGGGTACAATTTGCTACAACTTTTGTAGTAAAAGTTTTTCTGTACTCTGCTTCCGATACCGTTTTTTTTCAACACTCTTCTATTTTCCACATTTTTGAAAAATTCTCGATATTGATGCATCTGGGAGCAAAAATGTTACAGACCATTGCGTTAAGGGCACAATTTGCTACAACTTTTGTAGTAAAAGTTTTTCTGTACTCTGCTTCCGATACCGTTTTTTTTCAACACTCTTCTATTTTCCACATTTTTGAAAAATTCTCGATATTGATGCATCTGGGAGCAAAAATGTTACAGACCATTGCGTTAAGGGCACAATTTGCTACAACTGTTGTAGTAAAAGTTTTTCTGTACTCTGCTTCTGATACCGTTTTTTTTCAACACTCTTCTATTTTTAACATTCTTGAAAAATTTTCGACATTGATGCATCTGGGAGCAAAAATGTTACAGACCATTGCGTTAAGGGTACAATTTGCTACAACTTTTGTAGTAAAAGTTTTTCTGTACTCTGCTTCCGATACCGTTTTTTTTCAACACTCTTCTATTTTCCACATTTTTGAAAAATTCTCGATACTGATGCATCTGGGAGCAAAAATGTTACAGACCATTGCGTTAAGGGCACAATTTGCTACAACTTTTGTAGTAAAAGTTTTTCTGTACTCTGCTTCCGATACCGTTTTTTTTCAACACTCTTCTATTTTCCACATTTTTGAAAAATTCTCTATATTGATGCATCTGGGAGCAAAAATGTTGCAGACCGTTGCGTTAAGGGCACAATTTGCTACAACTTTTGTAGTAAAAGTTTTTCTGTACTCTGCTTCCGATACCGTTTTTTTTCAACACTCTTCTATTTTCCACATTTTTGAAAAATTCTCGATATTGATGCATCTGGGAGCAAAAATGTTACAGACCATTGCGTTAAGGGCACAATTTGCTACAACTGTTGTAGTAAAAGTTTTTCTGTACTCTGCTTCTGATACCGTTTTTTTTCAACACTCTTCTATTTTTAACATTCTTGAAAAATTTTCGACATTGATGCATCTGGGAGCAAAAATGTTACAGACCATTGCGTTAAGGGTACAATTTGCTACAACTTTTGTAGTAAAAGTTTTTCTGTACTCTGCTTCCGATACCGTTTTTTTTCAACACTCTTCTATTTTCCACATTTTTGAAAAATTCTCGATATTGATGCATCTGGGAGCAAAAATGTTACAGACCATTGCGTTAAGGGCACAATTTGCTACAACTTTTGTAGTAAAAGTTTTTCTGTACTCTGCTTCCGATACCGTTTTTTTTCAACACTCTTCTATTTTCCACATTTTTGAAAAATTCTCTATATTGATGCATCTGGGAGCAAAAATGTTGCAGACCGTTGCGTTAAGGGCACAATTTGCTACAACTTTTGTAGTAAAAGTTTTTCTGTACTCTGATTCCGATACCGTTTTTTTTCAACACTCTTCTATTTTCCACATTTTTGAAAAATTCTCGATATTGATGCATCTGGGAGCAAAAATGTTACAGACCATTGCGTTAAGGGCACAATTTGCTACAACTTTTGTAGTAAAAGTTTATCTGTACTATGCTTCCGATACCGTTTTTTTTCAACGCTCTTCTATTTTTAACATTCTTGAAAAATTTTCGACATTGATGCATCTGGGAGCAAAAATGTTACAGATCATTGCGTTAAGGGTACAATTTGCTACAACTTTTGTAGTAAAAGTTTTTCTGTACTCTGCTTCCGATACCGTTTTTTTTCAACACTCTTCTATTTTCCACATTTTTGAAAAATTCTCGATATTGATGCATCTGGGAGCAGAAATGTTACAGACCATTGCGTTAAGGGCACAATTTGCTACAACTTTTGTAGTAAAAGTTTTTCTGTACTCTGCTTCCGATACCGTTTTTTTTCAACACTCTTCTATTTTCCACATTTTTGAAAAATTCTCGATATTGATGCATCTGGGAGCAAAAATGTTGCAGACCGTTGCGTTAAGGGCACAATTTGCTACAACTTTTGTAGTAAAAGTTTTTCTGTACTCTGATTCCGATACCGTTTTTTTTCAACACTCTTCTATTTTCCACATTTTTGAAAAATTCTCGATATTGATGCATCTGGGAGCAAAAATGTTACAGACCATTGCGTTAAGGGCACAATTTGCTACAACTTTTGTAGTAAAAGTTTTTCTGTACTCTGCTTCCGATACTGTTTTTTTTCAACACTCTTCTATTTTCCACATTTTTGAAAAATTCTCGATATTGATGCATCTGGGAGCAAAAATGTTGCAGACCGTTGCGTTAAGGGCACAATTTGCTACAACTTTTGTAGTAAAAGTTTTTCTGTACTCTGATTCCGATACCGTTTTTTTTCAACACTCTTCTATTTTCCACATTTTTGAAAAATTCTCGATATTGATGCATCTGGGAGCAAAAATGTTACAGACCATTGCGTTAAGGGCACAATTTGCTACAACTTTTGTAGTAAAAGTTTATCTGTACTATGCTTCCGATACCGTTTTTTTTCAACGCTCTTCTATTTTTAACATTTTTGAAAAATTCTCGATATTGATGCATCTGGGAGCAAAAATGTTACAGACCATTGCGTTAAGGGCACAATTTGCTACAACTTTTGTAGTAAAAGTTTTTCTGTACTCTGCTTCCGATACCGTTTTTTTTCAACACTCTTCTATTTTCCACATTTTTGAAAAATTCTCGATATTGATGCATCTGGGAGCAAAAATGTTACAGACCATTGCGTTAAGGGCACAATTTGCTACAACTGTTGTAGTAAAAGTTTTTCTGTACTTTGCTTCTGATACCGTTTTTTTTCAACACTCTTCTATTTTTAACATTCTTGAAAAATTTTCGACATTGATGCATCTGGGAGCAAAAATGTTACAGACCATTGCGTTAAGGGTACAATTTGCTACAACTTTTGTAGTAAAAGTTTTTCTGTACTCTGCTTCCGATACCGTTTTTTTTCAACACTCTTCTATTTTCCACATTTTTGAAAAATTCTCGATACTGATGCATCTGGGAGCAAAAATGTTACAGACCATTGCGTTAAGGGCACAATTTGCTACAACTTTTGTAGTAAAAGTTTTTCTGTACTCTGCTTCCGATACCGTTTTTTTTCAACACTCTTCTATTTTCCACATTTTTGAAAAATTCTCTATATTGATGCATCTGGGAGCAAAAATGTTGCAGACCGTTGCGTTAAGGGCACAATTTGCTACAACTTTTGTAGTAAAAGTTTTTCTGTACTCTGCTTCCGATACCGTTTTTTTTCAACACTCTTCTATTTTCCACATTTTTGAAAAATTCTCGATATTGATGCATCTGGGAGCAAAAATGTTACAGACCATTGCGTTAAGGGCACAATTTGCTACAACTGTTGTAGTAAAAGTTTTTCTGTACTCTGCTTCTGATACCGTTTTTTTTCAACACTCTTCTATTTTTAACATTCTTGAAAAATTTTCGACATTGATGCATCTGGGAGCAAAAATGTTACAGACCATTGCGTTAAGGGTACAATTTGCTACAACTTTTGTAGTAAAAGTTTTTCTGTACTCTGCTTCCGATACCGTTTTTTTTCAACACTCTTCTATTTTCCACATTTTTGAAAAATTCTCGATATTGATGCATCTGGGAGCAAAAATGTTACAGACCATTGCGTTAAGGGCACAATTTGCTACAACTTTTGTAGTAAAAGTTTTTCTGTACTCTGCTTCCGATACCGTTTTTTTTCAACACTCTTCTATTTTCCACATTTTTGAAAAATTCTCTATATTGATGCATCTGGGAGCAAAAATGTTGCAGACCGTTGCGTTAAGGGCACAATTTGCTACAACTTTTGTAGTAAAAGTTTTTCTGTACTCTGATTCCGATACCGTTTTTTTTCAACACTCTTCTATTTTCCACATTTTTGAAAAATTCTCGATATTGATGCATCTGGGAGCAAAAATGTTACAGACCATTGCGTTAAGGGCACAATTTGCTACAACTTTTGTAGTAAAAGTTTATCTGTACTATGCTTCCGATACCGTTTTTTTTCAACGCTCTTCTATTTTTAACATTCTTGAAAAATTTTCGACATTGATGCATCTGGGAGCAAAAATGTTACAGATCATTGCGTTAAGGGTACAATTTGCTACAACTTTTGTAGTAAAAGTTTTTCTGTACTCTGCTTCCGATACCGTTTTTTTTCAACACTCTTCTATTTTCCACATTTTTGAAAAATTCTCGATATTGATGCATCTGGGAGCAGAAATGTTACAGACCATTGCGTTAAGGGCACAATTTGCTACAACTTTTGTAGTAAAAGTTTTTCTGTACTCTGCTTCCGATACCGTTTTTTTTCAACACTCTTCTATTTTCCACATTTTTGAAAAATTCTCGATATTGATGCATCTGGGAGCAAAAATGTTACAGACCATTGCGTTAAGGGCACAATTTGCTACAACTTTTGTAGTAAAAGTTTTTCTGTACTCTGCTTCCGATACCGTTTTTTTTCAACACTCTTCTATTTTCCACATTTTTGAAAAATTCTCGATATTGATGCATCTGGGAGCAAAAATGTTGCACACCGTTGCGTTAAGGGCACAATTTGCTACAACTTTTGTAGTAAAAGTTTTTCTGTACTCTGATTCCGATACCGTTTTTTTTCAACACTCTTCTATTTTCCACATTTTTGAAAAATTCTCGATATTGATGCATCTGGGAGCAAAAATGTTACAGACCATTGCGTTAAGGGCACAATTTGCTACAACTTTTGTAGTAAAAGTTTATCTGTACTATGCTTCCGATACCGTTTTTTTTCAACTCTCTTCTATTTTTAACATTCTTGAAAAATTTTCGACATTGATGCATCTGGGAGCAAAAATGTTACAGACCATTGCGTTAAGGGCACAATTTGCTACAACTTTTGTAGTAAAAGTTTTTCTGTACTCTGCTTCCGATACCGTTTTTTTTCAACACTCTTCTATTTTCCACATTTTTGAAAAATTCTCGATATTGATGCATCTGGGAGCAAAAATGTTACAGACCATTGCGTTAAGGGCACAATTTGCTACAACTTTTGTAGTAAAAGTTTTTCTGTACTCTGATTCCGATACCGTTTTTTTTCAACACTCTTCTATTTTCCACATTTTTGAAAAATTCTCGATATTGATGCATCTGGGAGCAAAAATGTTACAGACCATTGCGTTAAGGGCACAATTTGCTACAACTTTTGTAGTAAAAGTTTTTCTGTACTCTGCTTCCGATACCGTTTTTTTTCAACACTCTTCTATTTTCCACATTTTTGAAAAATTCTCGATATTGATGCATCTGGGAGCAAAAATGTTACAGACCATTGCGTTAAGGGCACAATTTGCTACAACTTTTGTAGTAAAAGTTTTTCTGTACTCTGCTTCTGATACCGTTTTTTTTCAACACTCTTCTATTTTTGACATTCTTGAAAAATTTTCGACATTGATGCATCTGGGAGCAAAAATGTTACAGACCATTGCGTTAAGGGTACAATTTGCTACAACTTTTGTAGTAAAAGTTTTTCTGTACTCTGCTTCTGATACCGTTTTTTTTTCAACACTCTTCTATTTTTAACATTCTTGAAAAATTTTCGACATTGATGCATCTGGGAGCAAAAATGTTACAGACCATTGCGTTAAGGACACAATTTGCTACAACTTTTGTAGTAAAAGTTTTTCTGTACTCTGCTTCCGATACCGTTTTTTTTCAACACTCTTCTATTTTCCACATTTTTGAAAAATTCTCGATATTGATGCATCTGGGAGCAAAAATGTTACAGACCATTGCGTTAAGGGCACAATTTGCTACAACTTTTGTAGTAAAAGTTTTTCTGTACTCTGCTTCTGATACCGTTTTTTTTCAACACTCTTCTATTTTTAACATTCTTGAAAAATTTTCGACATTGATGCATCTGGGAGCAAAAATGTTACAGACCATTGCGTTAAGGGTACAATTTGCTACAACTTTTGTAGTAAAAGTTTTTCTGTACTCTGCTTCTGATACCGTTTTTTTTTCAACACTCTTCTATTTTTAACATTCTTGAAAAATTTTCGACATTGATGCATCTGGGAGCAAAAATGTTACAGACCATTGCGTTAAGGGCACAATTTGCTACAACTTTTGTAGTAAAAGTTTTTCTGTACTCTGCTTCTGATACCGTTTTTTTTTCAACACTCTTCTATTTTTAACATTCTTGAAAAATTTTCGACATTGATGCATCTGGGAGCAAAAATGTTACAGACCATTGCGTTAAGGGCACAATTTGCTACAACTTTTGTAGTAAAAGTTTTTCTGTACTCTGCTTCTGATACCGTTTTTTTTCAACACCCTTCTATTTTTAACATTCTTGAAAAATTTTCGACATTGATGCATCTGGGAGCAAAAATGTTACAGACCATTGCGTTAAGGGTACAATTTGCTACAACTTTTGTAGTAAAAGTTTTTCTGTACTCTGCTTCTGATACCGTTTTTTTTTTCAACACTCTTCTATTTTTAACATTCTTGAAAAATTTTCGACATTGATGCATCTGGGAGCAAAAATGTTACAGGCCATTGCGTTAAGGGTACAATTTGCTACAACTTTTGTAGTAAAAGTTTTTCTGTACTCTGCTTCCGATACCGTTTTTTTTCAACACTCTTCTATTTTCCACATTTTTGAAAAATTCTCGATATTGATGCATCTGGGAGCAAAAACGTTACAGACCATTGCGTTAAGGGCACAATTTGCTACAACTTTTGTAGTAAAAGTTTTTCTGTACTCTGCTTCTGATACCGTTTTTTTTCAACACTCTTCTATTTTTGACATTCTTGAAAAATTTTCGACATTGATGCATCTGGGAGCAAAAATGTTACAGACCATTGCGTTAAGGGTACAATTTGCTACAACTTTTGTAGTAAAAGTTTTTCTGTACTCTGCTTCTGATACCGTTTTTTTTTTCAACACTCTTCTATTTTTAACATTCTTGAAAAATTTTCGACATTGATGCATCTGGGAGCAAAAATGTTACAGACCATTGCGTTAAGGGCACAATTTGCTACAACTTTTGTAGTAAAAGTTTTTCTGTACTCTGCTTCCGATACCGTTTTTTTTCAACACTCTTCTATTTTCCACATTTTTGAAAAATTCTCGATATTGATGCATCTGGGAGCAGAAATGTTACAGACCATTGCGTTAAGGGCACAATTTGCTACAACTTTTGTAGTAAAAGTTTTTCTGTACTCTGCTTCCGATACCGTTTTTTTTCAACACTCTTCTATTTTCCACATTTTTGAAAAATTCTCGATATTGATGCATCTGGGAGCAAAAATGTTGCACACCGTTGCGTTAAGGGCACAATTTGCTACAACTTTTGTAGTAAAAGTTTTTCTGTACTCTGATTCCGATACCGTTTTTTTTCAACACTCTTCTATTTTCCACATTTTTGAAAAATTCTCGATATTGATGCATCTGGGAGCAAAAATGTTACAGACCATTGCGTTAAGGGCACAATTTGCTACAACTTTTGTAGTAAAAGTTTATCTGTACTATGCTTCCGATACCGTTTTTTTTCAACTCTCTTCTATTTTTAACATTCTTGAAAAATTTTCGACATTGATGCATCTGGGAGCAAAAATGTTACAGACCATTGCGTTAAGGGCACAATTTGCTACAACTTTTGTAGTAAAAGTTTTTCTGTACTCTGCTTCCGATACCGTTTTTTTTCAACACTCTTCTATTTTCCACATTTTTGAAAAATTCTCGATATTGATGCATCTGGGAGCAAAAATGTTACAGACCATTGCGTTAAGGGCACAATTTGCTACAACTTTTGTAGTAAAAGTTTTTCTGTACTCTGATTCCGATACCGTTTTTTTTCAACACTCTTCTATTTTCCACATTTTTGAAAAATTCTCGATATTGATGCATCTGGGAGCAAAAATGTTACAGACCATTGCGTTAAGGGCACAATTTGCTACAACTTTTGTAGTAAAAGTTTTTCTGTACTCTGCTTCCGATACCGTTTTTTTTCAACACTCTTCTATTTTCCACATTTTTGAAAAATTCTCGATATTGATGCATCTGGGAGCAAAAATGTTACAGACCATTGCGTTAAGGGCACAATTTGCTACAACTTTTGTAGTAAAAGTTTTTCTGTACTCTGCTTCTGATACCGTTTTTTTTTCAACACTCTTCTATTTTTAACATTCTTGAAAAATTTTCGACATTGATGCATCTGGGAGCAAAAATGTTACAGACCATTGCGTTAAGGGCACAATTTGCTACAACTTTTGTAGTAAAAGTTTTTCTGTACTCTGCTTCTGATACCGTTTTTTTTCAACACCCTTCTATTTTTAACATTCTTGAAAAATTTTCGACATTGATGCATCTGGGAGCAAAAATGTTACAGACCATTGCGTTAAGGGTACAATTTGCTACAACTTTTGTAGTAAAAGTTTTTCTGTACTCTGCTTCTGATACCGTTTTTTTTTTCAACACTCTTCTATTTTTAACATTCTTGAAAAATTTTCGACATTGATGCATCTGGGAGCAAAAATGTTACAGGCCATTGCGTTAAGGGTACAATTTGCTACAACTTTTGTAGTAAAAGTTTTTCTGTACTCTGCTTCCGATACCGTTTTTTTTCAACACTCTTCTATTTTCCACATTTTTGAAAAATTCTCGATATTGATGCATCTGGGAGCAAAAACGTTACAGACCATTGCGTTAAGGGCACAATTTGCTACAACTTTTGTAGTAAAAGTTTTTCTGTACTCTGCTTCTGATACCGTTTTTTTTCAACACTCTTCTATTTTTGACATTCTTGAAAAATTTTCGACATTGATGCATCTGGGAGCAAAAATGTTACAGACCATTGCGTTAAGGGTACAATTTGCTACAACTTTTGTAGTAAAAGTTTTTCTGTACTCTGCTTCTGATACCGTTTTTTTTTTCAACAATCTTCTATTTTTAACATTCTTGAAAAATTTTCGACATTGATGCATCTGGGAGCAAAAATGTTACAGACCATTGCGTTAAGGGCACAATTTGCTACAACTTTTGTAGTAAAAGTTTTTCTGTACTCTGCTTCCGATACCGTTTTTTTTCAACACTCTTCTATTTTCCACATTTTTGAAAAATTCTCGATATTGATGCATCTGGGAGCAGAAATGTTACAGACCATTGCGTTAAGGGCACAATTTGCTACAACTTTTGTAGTAAAAGTTTTTCTGTACTCTGCTTCCGATACCGTTTTTTTTCAACACTCTTCTATTTTCCACATTTTTGAAAAATTCTCGATATTGATGCATCTGGGAGCAAAAATGTTGCACACCGTTGCGTTAAGGGCACAATTTGCTACAACTTTTGTAGTAAAAGTTTTTCTGTACTCTGATTCCGATACCGTTTTTTTTCAACACTCTTCTATTTTCCACATTTTTGAAAAATTCTCGATATTGATGCATCTGGGAGCAAAAATGTTACAGACCATTGCGTTAAGGGCACAATTTGCTACAACTTTTGTAGTAAAAGTTTATCTGTACTATGCTTCCGATACCGTTTTTTTTCAACTCTCTTCTATTTTTAACATTCTTGAAAAATTTTCGACATTGATGCATATGGGAGCAAAAATGTTACAGACCATTGCGTTAAGGGCACAATTTGCTACAACTTTTGCAGTAAAAGTTTTTCTGTACTCTGCTTCCGATACCGTTTTTTTTCAACTCTTCTATTTTCAACATTTTTGAAAAATTCTCGATATTGATGCATCTGGGAGCAAAAATGTTACAGACCATTGCGTTAAGGGCACAATTTGCTACAACTTTTGTAGTAAAAGTTTTTCTGTACTCTGATTCCGATACCGTTTTTTTTCAACACTCTTCTATTTTCCACATTTTTGAAAAATTCTCGATATTGATGCATCTGGGAGCAAAAATGTTACAGACCATTGCGTTAAGGGCACAATTTGCTACAACTTTTGTAGTAAAAGTTTTTCTGTACTCTGCTTCCGATACCGTTTTTTTTCAACACTCTTCTATTTTCCACATTTTTGAAAAATTCTCGATATTGATGCATCTGGGAGCAAAAATGTTACAGACCATTGCGTTAAGGGCACAATTTGCTACAACTTTTGTAGTAAAAGTTTTTCTGTACTCTGCTTCTGATACCGTTTTTTTTCAACACTCTTCTATTTTTGACATTCTTGAAAAATTTTCGACATTGATGCATCTGGGAGCAAAAATGTTACAGACCATTGCGTTAAGGGTACAATTTGCTACAACTTTTGTAGTAAAAGTTTTTCTGTACTCTGCTTCTGATACCGTTTTTTTTTTCAACACTCTTCTATTTTTAACATTCTTGAAAAATTTTCGACATTGATGCATCTGGGAGCAAAAATGTTACAGACCATTGCGTTAAGGGCACAATTTGCTACAACTTTTGTAGTAAAAGTTTTTCTGTACTCTGCTTCTGATACCGTTTTTTTTTCAACACTCTTCTATTTTTAACATTCTTGAAAAATTTTCGACATTGATGCATCTGGGAGCAAAAATGTTACAGACCATTGCGTTAAGGGCACAATTTGCTACAACTTTTGTAGTAAAAGTTTTTCTGTACTCTGCTTCTGATACCGTTTTTTTTCAACACCCTTCTATTTTTAACATTCTTGAAAAATTTTCGACATTGATGCATCTGGGAGCAAAAATGTTACAGACCATTGCGTTAAGGGTACAATTTGCTACAACTTTTGTAGTAAAAGTTTTTCTGTACTCTGCTTCTGATACCGTTTTTTTTTTCAACACTCTTCTATTTTTAACATTCTTGAAAAATTTTCGACATTGATGCATCTGGGAGCAAAAATGTTACAGGCCATTGCGTTAAGGGTACAATTTGCTACAACTTTTGTAGTAAAAGTTTTTCTGTACTCTGCTTCTGATACCGTTTTTTTTTCAACACTCTTCTATTTTTAACATTCTTGAAAAATTTTCGACATTGATGCATCTGGGAGCAAAAATGTTACAGACCATTGCGTTAAGGGCACAATTTGCTACAACTTTTGTAGTAAAAGTTTTTCTGTACTCTGCTTCCGATACCGTTTTTTTTCAACACTCTTCTATTTTCCACATTTTTGAAAAATTCTCGATATTGATGCATCTGGGAGCAGAAATGTTACAGACCATTGCGTTAAGGGCACAATTTGCTACAACTTTTGTAGTAAAAGTTTTTCTGTACTCTGCTTCCGATACCGTTTTTTTTCAACACTCTTCTATTTTCCACATTTTTGAAAAATTCTCGATATTGATGCATCTGGGAGCAAAAATGTTACAGACCATTGCGTTAAGGGCACAATTTGCTACAACTTTTGTAGTAAAAGTTTTTCTGTACTCTGCTTCCGATACCGTTTTTTTTCAACACTCTTCTATTTTCCACATTTTTGAAAAATTCTCGATATTGATGCATCTGGGAGCAAAAATGTTGCACACCGTTGCGTTAAGGGCACAATTTGCTACAACTTTTGTAGTAAAAGTTTTTCTGTACTCTGATTCCGATACCGTTTTTTTTCAACACTCTTCTATTTTCCACATTTTTGAAAAATTCTCGATATTGATGCATCTGGGAGCAAAAATGTTACAGACCATTGCGTTAAGGGCACAATTTGCTACAACTTTTGTAGTAAAAGTTTATCTGTACTATGCTTCCGATACCGTTTTTTTTCAACTCTCTTCTATTTTTAACATTCTTGAAAAATTTTCGACATTGATGCATCTGGGAGCAAAAATGTTACAGACCATTGCGTTAAGGGCACAATTTGCTACAACTTTTGTAGTAAAAGTTTTTCTGTACTCTGCTTCCGATACCGTTTTTTTTCAACACTCTTCTATTTTCCACATTTTTGAAAAATTCTCGATATTGATGCATCTGGGAGCAAAAATGTTACAGACCATTGCGTTAAGGGCACAATTTGCTACAACTTTTGTAGTAAAAGTTTTTCTGTACTCTGATTCCGATACCGTTTTTTTTCAACACTCTTCTATTTTCCACATTTTTGAAAAATTCTCGATATTGATGCATCTGGGAGCAAAAATGTTACAGACCATTGCGTTAAGGGCACAATTTGCTACAACTTTTGTAGTAAAAGTTTTTCTGTACTCTGCTTCCGATACCGTTTTTTTTCAACACTCTTCTATTTTCCACATTTTTGAAAAATTCTCGATATTGATGCATCTGGGAGCAAAAATGTTACAGACCATTGCGTTAAGGGTACAATTTGCTACAACTTTTGTAGTAAAAGTTTTTCTGTACTCTGCTTCTGATACCGTTTTTTTTTTCAACACTCTTCTATTTTTAACATTCTTGAAAAATTTTCGACATTGATGCATCTGGGAGCAAAAATGTTACAGACCATTGCGTTAAGGGCACAATTTGCTACAACTTTTGTAGTAAAAGTTTTTCTGTACTCTGCTTCCGATACCGTTTTTTTTCAACACTCTTCTATTTTCCACATTTTTGAAAAATTCTCGATATTGATGCATCTGGGAGCAAAAATGTTACAGACCATTGCGTTAAGGGCACAATTTGCTACAACTTTTGTAGTAAAAGTTTTTCTGTACTCTGCTTCTGATACCGTTTTTTTCAACACTCTTCTATTTTTAACATTCTTGAAAAATTTTCGACATTGATGCATCTGGGAGCAAAAATGTTACAGACCATTGCGTTAAGGGTACAATTTGCTACAACTTTTGTAGTAAAAGTTTTTCTGTACTCTGCTTCTGATACCGTTTTTTTTTCAACACTCTTCTATTTTTAACATTCTTGAAAAATTTTCGACATTGATGCATCTGGGAGCAAAAATGTTACAGACCATTGCGTTAAGGGCACAATTTGCTACAACTTTTGTAGTAAAAGTTTTTCTGTACTCTGCTTCTGATACCGTTTTTTTTTCAACACTCTTCTATTTTCCACATTTTTGAAAAATTCTCGATATTGATGCATCTGGGAGCAAAAATGTTACAGACCATTGCGTTAAGGGCACAATTTGCTACAACTTTTGTAGTAAAAGTTTTTCTGTACTCTGCTTCCGATACCGTTTTTTTTCAACACTCTTCTATTTTCCACATTTTTGAAAAATTCTCGATATTGATGCATCTGGGAGCAAAAATGTTACAGACCATTGCGTTAAGGGTACAATTTGCTACAACTTTTGTAGTAAAAGTTTTTCTGTACTCTGCTTCTGATACCGTTTTTTTTTTCAACACTCTTCTATTTTTAACATTCTTGAAAAATTTTCGACATTGATGCATCTGGGAGCAAAAATGTTACAGACCATTGCGTTAAGGGCACAATTTGCTACAACTTTTGTAGTAAAAGTTTTTCTGTACTCTGCTTCCGATACCGTCTTTTTTCAACACTCTTCTATTTTCCACATTTTTGAAAAATTCTCGATATTGATGCATCTGGGAGCAAAAATGTTACAGACCATTGCGTTAAGGGCACAATTTGCTACAACTTTTGTAGTAAAAGTTTTTCTGTACTCTGCTTCTGATACCGTTTTTTTTCAACACTCTTCTATTTTTAACATTCTTGAAAAATTTTCGACATTGATGCATCTGGGAGCAAAAATGTTACAGACCATTGCGTTAAGGGTACAATTTGCTACAACTTTTGTAGTAAAAGTTTTTCTGTACTCTGCTTCTGATACCGTTTTTTTTTCAACACTCTTCTATTTTTAACATTCTTGAAAAATTTTCGACATTGATGCATCTGGGAGCAAAAATGTTACAGACCATTGCGTTAAGGGCACAATTTGCTACAACTTTTGTAGTAAAAGTTTTTCTGTACTCTGCTTCTGATACCGTTTTTTTTTCAACACTCTTCTATTTTTAACATTCTTGAAAAATTTTCGACATTGATGCATCTGGGAGCAAAAATGTTACAGACCATTGCGTTAAGGGCACAATTTGCTACAACTTTTGTAGTAAAAGTTTTTCTGTACTCTGCTTCTGATACCGTTTTTTTTCAACACCCTTCTATTTTTAACATTCTTGAAAAATTTTCGACATTGATGCATCTGGGAGCAAAAATGTTACAGACCATTGCGTTAAGGGTACAATTTGCTACAACTTTTGTAGTAAAAGTTTTTCTGTACTCTGCTTCTGATACCGTTTTTTTTCAACACTCTTCTATTTTTGACATTCTTGAAAAATTTTCGACATTGATGCATCTGGGAGCAAAAATGTTACAGACCATTGCGTTAAGGGTACAATTTGCTACAACTTTTGTAGTAAAAGTTTTTCTGTACTCTGCTTCTGATACCGTTTTTTTTTTCAACACTCTTCTATTTTTAACATTCTTGAAAAATTTTCGACATTGATGCATCTGGGAGCAAAAATGTTACAGACCATTGCGTTAAGGGCACAATTTGCTACAACTTTTGTAGTAAAAGTTTTTCTGTACTCTGCTTCCGATACCGTTTTTTTTCAACACTCTTCTATTTTCCACATTTTTGAAAAATTCTCGATATTGATGCATCTGGGAGCAAAAATGTTACAGACCATTGCGTTAAGGGCACAATTTGCTACAACTTTTGTAGTAAAAGTTTTTCTGTACTCTGCTTCTGATACCGTTTTTTTTCAACACTCTTCTATTTTTAACATTCTTGAAAAATTTTCGACATTGATGCATCTGGGAGCAAAAATGTTACAGACCATTGCGTTAAGGGTACAATTTGCTACAACTTTTGTAGTAAAAGTTTTTCTGTACTCTGCTTCTGATACCGTTTTTTTTTCAACACTCTTCTATTTTTAACATTCTTGAAAAATTTTCGACATTGATGCATCTGGGAGCAAAAATGTTACAGACCATTGCGTTAAGGGCACAATTTGCTACAACTTTTGTAGTAAAAGTTTTTCTGTACTCTGCTTCTGATACCGTTTTTTTTTCAACACTCTTCTATTTTTAACATTCTTGAAAAATTTTCGACATTGATGCATCTGGGAGCAAAAATGTTACAGACCATTGCGTTAAGGGCACAATTTGCTACAACTTTTGTAGTAAAAGTTTTTCTGTACTCTGCTTCTGATACCGTTTTTTTTCAACACCCTTCTATTTTTAACATTCTTGAAAAATTTTCGACATTGATGCATCTGGGAGCAAAAATGTTACAGACCATTGCGTTAAGGGTACAATTTGCTACAACTTTTGTAGTAAAAGTTTTTCTGTACTCTGCTTCTGATACCGTTTTTTTTTTCAACACTCTTCTATTTTTAACATTCTTGAAAAATTTTCGACATTGATGCATCTGGGAGCAAAAATGTTACAGGCCATTGCGTTAAGGGTACAATTTGCTACAACTTTTGTAGTAAAAGTTTTTCTGTACTCTGCTTCCGATACCGTTTTCTTTCAACACTCTTCTGTTTTCCACATTTTTGAAAAATTCTCGATATTGATGCATCTGGGAGCAAAAACGTTACAGACCATTGCGTTAAGGGCACAATTTGCTACAACTTTTGTAGTAAAAGTTTTTCTGTACTCTGCTTCTGATACCGTTTTTTTTCAACACTCTTCTATTTTTGACATTCTTGAAAAATTTTCGACATTGATGCATCTGGGAGCAAAAATGTTACAGACCATTGCGTTAAGGGTACAATTTGCTACAACTTTTGTAGTAAAAGTTTTTCTGTACTCTGCTTCTGATACCGTTTTTTTTCAACACTCTTCTATTTTTAACATTCTTGAAAAATTTTCGACATTGATGCATCTGGGAGCAAAAATGTTACAGACCATTGCGTTAAGGGTACAATTTGCTACAACTTTTGTAGTAAAAGTTTTTCTGTACTCTGCTTCCGATACCGTTTTTTTTCAACACTCTTCTATTTTCCACATTTTTGAAAAATTCTCGATATTGATGCATCTGGGAGCAAAAATGTTACAGACCATTGCGTTAAGGGTACAATTTGCTACAACTTTTGTAGTAAAAGTTTTTCTGTACTCTGCTTCTGATACCGTTTTTTTTTTCAACACTCTTCTATTTTTAACATTCTTGAAAAATTTTCGACATTGATGCATCTGGGAGCAAAAATGTTACAGACCATTGCGTTAAGGGCACAATTTGCTACAACTTTTGTAGTAAAAGTTTTTCTGTACTCTGCTTCTGATACCGTTTTTTTTTCAACACTCTTCTATTTTTAACATTCTTGAAAAATTTTCGACATTGATGCATCTGGGAGCAAAAATGTTACAGACCATTGCGTTAAGGGTACAATTTGCTACAACTTTTGTAGTAAAAGTTTTTCTGTACTCTGCTTCTGATACCGTTTTTTTTTTCAACACTTTTCTATTTTTAACATTCTTGAAAAATTTTCGACATTGATGCATCTGGGAGCAAAAATGTTACAGACCATTGCGTTAAGGGCACAATTTGCTACAACTTTTGTAGTAAAAGTTTTTCTGTACTCTGCTTCTGATACCGTTTTTTTTCAACACTCTTCTATTTTTAACATTCTTGAAAAATTTTCGACATTGATGCATCTGGGAGCAAAAATGTTACAGACCATTGCGTTAAGGGTACAATTTGCTACAACTTTTGTAGTAAAAGTTTTTCTGTACTCTGCTTCTGATACCGTTTTTTTTTTCAACACTCTTCTATTTTTAACATTCTTGAAAAATTTTCGACATTGATGCATCTGGGAGCAAAAATGTTACAGACCATTGCGTTAAGGGTACAATTTGCTACAACTTTTGTAGTAAAAGTTTTTCTGTACTCTGCTTCCGATACCGTTTTTTTTCAACACTCTTCTATTTTCCACATTTTTGAAAAATTCTCGATATTGATGCATCTGGGAGCAGAAATGTTACAGACCATTGCGTTAAGGGCACAATTTGCTACAACTTTTGTAGTAAAAGTTTTTCTGTACTCTGCTTCCGATACCGTTTTTTTTCAACACTCTTCTATTTTCCACATTTTTGAAAAATTCTCGATATTGATGCATCTGGGAGCAAAAATGTTACAGACCATTGCGTTAAGGGCACAATTTGCTACAACTTTTGTAGTAAAAGTTTTTCTGTACTCTGCTTCTGATACCGTTTTTTTTCAACACTCTTCTATTTTTAACATTCTTGAAAAATTTTCGACATTGATGCATCTGGGAGCAAAAATGTTACAGACCATTGCGTTAAGGGTACAATTTGCTACAACTTTTGTAGTAAAAGTTTTTCTGTACTCTGCTTCCGATACCGTTTTTTTTCAACACTCTTCTATTTTCCACATTTTTGAAAAATTCTCGATATTGATGCATCTGGGAGCAAAAATGTTACAGACCATTGCGTTAAGGGTACAATTTGCTACAACTTTTGTAGTAAAAGTTTTTCTGTACTCTGCTTCTGATACCGTTTTTTTTTTCAACACTCTTCTATTTTTAACATTCTTGAAAAATTTTCGACATTGATGCATCTGGGAGCAAAAATGTTACAGACCATTGCGTTAAGGGCACAATTTGCTACAACTTTTGTAGTAAAAGTTTTTCTGTACTCTGCTTCTGATACCGTTTTTTTTTCAACACTCTTCTATTTTTAACATTCTTGAAAAATTTTCGACATTGATGCATCTGGGAGCAAAAATGTTACAGACCATTGCGTTAAGGGCACAATTTGCTACAACTTTTATAGTAAAAGTTTTTCTGTACTCTGCTTCTGATACCGTTTTTTTTCAACACTCTTCTATTTTTAACATTCTTGAAAAATTTTCGACATTGATGCATCTGGGAGCAAAAATATTACAGACCATTGCGTTAAGGGCACAATTTGCTACAACTTTTGTAGTAAAAGTTTTTCTGTACTCTGCTTCTGATACCGTTTTTTTTCAACACTCTTCTATTTTTAACATTCTTGAAAAATTTTCGACATTGATGCATCTGGGAGCAAAAATGTTACAGACCATTGCGTTAAGGGTACAATTTGCTACAACTTTTGTAGTAAAAGTTTTTCTGTACTCTGCTTCTGATACCGTTTTTTTTTCAACACTCTTCTATTTTTAACATTCTTGAAAAATTTTCGACATTGATGCATCTGGGAGCAAAAATGTTACAGACCATTGCGTTAAGGGCACAATTTGCTACAACTTTTGTAGTAAAAGTTTTTCTGTACTCTGCTTCTGATACCGTTTTTTTTCAACACTCTTCTATTTTTAACATTCTTGAAAAATTTTCGACATTGATGCATCTGGGAGCAAAAATGTTACAGACCATTGCGTTAAGGGTACAATTTGCTACAACTTTTGTAGTAAAAGTTTTTCTGTACTCTGCTTCTGATACCGTTTTTTTTTCAACACTCTTCTATTTTTAACATTCTTGAAAAATTTTCGACATTGATGCATCTGGGAGAAAAAATGTTGCACACCGTTGCGTTAAGGGCACAATTTGCTACAACTTTTGTAGTAAAAGTTTTTCTGTACTCTGATTCCGATACCGTTTTTTTTCAACACTCTTCTATTTTCCACATTTTTGAAAAATTCTCGGTATTGATGCATCTGGGAGCAAAAATGTTACAGACCATTGCATTAAGGGCACAATTTGCTACAACTTTTGTAGTAAAAGTTTATCTGTACTATGCTTCCGATACCGTTTTTTTTCAACGCTCTTCTATTTTTAACATTCTTGAAAAATTTTCGACATTGATGCATCTGGGAGCAAAAATGTTACAGACCATTGCGTTAAGGGCACAATTTGCTACAACTTTTGTAGTAAAAGTTTTTCTGTACTCTGCTTCCGATACCGTTTTTTTTCAACACTCTTCTATTTTCCACATTTTTGAAAAATTCTCGATATTGATGCATCTGGGAGCAAAAATGTTACAGACCATTGCGTTAAGGGCACAATTTGCTACAACTTTTGTAGTAAAAGTTTTTCTGTACTCTGATTCCGATACCGTTTTTTTTCAACACTCTTCTATTTTCCACATTTTTGAAAAATTCTCGATATTGATGCATCTGGGAGCAAAAATGTTACAGACCATTGCGTTAAGGGCACAATTTGCTACAACTTTTGTAGTAAAAGTTTTTCTGTACTATGCTTCCGATACCGTTTTTTTTCAACGCTCTTCTATTTTTAATATTCTTGAAAAATTTTCGACATTGATGCATCTGGGAGCAAAAATGTTACAGACCATTGCGTTAAGGGCACAATTTGCTGCAACTTTTGTAGTAAAAGTTTTTCTGTACTCTGCTTCCGATACCGTTTTTTTTCAACACTCTTCTATTTTCCACATTTTTGAAAAATTCTCGATATTGATGCATCTGGGAGCAAAAATGTTACAGACCATTGCGTTAAGGGCACAATTTGCTACAACTTTTGTAGTAAAAGTTTTTCTGTACTCTGATTCCGATACCGTTTTTTTTCAACACTCTTCTATTTTTAACATTCTTGAAAAATTTTCGACATTGATGCATCTGGGAGCAAAAATGTTACAGACCATTGCGTTAAGGGCACAATTTGCTACAACTTTTGTAGTAAAAGTTTTTCTGTACTCTGCTTCCGATACCGTTTTTTTTCAACACTCTTCTATTTTCCACATTTTTGAAAAATTCTCGATATTGATGCATCTGGGAGCAAAAATGTTACAGACCATTGCGTTAAGGGCACAATTTGCTACAACTTTTGTAGTAAAGGTTTTTCTGTACTCTGCTTCCGATACCGTTTTTTTTCAACACTCTTCTATTTTTAACATTCTTGAAAAATTTTCGACATTGATGCATCTGGGAGCAAAAATGTTACAGACCATTGCGTTAAGGGCACAATTTGCTACAACTTTTGTAGTAAAAGTTTTTCTGTACTCTGCTTCTGATACCGTTTTTTTTCAACACTCTTCTATTTTTAACATTCTTGAAAAATTTTCGACATTGATGCATCTGGGAACAAAAATGTTACAGACCATTGCGTTAAGGGTACAATTTGCTACAACTTTTGTAGTAAAAGTTTTTCTGTACTCTGCTTCCGATACCGTTTTTTTTCAACACTCTTCTATTTTCCACATTTTTGAAAAATTCTCGATATTGATGCATCTGGGAGCAAAAATGTTACAGACCATTGCGTTAAGGGCACAATTTGCTACAACTTTTGTAGTAAAAGTTTTTCTGTACTCTGCTTCCGATACCGTTTTTTTTCAACACTCTTCTATTTTCCACATTTTTGAAAAATTCTCGATATTTATGCATCTGGGAGCAAAAATGTTACAGACCATTGCGTTAAGGGCACAATTTGCTACAACTTTTGTAGTAAAAGTTTTTCTGTACTCTGATTCCGATACCGTTTTTTTTCAACACTCTTCTATTTTCCACATTTTTGAAAAATTCTCGATATTGATGCATCTGGGAGCAAAAATGTTACAGACCATTGCGTTAAGGGCACAATTTGCTACAACTTTTGTAGTAAAAGTTTTTCTGTACTCTGATTCCGATACCGTTTTTTTTCAACACTCTTCTATTTTCCACATTTTTGAAAAATTCTCGATATTGATGCATCTGGGAGCAAAAATGTTACAGACCATTGCGTTAAGGGCACAATTTGCTACAACTTTTGTAGTAAAAGTTTTTCTGTACTATGCTTCCGATACCGTTTTTTTTCAACGCTCTTCTATTTTTAATATTCTTGAAAAATTTTCGACATTGATGCATCTGGGAGCAAAAATGTTACAGACCATTGCGTTAAGGGCACAATTTGCTGCAACTTTTGTAGTAAAAGTTTTTCTGTACTCTGCTTCCGATACCGTTTTTTTTCAACACTCTTCTATTTTCCACATTTTTGAAAAATTCTCGATATTGATGCATCTGGGAGCAAAAATGTTACAGACCATTGCGTTAAGGGCACAATTTGCTACAACTTTTGTAGTAAAAGTTTTTCTGTACTCTGATTCCGATACCGTTTTTTTTCAACACTCTTCTATTTTTAACATTCTTGAAAAATTTTCGACATTGATGCATCTGGGAGCAAAAATGTTACAGACCATTGCGTTAAGGGCACAATTTGCTACAACTTTTGTAGTAAAAGTTTTTCTGTACTCTGCTTCCGATACCGTTTTTTTTCAACACTCTTCTATTTTCCACATTTTTGAAAAATTCTCGATATTGATGCATCTGGGAGCAAAAATGTTACAGACCATTGCGTTAAGGGCACAATTTGCTACAACTTTTGTAGTAAAGGTTTTTCTGTACTCTGCTTCCGATACCGTTTTTTTTCAACACTCTTCTATTTTTAACATTCTTGAAAAATTTTCGACATTGATGCATCTGGGAGCAAAAATGTTACAGACCATTGCGTTAAGGGCACAATTTGCTACAACTTTTGTAGTAAAAGTTTTTCTGTACTCTGCTTCTGATACCGTTTTTTTTCAACACTCTTCTATTTTTAACATTCTTGAAAAATTTTCGACATTGATGCATCTGGGAACAAAAATGTTACAGACCATTGCGTTAAGGGTACAATTTGCTACAACTTTTGTAGTAAAAGTTTTTCTGTACTCTGCTTCCGATACCGTTTTTTTTCAACACTCTTCTATTTTCCACATTTTTGAAAAATTCTCGATATTGATGCATCTGGGAGCAAAAATGTTACAGACCATTGCGTTAAGGGCACAATTTGCTACAACTTTTGTAGTAAAAGTTTTTCTGTACTCTGCTTCCGATACCGTTTTTTTTCAACACTCTTCTATTTTCCACATTTTTGAAAAATTCTCGATATTGATGCATCTGGGAGCAAAAATGTTACAGACCATTGCGTTAAGGGCACAATTTGCTACAACTTTTGTAGTAAAAGTTTTTCTGTACTCTGCTTCTGATACCGTTTTTTTTCAACACTCTTCTATTTTTAACATTCTTGAAAAATTTTCGACATTGATGCATCTGGGAGCAAAAATGTTACAGACCATTGCGTTAAGGGTACAATTTGCTACAACTTTTGTAGTAAAAGTTTTTCTGTACTCTGCTTCCGATACCGTTTTTTTTCAACACTCTTCTATTTTCCACATTTTTGAAAAATTCTCGATATTGATGCATCTGGGAGCAAAAATGTTACATACCGTTGCGTTAAGGGCACAATTTGCTACAACTTTTGTAGTAAAAGTTTTTCTGTACTCTGCTTCCGATACCGTTTTTTTTCAACACTCTTCTATTTTCCACATTTTTGAAAAATTCTCGATATTGATGCATCTGGGAGCAAAAATGTTACAGACCATTGCGTTAAGGGCACAATTTGCTACAACTTTTGTAGTAAAAGTTTTTCTGTACTCTGATTCCGATACCGTTTTTTTTCAACACTCTTCTATTTTCCACATTTTTGAAAAATTCTCGATATTGATGCATCTGGGAGCAAAAATGTTACATACCATTGCGTTAAGGGCACAATTTGCTACAACTTTTGTAGTAAAAGTTTTTCTGTACTCTGCTTCCGATACCGTTTTTTTTCAACACTCTTCTATTTTCCACATTTTTGAAAAATTCTCGATATTTATGCATCTGGGAGCAAAAATGTTACAGACCATTGCGTTAAGGGCACAATTTGCTACAACTTTTGTAGTAAAAGTTTTTCTGTACTCTGATTCCGATACCGTTTTTTTTCAACACTCTTCTATTTTCCACATTTTTGAAAAATTCTCGATATTGATGCATCTGGGAGCAAAAATGTTACAGACCATTGCGTTAAGGGCACAATTTGCTACAACTTTTGTAGTAAAAGTTTTTCTGTACTATGCTTCCGATACCGTTTTTTTTCAACGCTCTTCTATTTTTAATATTCTTGAAAAATTTTCGACATTGATGCATCTGGGAGCAAAAATGTTACAGACCATTGCGTTAAGGGCACAATTTGCTGCAACTTTTGTAGTAAAAGTTTTTCTGTACTCTGCTTCCGATACCGTTTTTTTTCAACACTCTTCTATTTTCCACATTTTTGAAAAATTCTCGATATTGATGCATCTGGGAGCAAAAATGTTACAGACCATTGCGTTAAGGGCACAATTTGCTACAACTTTTGTAGTAAAAGTTTTTCTGTACTCTGATTCCGATACCGTTTTTTTTCAACACTCTTCTATTTTTAACATTCTTGAAAAATTTTCGACATTGATGCATCTGGGAGCAAAAATGTTACAGACCATTGCGTTAAGGGCACAATTTGCTACAACTTTTGTAGTAAAAGTTTTTCTGTACTCTGCTTCCGATACCGTCTTTTTTCAACACTCTTCTATTTTCCACATTTTTGAAAAATTCTCGATATTGATGCATCTGGGAGCAAAAATGTTACAGACCATTGCGTTAAGGGCACAATTTGCTACAACTTTTGTAGTAAAGGTTTTTCTGTACTCTGCTTCCGATACCGTTTTTTTTCAACACTCTTCTATTTTTAACATTCTTGAAAAATTTTCGACATTGATGCATCTGGGAGCAAAAATGTTACAGACCATTGCGTTAAGGGCACAATTTGCTACAACTTTTGTAGTAAAAGTTTTTCTGTACTCTGCTTCTGATACCGTTTTTTTTCAACACTCTTCTATTTTTAACATTCTTGAAAAATTTTCGACATTGATGCATCTGGGAACAAAAATGTTACAGACCATTGCGTTAAGGGTACAATTTGCTACAACTTTTGTAGTAAAAGTTTTTCTGTACTCTGCTTCTGATACCGTTTTTTTTTCAACACTCTTCTATTTTTAACATTCTTGAAAAATTTTCGACATTGATGCATCTGGGAGCAAAAATGTTACAGACCATTGCGTTAAGGGCACAATTTGCTACAACTTTTGTAGTAAAAGTTTTTCTGTACTCTGCTTCTGATACCGTTTTTTTTCAACACTCTTCTATTTTCCACATTTTTGAAAACTTCTCGATATTGATGCATCTGGGAGCAGAAATGTTACAGACCATTGCGTTAAGGGCACAATTTGCTACAACTTTTGTAGTAAAAGTTTTTCTGTACTCTGCTTCCGATACCGTTTTTTTTCAACACTCTTCTATTTTCCACATTTTTGAAAAATTCTCGATATTGATGCATCTGGGAGCAAAAATGTTACAGACCATTGCGTTAAGGGTACAATTTGCTACAACTTTTGTAGTAAAAGTTTTTCTGTACTCTGCTTCTGATACCGTTTTTTTTTTCAACACTCTTCTATTTTTAACATTCTTGAAAAATTTTCGACATTGATGCATCTGGGAGCAAAAATGTTACAGACCATTGCGTTAAGGGCACAATTTGCTACAACTTTTGTAGTAAAAGTTTTTCTGTACTCTGCTTCTGATACCGTTTTTTTTCAACACTCTTCTATTTTTAACATTCTTGAAAACTTCTCGATATTGATGCATCTGGGAGCAGAAATGTTACAGACCATTGCGTTAAGGGCACAATTTGCTACAACTTTTGTAGTAAAAGTTTTTCTGTACTCTGCTTCCGATACCGTTTTTTTTCAACACTCTTCTATTTTCCACATTTTTGAAAAATTCTCGATATTGATGCATCTGGGAGCAAAAATGTTACAGACCATTGCGTTAAGGGCACAATTTGCTACAACTTTTGTAGTAAAAGTTTTTCTGTACTCTGCTTCTGATACCGTTTTTTTTCAACACTCTTCTATTTTCCACATTTTTGAAAACTTCTCGATATTGATGCATCTGGCAGCAGAAATGTTACAGACCATTGCGTTAAGGGCACAATTTGCTACAACTTTTGTAGTAAAAGTTTTTCTGTACTCTGCTTCTGATACCGTTTTTTTTCAACACTCTTCTATTTTTAACATTCTTGAAAAATTTTCGACATTGATGCATCTGGGAGCAAAAATGTTACAGACCATTGCGTTAAGGGTACAATTTGCTACAACTTTTGTAGTAAAAGTTTTTCTGTACTCTGCTTCCGATACCGTTTTTTTTCAACACTCTTCTATTTTCCACATTTTTGAAAAATTCTCGATATTGATGCATCTGGGAGCAAAAATGTTACAGACCATTGCGTTAAGGGCACAATTTGCTACAACTTTTGTAGTAAAAGTTTTTCTGTACTATGCTTCCGATACCGTTTTTTTTTCAACGCTCTTCTATTTTTAACATTCTTGAAAAATTTTCGACATTGATGCATCTGGGAGCAAAAATGTTACAGACCATTGCGTTAAGGGCACAATTTGCTGCAACTTTTGTAGTAAAAGTTTTTCTGTACTCTGCTTCCGATACCGTTTTTTTTCAACACTCTTCTATTTTCCACATTTTTGAAAAATTCTCGATATTGATGCATCTGGGAGCAAAAATGTTACAGACCATTGCGTTAAGGGCACAATTTGCTACAACTTTTGTAGTAAAAGTTTTTCTGTACTCTGATTCCGATACCGTTTTTTTTCAACACTCTTCTATTTTTAACATTCTTGAAAAATTTTCGACATTGATGCATCTGGGAGCAAAAATGTTACAGACCATTGCGTTAACGGCACAATTTGCTACAACTTTTGTAGTAAAAGTTTTTCTGTACTCTGCTTCCGATACCGTTTTTTTTCAACACTCTTCTATTTTCCACATTTTTGAAAAATTCTCGATATTGATGCATCTGGGAGCAAAAATGTTACAGACCATTGCGTTAAGGGCACAATTTGCTACAACTTTTGTAGTAAAAGTTTTTCTGTACTCTGATTCCGATACCGTTTTTTTTCAACACTCTTCTATTTTTAACATTCTTGAAAAATTTTCGACATTGATGCATCTGGGAGCAAAAATGTTACAGACCATTGCGTTAAGGGCACAATTTGCTACAACTTTTGTAGTAAAAGTTTTTCTGTACTCTGCTTCCGATACCGTCTTTTTTCAACACTCTTCTATTTTCCACATTTTTGAAAAATTCTCGATATTGATGCATCTGGGAGCAAAAATGTTACAGACCATTGCGTTAAGGGCACAATTTGCTACAACTTTTGTAGTAAAGGTTTTTCTGTACTCTGCTTCCGATACCGTTTTTTTTCAACACTCTTCTATTTTTAACATTCTTGAAAAATTTTCGACATTGATGCATCTGGGAGCAAAAATGTTACAGACCATTGCGTTAAGGGCACAATTTGCTACAACTTTTGTAGTAAAAGTTTTTCTGTACTCTGCTTCTGATACCGTTTTTTTTCAACACTCTTCTATTTTTAACATTCTTGAAAAATTTTCGACATTGATGCATCTGGGAACAAAAATGTTACAGACCATTGCGTTAAGGGTACAATTTGCTACAACTTTTGTAGTAAAAGTTTTTCTGTACTCTGCTTCTGATACCGTTTTTTTTTCAACACTCTTCTATTTTTAACATTCTTGAAAAATTTTCGACATTGATGCATCTGGGAGCAAAAATGTTACAGACCATTGCGTTAAGGGCACAATTTGCTACAACTTTTGTAGTAAAAGTTTTTCTGTACTCTGCTTCTGATACCGTTTTTTTTCAACACTCTTCTATTTTCCACATTTTTGAAAACTTCTCGATATTGATGCATCTGGGAGCAGAAATGTTACAGACCATTGCGTTAAGGGCACAATTTGCTACAACTTTTGTAGTAAAAGTTTTTCTGTACTCTGCTTCCGATACCGTTTTTTTTCAACACTCTTCTATTTTCCACATTTTTGAAAAATTCTCGATATTGATGCATCTGGGAGCAAAAATGTTACAGACCATTGCGTTAAGGGTACAATTTGCTACAACTTTTGTAGTAAAAGTTTTTCTGTACTCTGCTTCTGATACCGTTTTTTTTTTCAACACTCTTCTATTTTTAACATTCTTGAAAAATTTTCGACATTGATGCATCTGGGAGCAAAAATGTTACAGACCATTGCGTTAAGGGCACAATTTGCTACAACTTTTGTAGTAAAAGTTTTTCTGTACTCTGCTTCTGATACCGTTTTTTTTCAACACTCTTCTATTTTTAACATTCTTGAAAACTTCTCGATATTGATGCATCTGGGAGCAGAAATGTTACAGACCATTGCGTTAAGGGCACAATTTGCTACAACTTTTGTAGTAAAAGTTTTTCTGTACTCTGCTTCCGATACCGTTTTTTTTCAACACTCTTCTATTTTCCACATTTTTGAAAAATTCTCGATATTGATGCATCTGGGAGCAAAAATGTTACAGACCATTGCGTTAAGGGCACAATTTGCTACAACTTTTGTAGTAAAAGTTTTTCTGTACTCTGCTTCTGATACCGTTTTTTTTCAACACTCTTCTATTTTCCACATTTTTGAAAACTTCTCGATATTGATGCATCTGGCAGCAGAAATGTTACAGACCATTGCGTTAAGGGCACAATTTGCTACAACTTTTGTAGTAAAAGTTTTTCTGTACTCTGCTTCTGATACCGTTTTTTTTCAACACTCTTCTATTTTTAACATTCTTGAAAAATTTTCGACATTGATGCATCTGGGAGCAAAAATGTTACAGACCATTGCGTTAAGGGTACAATTTGCTACAACTTTTGTAGTAAAAGTTTTTCTGTACTCTGCTTCCGATACCGTTTTTTTTCAACACTCTTCTATTTTCCACATTTTTGAAAAATTCTCGATATTGATGCATCTGGGAGCAAAAATGTTACAGACCATTGCGTTAAGGGCACAATTTGCTACAACTTTTGTAGTAAAAGTTTTTCTGTACTATGCTTCCGATACCGTTTTTTTTCAACGCTCTTCTATTTTTAACATTCTTGAAAAATTTTCGACATTGATGCATCTGGGAGCAAAAATGTTACAGACCATTGCGTTAAGGGCACAATTTGCTGCAACTTTTGTAGTAAAAGTTTTTCTGTACTCTGCTTCCGATACCGTTTTTTTTCAACACTCTTCTATTTTCCACATTTTTGAAAAATTCTCGATATTGATGCATCTGGGAGCAAAAATGTTACAGACCATTGCGTTAAGGGCACAATTTGCTACAACTTTTGTAGTAAAAGTTTTTCTGTACTCTGATTCCGATACCGTTTTTTTTCAACACTCTTCTATTTTTAACATTCTTGAAAAATTTTCGACATTGATGCATCTGGGAGCAAAAATGTTACAGACCATTGCGTTAACGGCACAATTTGCTACAACTTTTGTAGTAAAAGTTTTTCTGTACTCTGCTTCCGATACCGTTTTTTTTCAACACTCTTCTATTTTCCACATTTTTGAAAAATTCTCGATATTGATGCATCTGGGAGCAAAAATGTTACAGACCATTGCGTTAAGGGCACAATTTGCTACAACTTTTGTAGTAAAAGTTTTTCTGTACTCTGATTCCGATACCGTTTTTTTTCAACACTCTTCTATTTTCCACATTTTTGAAAAATTTTCGACATTGATGCATCTGGGAGCAAAAATGTTGCAGACCATTGCGTTAAGGGCACAATTTGCTACAACTTTTGTAGTAAAAGTTTTTCTGTACTCTGCTTCTGATACCGTTTTTTTTCAACACTCTTCTATTTTTAACATTCTTGAAAAATTTTCGACATTGATGCATCTGGGAGCAAAAATGTTACAGACCATTGCGTTAAGGGTACAATTTGCTACAACTTTTGTAGTAAAAGTTTTTCTGTACTCTGCTTCCGATACCGTTTTTTTTCAACACTCTTCTATTTTCCACATTTTTGAAAAATTCTCGATATTGATGCATCTGGGAGCAAAAATGTTACAGACCATTGCGTTAAGGGCACAATTTGCTACAACTTTTGTAGTAAAAGTTTTTCTGTACTATGCTTCCGATACCGTTTTTTTTCAACGCTCTTCTATTTTTAACATTCTTGAAAAATTTTCGACATTGATGCATCTGGGAGCAAAAATGTTACAGACCATTGCGTTAAGGGCACAATTTGCTGCAACTTTTGTAGTAAAAGTTTTTCTGTACTCTGCTTCCGATACCGTTTTTTTTCAACACTCTTCTATTTTCCACATTTTTGAAAAATTCTCGATATTGATGCATCTGGGAGCAAAAATGTTACAGACCATTGCGTTAAGGGCACAATTTGCTACAACTTTTGTAGTAAAAGTTTTTCTGTACTCTGATTCCGATACCGTTTTTTTTCAACACTCTTCTATTTTTAACATTCTTGAAAAATTTTCGACATTGATGCATCTGGGAGCAAAAATGTTACAGACCATTGCGTTAACGGCACAATTTGCTACAACTTTTGTAGTAAAAGTTTTTCTGTACTCTGCTTCCGATACCGTTTTTTTTCAACACTCTTCTATTTTCCACATTTTTGAAAAATTCTCGATATTGATGCATCTGGGAGCAAAAATGTTACAGACCATTGCGTTAAGGGCACAATTTGCTACAACTTTTGTAGTAAAAGTTTTTCTGTACTCTGATTCCGATACCGTTTTTTTTCAACACTCTTCTATTTTCCACATTTTTGAAAAATTTTCGACATTGATGCATCTGGGAGCAAAAATGTTGCAGACCATTGCGTTAAGGGCACAATTTGCTACAACTTTTGTAGTAAAAGTTTTTCTGTACTCTGCTTCTGATACCGTTTTTTTTCAACACTCTTCTATTTTTAACATTCTTGAAAAATTTTCGACATTGATGCATCTGGGAGCAAAAATGTTACAGACCATTGCGTTAAGGGTACAATTTGCTACAACTTTTGTAGTAAAAGTTTTTCTGTACTCTGCTTCCGATACCGTTTTTTTTCAACACTCTTCTATTTTCCACATTTTTGAAAAATTCTCGATATTGATGCATCTGGGAGCAAAAATGTTGCAGACCATTGCGTTAAGGGCACAATTTGCTACAACTTTTGTAGTAAAAGTTTTTCTGTACTCTGATTCCGATACCGTTTTTTTTCAACACTCTTCTATTTTCCACATTTTTGAAAAATTCTCGATATTGATGCATCTGGGAGCAAAAATGTTACAGACCATTGCGTTAAGGGCACAATTTGCTACAACTTTTGTAGTAAAAGTTTTTCTGTACTCTGCTTCCGATACCGTTTTTTTTCAACACTCTTCTATTTTCCACATTTTTGAAAAATTCTCGATATTGATGCATCTGGGAGCAAAAATGTTACAGACCATTGCGTTAAGGGTACAATTTGCTACAACTTTTGTAGTAAAAGTTTTTCTGTACTCTGCTTCTGATACCGTTTTTTTTTTCAACACTCTTCTATTTTTAACATTCTTGAAAAATTTTCGACATTGATGCATCTGGGAGCAAAAATGTTACAGACCATTGCGTTAAGGGCACAATTTGCTACAACTTTTGTAGTAAAAGTTTTTCTGTACTCTGCTTCTGATACCGTTTTTTTTCAACACTCTTCTATTTTTAACATTCTTGAAAACTTCTCGATATTGATGCATCTGGGAGCAGAAATGTTACAGACCATTGCGTTAAGGGCACAATTTGCTACAACTTTTGTAGTAAAAGTTTTTCTGTACTCTGCTTCCGATACCGTTTTTTTTCAACACTCTTCTATTTTCCACATTTTTGAAAAATTCTCGATATTGATGCATCTGGGAGCAAAAATGTTACAGACCATTGCGTTAAGGGCACAATTTGCTACAACTTTTGTAGTAAAAGTTTTTCTGTACTCTGCTTCTGATACCGTTTTTTTTCAACACTCTTCTATTTTCCACATTTTTGAAAACTTCTCGATATTGATGCATCTGGGAGCAGAAATGTTACAGACCATTGCGTTAAGGGCACAATTTGCTACAACTTTTGTAGTAAAAGTTTTTCTGTACTCTGCTTCTGATACCGTTTTTTTTCAACACTCTTCTATTTTTAACATTCTTGAAAAATTTTCGACATTGATGCATCTGGGAGCAAAAATGTTACAGACCATTGCGTTAAGGGTACAATTTGCTACAACTTTTGTAGTAAAAGTTTTTCTGTACTCTGCTTCCGATACCGTTTTTTTTCAACACTCTTCTATTTTCCACATTTTTGAAAAATTCTCGATATTGATGCATCTGGGAGCAAAAATGTTGCAGACCATTGCGTTAAGGGCACAATTTGCTACAACTTTTGTAGTAAAAGTTTTTCTGTACTCTGATTCCGATACCGTTTTTTTTCAACACTCTTCTATTTTCCACATTTTTGAAAAATTCTCGATATTGATGCATCTGGGAGCAAAAATGTTACAGACCATTGCGTTAAGGGTACAATTTGCTACAACTTTTGTAGTAAAAGTTTTTCTGTACTCTGCTTCCGATACCGTTTTTTTTCAACACTCTTCTATTTTCCACATTTTTGAAAAATTCTCGATATTGATGCATCTGGGAGCAAAAATGTTACATAGCATTGCGTTAAGGGCACAATTTGCTACAACTTTTGTAGTAAAAGTTTTTCTGTACTCTGATTCCGATACCGTTTTTTTTCAACACTCTTCTATTTTCCACATTTTTGAAAAATTCTCGATATTGATGCATCTGGGAGCAAAAATGTTACAGACCATTGCGTTAAGGGCACAATTTGCTACAACTTTTGTTGTAAAAGTTTTTCTGTACTATGCTTCCGATACCGTTTTTTTTCAACGCTCTTCTATTTTTAACATTATTGAAAAATTTTCGACATTGATGCATCTGGGAGCAAAAATGTTACAGACCATTGCGTTAAGGGCACAATTTGCTACAACTTTTGTAGTAAAAGTTTTTCTGTACTCTGCTTCTGATACCGTTTTTTTTCAACACTCTTCTATTTTTAACATTCTTGAAAAATTTTCGACATTGATGCATCTGGGAGCAAAAATGTTACAGACCATTGCGTTAAGGGCACAATTTGCTACAACTTTTGTAGTAAAAGTTTTTCTGTACTCTGCTTCTGATACCGTTTTTTTTCAACACTCTTCTATTTTTAACATTCTTGAAAAATTTTCGACATTGATGCATCTGGGAGCAAAAATGTTACAGACCATTGCGTTAAGGGTACAATTTGCTACAACTTTTGTAGTAAAAGTTTTTCTGTACTCTGCTTCTGATACCGTTATTTTTTTCAACACTCTTCTATTTTTAACATTCTTAAAAAATTTTCGACATTGATGCATCTGGGAGCAAAAATGTTACAGACCATTGCGTTAAGGGTACAATTTGCTACAACTTTTGTAGTAAAAGTTTTTCTGTACTCTGCTTCCGATACCGTTTTTTTTCAACACTCTTCTATTTTCCACATTTTTGAAAAATTCTCGATATTGATGCATCTGGGAGCAGAAATGTTACAGACCATTGCGTTAAGGGCACAATTTGCTACAACTTTTGTAGTAAAAGTTTTTCTGTACTCTGCTTCCGATACCGTTTTTTTTCAACACTCTTCTATTTTCCACATTTTTGAAAAATTCTCGATATTGATGCATCTGGGAGCAAAAATGTTACAGACCATTGCGTTAAGGGCACAATTTGCTACAACTTTTGTAGTAAAAGTTTTTCTGTACTCTGCTTCTGATACCGTTTTTTTTCAACACTCTTCTATTTTTAACATTCTTGAAAAATTTTCGACATTGATGCATCTGGGAGCAAAAATGTTACAGACCATTGCGTTAAGGGTACAATTTGCTACAACTTTTGTAGTAAAAGTTTTTCTGTACTCTGCTTCCGATACCGTTTTTTTTCAACACTCTTCTATTTTCCACATTTTTGAAAAATTCTCGATATTGATGCATCTGGGAGCAAAAATGTTACATACCATTGCGTTAAGGGCACAATTTGCTACAACTTTTGTAGTAAAAGTTTTTCTGTACTCTGCTTCCGATACCGTTTTTTTTCAACACTCTTCTATTTTCCACATTTTTGAAAAATTCTCGATATTGATGCATCTGGGAGCAAAAATGTTACATAGCATTGCGTTAAGGGCACAATTTGCTACAACTTTTGTAGTAAAAGTTTTTCTGTACTCTGATTCCGATACCGTTTTTTTTTCAACACTCTTCTATTTTCCACATTTTTGAAAAATTCTCGATATTGATGCATCTTGGAGCAAAAATGTTACAGACCATTGCGTTAAGGGCACAATTTGCTACAACTTTTGTTGTAAAAGTTTTTCTGTACTATGCTTCCGATACCGTTTTTTTTCAACGCTCTTCTATTTTTAACATTATTGAAAAATTTTCGACATTGATGCATCTGGGAGCAAAAATGTTACAGACCATTGCGTTAAGGGCACAATTTGCTACAACTTTTGTAGTAAAAGTTTTTCTGTACTCTGCTTCTGATACCGTTTTTTTTCAACACTCTTCTATTTTTAACATTCTTGAAAAATTTTCGACATTGATGCATCTGGGAGCAAAAATGTTACAGACCATTGCGTTAAGGGCACAATTTGCTACAACTTTTGTAGTAAAAGTTTTTCTGTACTCTGCTTCTGATACCGTTTTTTTTCAACACTCTTCTATTTTTAACATTCTTGAAAAATTTTCGACATTGATGCATCTGGGAGCAAAAATGTTACAGACCATTGCGTTAAGGGTACAATTTGCTACAACTTTTGTAGTAAAAGTTTTTCTGTACTCTGCTTCTGATACCGTTTTTTTTTTCAACACTCTTCTATTTTTAACATTCTTGAAAAATTTTCGACATTGATGCATCTGGGAGCAAAAATGTTACAGACCATTGCGTTAAGGGTACAATTTGCTACAACTTTTGTAGTAAAAGTTTTTCTGTACTCTGCTTCCGATACCGTTTTTTTTCAACACTCTTCTATTTTCCACATTTTTGAAAAATTCTCGATATTGATGCATCTGGGAGCAGAAATGTTACAGACCATTGCGTTAAGGGCACAATTTGCTACAACTTTTGTAGTAAAAGTTTTTCTGTACTCTGCTTCCGATACCGTTTTTTTTCAACACTCTTCTATTTTCCACATTTTTGAAAAATTCTCGATATTGATGCATCTGGGAGCAAAAATGTTACAGACCATTGCGTTAAGGGCACAATTTGCTACAACTTTTGTAGTAAAAGTTTTTCTGTACTCTGCTTCTGATACCGTTTTTTTTCAACACTCTTCTATTTTTAACATTCTTGAAAAATTTTCGACATTGATGCATCTGGGAGCAAAAATGTTACAGACCATTGCGTTAAGGGTACAATTTGCTACAA
Organism: Onthophagus taurus; assembly: GCF_036711975.1. NCBI lineage: Eukaryota > Metazoa > Arthropoda > Insecta > Coleoptera > Scarabaeidae > Onthophagus > Onthophagus taurus. The sequence goes on along the minus strand of NW_027248940.1, from coordinate 7,074,012 downwards.
CTTTTGTAGTAAAAGTTTTTCTGTACTCTGCTTCCGATACCGTTTTTTTTCAACACTCTTCTATTTTCCACATTTTTGAAAAATTCTCGATATTGATGCATCTGGGAGCAAAAATGTTACATACCATTGCGTTAAGGGCACAATTTGCTACAACTTTTGTAGTAAAAGTTTTTCTGTACTCTGCTTCCGATACCGTTTTTTTCAACACTCTTCTATTTTCCACATTTTTGAAAAATTCTCGATATTGATGCATCTGGGAGCAAAAATGTTACAGACCATTGCGTTAAGGGCACAATTTGCTACAACTTTTGTAGTAAAAGTTTTTCTGTACTCTGATTCCGATACCGTTTTTTTCAACACTCTTCCATTTTCCACATTTTTGAAAAATTCTCGATATTGATGCATCTGGGAGCAAAAATGTTACAGCCCATTGCGTTAAGGGCACAATTTGCTACAACTTTTGTAGTAAAAGTTTTTCTGTACTATGCTTCCGATACCGTTTTTTTTCAACGCTCTTCTATTTTTAACATTCTTGAAAAATTTTCGACATTGATGCATCTGGGAGCAAAAATGTTACAGACCATTGCGTTAAGGGCACAATTTGCTGCAACTTTTGTAGTAAAAGTTTTTCTGTACTCTGCTTCCGATACCGTTTTTTTTCAACACTCTTCTATTTTCCACATTTTTGAAAAATTCTCGATATTGATGCATCTGGGAGCAAAAATGTTACAGACCATTGCGTTAAGGGCACAATTTGCTACAACTTTTGTAGTAAAAGTTTTTCTGTACTCTGATTCCGATACCGTTTTTTTTCAACACTCTTCTATTTTTAACATTCTTGAAAAATTTTCGACATTGATGCATCTGGGAGCAAAAATGTTACAGACCATTGCGTTAAGGGTACAATTTGCTACAACTTTTGTAGTAAAAGTTTTTCTGTACTCTGCTTCCGATACCGTTTTTTTTCAACACTCTTCTATTTTCCACATTTTTGAAAAATTCTCGATATTGATGCATCTGGGAGCAGAAATGTTACAGACCATTGCGTTAAGGGCACAATTTGCTACAACTTTTGTAGTAAAAGTTTTTCTGTACTCTGCTTCCGATACCGTTTTTTTTCAACACTCTTCTATTTTCCACATTTTTGAAAAATTCTCGATATTGATGCATCTGGGAGCAAAAATGTTACAGACCATTGCGTTAAGGGCACAATTTGCTACAACTTTTGTAGTAAAAGTTTTTCTGTACTCTGCTTCTGATACCGTTTTTTTTCAACACTCTTCTATTTTTAACATTCTTGAAAAATTTTCGACATTGATGCATCTGGGAGCAAAAATGTTACAGACCATTGCGTTAAGGGTACAATTTGCTACAACTTTTGTAGTAAAAGTTTTTCTGTACTCTGCTTCCGATACCGTTTTTTTTCAACACTCTTCTATTTTCCACATTTTTGAAAAATTCTCGATATTGATGCATCTGGGAGCAAAAATGTTACATACCGTTGCGTTAAGGGCACAATTTGCTACAACTTTTGTAGTAAAAGTTTTTCTGTACTCTGCTTCCGATACCGTTTTTTTTCAACACTCTTCTATTTTCCACATTTTTGAAAAATTCTCGATATTGATGCATCTGGGAGCAAAAATGTTACAGACCATTGCGTTAAGGGCACAATTTGCTACAACTTTTGTAGTAAAAGTTTTTCTGTACTCTGATTCCGATACCGTTTTTTTTCAACACTCTTCTATTTTCCACATTTTTGAAAAATTCTCGATATTGATGCATCTGGGAGCAAAAATGTTACAGACCATTGCGTTAAGGGCACAATTTGCTGCAACTTTTGTAGTAAAAGTTTTTCTGTACTCTGCTTCCGATACCGTTTTTTTTCAACACTCTTCTATTTTCCACATTTTTGAAAAATTCTCGATATTGATGCATCTGGGAGCAAAAATGTTACAGACCATTGCGTTAAGGGCACAATTTGCTGCAACTTTTGTAGTAAAAGTTTTTCTGTACTCTGCTTCCGATACCGTTTTTTTTCAACACTCTTCTATTTTCCACATTTTTGAAAAATTTTCGACATTGATGCATCTGGGAGCAAAAATGTTACAGACCATTGCGTTAAGGGCACAATTTGCTACAACTTTTGTAGTAAAAGTTTTTCTGTACTCTGCTTCTGATACCGTTTTTTTTCAACACTCTTCTATTTTTAACATTCTTGAAAAATTTTCGACATTGATGCATCTGGGAGCAAAAATGTTACAGACCATTGCGTTAAGGGTACAATTTGCTACAACTTTTGTAGTAAAAGTTTTTCTGTACTCTGCTTCTGATACCGTTTTTTTTTTCAACACTCTTCTATTTTTAACATTCTTGAAAAATTTTCGACATTGATGCATCTGGGAGCAAAAATGTTACAGACCATTGCGTTAAGGGTACAATTTGCTACAACTTTTGTAGTAAAAGTTTTTCTGTACTCTGCTTCCGATACCGTTTTTTTTCAACACTCTTCTATTTTCCACATTTTTGAAAAATTCTCGATATTGATGCATCTGGGAGCAGAAATGTTACAGACCATTGCGTTAAGGGCACAATTTGCTACAACTTTTGTAGTAAAAGTTTTTCTGTACTCTGCTTCCGATACCGTTTTTTTTCAACACTCTTCTATTTTCCACATTTTTGAAAAATTCTCGATATTGATGCATCTGGGAGCAAAAATGTTACAGACCATTGCATTAAGGGCACAATTTGCTACAACTTTTGTAGTAAAAGTTTTTCTGTACTCTGCTTCTGATACCGTTTTTTTTCAACACTCTTCTATTTTTAACATTCTTGAAAAATTTTCGACATTGATGCATCTGGGAGCAAAAATGTTACAGACCATTGCGTTAAGGGTACAATTTGCTACAACTTTTGTAGTAAAAGTTTTTCTGTACTCTGCTTCCGATACCGTTTTTTTTCAACACTCTTCTATTTTCCACATTTTTGAAAAATTCTCGATATTGATGCATCTGGGAGCAAAAATGTTACATACCATTGCGTTAAGGGCACAATTTGCTACAACTTTTGTAGTAAAAGTTTTTCTGTACTCTGCTTCCGATACCGTTTTTTTTCAACACTCTTCTATTTTCCACATTTTTGAAAAATTCTCGATATTGATGCATCTGGGAGCAAAAATGTTACAGACCATTGCGTTAAGGGCACAATTTGCTACAACTTTTGTAGTAAAAGTTTTTCTGTACTCTGATTCCGATACCGTTTTTTTTCAACACTCTTCCATTTTCCACATTTTTGAAAAATTCTCGATATTGATGCATCTGGGAGCAAAAATGTTACAGCCCATTGCGTTAAGGGCACAATTTGCTACAACTTTTGTAGTAAAAGTTTTTCTGTACTATGCTTCCGATACCGTTTTTTTTCAACGCTCTTCTATTTTTAACATTCTTGAAAAATTTTCGACATTGATGCATCTGGGAGCAAAAATGTTACAGACCATTGCGTTAAGGGCACAATTTGCTGCAACTTTTGTAGTAAAAGTTTTTCTGTACTCTGCTTCCGATACCGTTTTTTTTCAACACTCTTCTATTTTCCACATTTTTGAAAAATTCTCGATATTGATGCATCTGGGAGCAAAAATGTTACAGACCATTGCGTTAAGGGCACAATTTGCTACAACTTTTGTAGTAAAAGTTTTTCTGTACTCTGATTCCGATACCGTTTTTTTTCAACACTCTTCTATTTTTAACATTCTTGAAAAATTTTCGACATTGATGCATCTGGGAGCAAAAATGTTACAGACCATTGCGTTAAGGGTACAATTTGCTACAACTTTTGTAGTAAAAGTTTTTCTGTACTCTGCTTCCGATACCGTTTTTTTTCAACACTCTTCTATTTTCCACATTTTTGAAAAATTCTCGATATTGATGCATCTGGGAGCAGAAATGTTACAGACCATTGCGTTAAGGGCACAATTTGCTACAACTTTTGTAGTAAAAGTTTTTCTGTACTCTGCTTCCGATACCGTTTTTTTTCAACACTCTTCTATTTTCCACATTTTTGAAAAATTCTCGATATTGATGCATCTGGGAGCAAAAATGTTACAGACCATTGCGTTAAGGGCACAATTTGCTACAACTTTTGTAGTAAAAGTTTTTCTGTACTCTGCTTCTGATACCGTTTTTTTTCAACACTCTTCTATTTTTAACATTCTTGAAAAATTTTCGACATTGATGCATCTGGGAGCAAAAATGTTACAGACCATTGCGTTAAGGGTACAATTTGCTACAACTTTTGTAGTAAAAGTTTTTCTGTACTCTGCTTCCGATACCGTTTTTTTTCAACACTCTTCTATTTTCCACATTTTTGAAAAATTCTCGATATTGATGCATCTGGGAGCAAAAATGTTACATACCGTTGCGTTAAGGGCACAATTTGCTACAACTTTTGTAGTAAAAGTTTTTCTGTACTCTGCTTCCGATACCGTTTTTTTTCAACACTCTTCTATTTTCCACATTTTTGAAAAATTCTCGATATTGATGCATCTGGGAGCAAAAATGTTACAGACCATTGCGTTAAGGGCACAATTTGCTACAACTTTTGTAGTAAAAGTTTTTCTGTACTCTGATTCCGATACCGTTTTTTTTCAACACTCTTCTATTTTCCACATTTTTGAAAAATTCTCGATATTGATGCATCTGGGAGCAAAAATGTTACAGACCATTGCGTTAAGGGCACAATTTGCTACAACTTTTGTAGTAAAAGTTTTTCTGTACTCTGATTCCGATACCGTTTTTTTTCAACACTCTTCTATTTTCCACATTTTTGAAAAATTCTCGATATTGATGCATCTGGGAGCAAAAATGTTACAGACCATTGCGTTAAGGGCACAATTTGCTACAACTTTTGTAGTAAAAGTTTTTCTGTACTATGCTTCCGATACCGTTTTTTTTCAACGCTCTTCTATTTTTAACATTCTTGAAAAATTTTCGACATTGATGCATCTGGGAGCAAAAATGTTACAGACCATTGCGTTAAGGGCACAATTTGCTGCAACTTTTGTAGTAAAAGTTTTTCTGTACTCTGCTTCCGATACCGTTTTTTTTCAACACTCTTCTATTTTCCACATTTTTGAAAAATTCTCGATATTGATGCATCTGGGAGCAAAAATGTTACAGACCATTGCGTTAAGGGCACAATTTGCTACAACTTTTGTAGTAAAAGTTTTTCTGTACTCTGATTCCGATACCGTTTTTTTTCAACACTCTTCTATTTTTAACATTCTTGAAAAATTTTCGACATTGATGCATCTGGGAGCAAAAATGTTACAGACCATTGCGTTAAGGGCACAATTTGCTACAACTTTTGTAGTAAAAGTTTTTCTGTACTCTGCTTCCGATACCGTTTTTTTTCAACACTCTTCTATTTTCCACATTTTTGAAAAATTCTCGATATTGATGCATCTGGGAGCAAAAATGTTACAGACCATTGCGTTAAGGGCACAATTTGCTACAACTTTTGTAGTAAAGGTTTTTCTGTACTCTGCTTCCGATACCGTTTTTTTTCAACACTCTTCTATTTTTAACATTCTTGAAAAATTTTCGACATTGATGCATCTGGGAGCAAAAATGTTACAGACCATTGCGTTAAGG